>NW_008343842.1:5341612-5375348 GCF_000622305.1 Nannospalax galili | reverse complement strand
CCGCCACGTGGGATGCTGGGAATCGAACCTCGGTCCTCTGCAAAAGCAGTCAGTGCTCTTAACTGCTGAGCC
Source organism: Nannospalax galili (assembly GCF_000622305.1). Taxonomy (NCBI): domain Eukaryota; kingdom Metazoa; phylum Chordata; class Mammalia; order Rodentia; family Spalacidae; genus Nannospalax; species Nannospalax galili. The sequence goes on along the minus strand of NW_008343842.1, from coordinate 5,375,276 downwards.
ATCTCTCCAGTCCCTATTATTTTTATTTTATGTGTATGCATGTATTGCCTGCATGTAGGTAAGAGCACCCATGTCGTGCAATGCCCACGGAAGACGGAAGACAGAAGAGGCTGTCGGATCCCCTGGGACTAGAGTTATGGACAGTTGTTAGCTGCCATGTGGGTTCTGGGATTCAAACCTAGATCTTCTGCAAGAACAGTCAGTGTTCTTAACCGCTGAGCCATCTCTCCAGCCCCTTTGATTGTCTTTTCATGACTTAACCTTCTGGGGATTTCTCATGCTGATGTGGAATTCAGACACAGGCAATGCAGATTTATCTTCTGCAATTTCTCAGCTCATCCGTAGTTCTGTTCTCGTCAACATGAAATCCCCCGCTTCCATTTTGTGAAAATTACATTAACTTTATTTATTTGTTGGTTGGTTGGTTGTGTGTTGGTTCTCTCCTGTAGAGTGAATCCAGGGATTGAACTCAGGATTTCAGGCTTTGTGGCAAGTGCCTTGACCTGCTGAGCATCTTGCTGACCCCATTCTTTTTTTTTTTTTTTTTTTTTGCCTTTTGGAGGTTGTCCTCATGTCTCACCTTGGTATGTTTGTAGGAGAGCCTGACACCCTGACATTAGCAGTAACTCCAGTTCCAGGGGATCTGACAGCCTCTTCTGTCTTCCTAGGGTATTGCAAGACATGGGTGCACCTGCCTACATACAGGCAATAAACGCATACATATAAAATAAAAATAATAAATAAAAAAATAAAAAAATAAAGAAAAAATGTATTTATGGGGCCGGAGAGATGGCTCAGTGGTTAAGAGCACTGACTGCTCTTGCAGAAGATCCAGGTTCAATTCCCAGCACCCACATGGTAGCTAACAACCATCTGTAACTCCAGTTCCAGGGTATCTGACACCCTCTTCTGACTTCTGCAGGCATTGTATGACATGGGTACACTTACATGCAGGCAAAACACTCATACACATAAAAAATAATAAGGAACTATTTTAAAAATTAAAAATGTACTTATTTTATTATTATTATATTATAATAATACATGAATGCCCTGATGCTCCTAGGGAAGTTAGAGAATAGCTTTTGGGGGATCAGTTCCCTCCTTCCATTGTGGGTTCTGAGAACTAAACTCAGGTCATCAGGCTTGGTGGCAAGTGCCATCTCACCAATCCAGCCTGTGTGCCACCACCCGTTTAGGAGGTGCTGAAGAATTGAACCCAGAACCTTTGGTGTACAAGATGGGCATTCTACACATCACACTACACCCCCAGCACTCAAAAAAAAAACTTAAAGGACATGGGTTTGCAGCTCTTTGGAAGAGGGAATCTGTGAGTCTCCTATCAAAGTTTCTGAATGAAGATGAAATTGGAGGCTACAGATTACAAAGCCAAGGTGGCAGTGTTCCAACGCAAGGGAGATTATGATGGTTAAAAATAGAAGTGAATTGCAAGAAGCTTCTTGGCAACAGAACCAGTTGAGTTGGAGACTTGAGAGGCAAGCCAGATCATCTGGAAAGTTCCATGAGTGAGTTGTTTTAATGATGCTGCCTTGAGCTGTAGGGAATCAGAGAAGACCCCTAGGTATAGTGCACACAGCAGGGACAGATTAGGAGGCTCCCTGTCTTTGATCGGCATGTGCATGGTGGGGACTCTGAGACCCTGAGGGACCCAGAAGTTCTCCTATTCAAACCCTGTATGGAAGATGGTTTGGCGGCTCAGGTTTTGAATGAGGCCCTGTGGCTGCAGAGTAAAGAATTACAGAAAACCCAGGCATAAAAATGGAAGTAGTGGGGCTGGAGAGATGGCTCAGCGGTTGAGAACACTGGTTGTTCTTGCAGAAGACCCGGTTTCGAATCCCAGCACCCAACATGGCAGCTAACAACTTTCCGTAACTCCAGTTCCAAGGGATCTGACAGCCTCTTCTGACCTCCTTGGGCATTGCATGACATGGGTGCACTAACCTACATGCAGGCAATACATGAATACACATAAAAATAAAAATAATAGCTGGGTGTGGTGGCGCATGCCTTTAATCCCAGCACTTGGGAGGCAGAGGCAAGCAGATCTCTGTGAGTTCAAGGCTAGCCTGGTCTATATAGTGAGTTCCAGGACAGCTGGGGCTACAGGGAGACCCTGTCTCAAAAAGACCAATAAATAAATAAATAAAAATTTTAAAAAATGGAAGTAGTGACACTTCTAAGTAAAATAATGAGGCTGGAGAGGCCTCAGGGATTAAGAATGCATACTGCTCTTGCAGAGGACTGGGGTTCTGTTCCCAATACCCACATTAGGTGGCTCACAACCACCTGTATCGGTTCCAGGGGAACTGACACCTCTTCTAGCCTCTGTGGGTGTTTCGTGCATTTGGTACATATACAGACAAGTAGGCAAAACACTCATACATATAAATAAAAATAATAAATTAAAACACATTTTTGACACCACATGGTGGCACATATCTTTAATCCTAGCACTTGGGAGGCAGAGGCAAGTGGATCTCCATGAATTTGAGACCAGCCTGGTCTATATAATGAGTTCCAGGTCAGCCAGGGCTAGCTACATAATGAGACCTTGTCTCAAAAATAATAATAATAATAATAAGCTGGGAGTGGTGGCACACTCCTTTAGTCCCAGCACTCAGGAGGCAGAGGCAGGTGGATCTCTGTAAGTTCAAGGCCAGCCTGGTCTACATAGCAAGTTCCAGGCCAGCTAAGGCTACTGGGAGACTCTGTCTCAAAATGAACAATAGTAATAATAATAATTTTCAAATTACTAGACAGCAAGCAAAAAATGGTGGCATCTGCTTGTAATCCCAGCACCCAAGAGGCTGAGGTAGGAAGATAGTCATGAATCTGAAGCCAGCATGGACTATAGAGTAAGATCCTGCTTCACAAAACAAGACAAAAAAGCTGGGGGGGGGTGGCTGGAGAGCTGGCTCAGCCTTTAAGAGCAGTAGCTGCTCTTGCAGAGGACCCAGGTTCAATTCCCAGCACCTACATGGTGGCTAACAACCATCCCTAACTCCAGTTCCAGGGGATCTGACAGCCTCTTCTGACTTCCGAGGGCACTGCAAGACACGGGTACACTTAACATACATCAGCGCATAACACTCATACACAAAAAATAAAAATTTAAAAATATTTTTTTAAAGGAAGAAAAAAGAGAAAGAGAGACCTACAAGAAGTCATCCGAAAGGAAAGGAAGAAAGAAACTCTGGGGTCAAGAAGCATTTGGGCCAGTTCATGGAACCTTGCAGTCATCAGGAAATCCACAGCTTTGGGGAAGAAGGGAAAACAGTCAGAAGTAGTGCCCAGCAGGGCTCAGCAGGGAGCAGAAAGGAGAACCAAAACAATGATGTAGTTGCTTGCAGGGCTTGGACAGGGGCAGGTGACTCCAGAACTGCTAAAGCCAGGAAGCTGGCAGGTAGAAGGTGGGACTCTCCTTCCAGGGGGACACAGCAGATCTACAGACCCATGCTGAGAAAATTGGGGTGAGATCTGGGCTCTGGCATCAAGGGAAAAGGGAAGTCTGGAAGGCTACTGATGTAATCATTCATATGTGACCCAGAAGTGGTTGCATGTTGGTACATGGTAACAACAAAAAGTTGGTTTTGTAATTATTGTTAAATTCTCTACAGATAATGTTCCTCTTACTGACTTTCCTCAGTGCAAGCTCCCTCTGCCCTGTGCCAGCCAAGCTGCGGGCCCTGTGGCCTGTGGGAGCACATGGTCTAGGCCATCTACCAGGCTGCAAATGAGCAGGGGTCCCTATTTGAATGAGAATTATTTTGCACACAGTCACACAGTTTTGTGCAGCCTAAGCATTTCCTAAATATTTGGTGAGTTAGTGAGTAATTGAACTGAGTCACGGTAGAGAAAAGGAAATCCAGGCAGAAATTACACAAGCAATAATTTAGTGTAAGCACAAAGAAACCCTTCCCAATGACCATGATTGTGAAATTATACAAGACAGGAAACTTGACTATGGTTTTAGAGGTGCCTTGAACACGCCCGTGGCATTCTAGTGAATTCTGTGGTGTCCCAAGCTCCATAAAATACATAAAATTACAGAAAAAAACAAAGCTGAATGTGGTGATTGCAGGTCTGTGATCTCAGGAGTTGGGTGGTGCTAAAAACAGGAGGATAAGGAGGTCAGAGTCATCTTCAGTTACATAACAGACTTGAGATGAACTTGCACTATGGGAGATGCTGTCTCAAAAAAAACTAAACAAGGGCCAAGCATGGTGGTGCAGGACTTTAATCCCAGACAGAGGCAGGGGGAGCTCTGTGAGACCAACATCGGCCTGGTCTACATAGTGAGTTCCTGAGTTCTAAGCCATCTGGGGCTACAGGGAGACCCTGTCCAAAAAAAAAAAAAAGGGGGGGGGGCGGAGAGATGGCTGAGTGGTTAAGAGCACTGGCTCTTGCAGAGGGCCTGGGTTCGGTTCCTAGCACCCTTAAGGCAACTAACAACTGTCCTTAACTCCAGTTCCAAAAGGTCTTCTGGTCTCCGTGGGCACTGCAAGCACATGATATATGCACATACATGCAGGCAAAACACTCATACCTATAAAAATAAAAACAAGCCTGGTGTGGTGGCACATACCTTTAATCCCAGAACTTGGGAGGCAGAGGCAGAGGCAGGCAGATCTCTGTGAGTTCCAGGCCAGCTGGGGCTACAGGGAGACCCTGTCTCAAAAAGGCAAAAATAAATATAAATTTAAAAAATTTAAAATAATAAATAAAAAATGTAAAATATGAAACAAATGAACAAAGTCTGAGTCTGCTGGTGACAGTCACCAACACTATACATACCTGTGTAGGCTTTTTACCTACATTTATCGTTGAAGAAAATGCTAACTTTCCATTAAACAATAGTGAAAATAAAATTCCCACTCTCCATCCTCATTTATGGGCTGTTTCAGTACCCTGGGTTGAGAGCCTTGCATTTGAGCCAGTTGATGTTCAGAGGGAAAAAGAGCCAGATGAGGAGATGGCGTGGCTCCCTAATGACCAGCCTTCTGCCTACGGGAAGTGCCTTTCTGCTCTGCTCTCTAGTCAGAGTCCACTTTCCAGAAGCCTCTTCTCTACCAAAGCCTTGCACAGGGCTCAGGGATGCCAACCCCACATACAGATATTGTGTGTCCACCTAAAGCACTGTGAAAGGTCCTTCTCTTGTCCACAGTCACCAGCCATGTGACATTTGGAGAAAAGATGGATGGAAGACTTGGTCCTCAGTGGAAGTGTCCTCCAATGTTTGAGTTGAAGCATGAGTGAGCCCCACCTACCCAGCATCTTATAAAAATAAAAGAGGGGCAGGTAAGATGGCTTAGTGATTAAAGGTACTTACCACCAAGCCTGATGACCTGAATTCAATCCCTGGAGCCCACATGGTGGAAGGAGCAAAACAACTCCTACAAGTTGTCCTCTGACCTCCATACTTGTGCCAATTCATGTACCCGCCCCCTCCGACACACACAACACTAATCTAATTGACCCTCAGGGAGGCAGGTCTACTATCAGTGATTAGGACTTGAACATATGGACATCCTGGAGTTTGTCACCTGGCATCTACTATTCTTCATTCTTTTCGGGTTTTTTTTTCATCCCAACATGGAGAGGGGAGGTAGGCACAAAACCCCAGCCTTAGCTGAGGGATTATTGGAATTTCTAGCTGCTGGGAGAGGGACGGTCACTTTTCTGTTTTTAGTATTCTATTATTTTTTATTTATTTATGTGTACGAGTGTATTGCCTGCATGTAGGTAAGTGCACCCATGTCATGCAATCCCCTCGGAGGACAGAAGAGGCCATTGAATCCCTGGAACTGGAGTTACGGACAGTTGTTAGCTGCCATGTGGGTGCTGGGATTCGAATCTAGGTCTTCTGCAAGAACAACCAGTGTTCTTAACCACTGAGCCATCTCTCCAGCCTCTTTTTTTTTTAAATTTTTTAAGATAAGATCTCACACTGTAGCCCAGGCTGGCCTTGAACTTGAGACAATCCTCCTGCCTCAGCCTCTCAAGTGCTGGGATCAGAGGCATGAGCCACAATGCTTGGCATCATTCCCCATTCTCTTGGGAACAGATCTCATGTTTGCAGGCCGGTCACTAACCTCCAACATTGGGTATTCCTAGGGTACCATTAGTGAGGGGAGCCCACCTCCCTCAGTGGTGTGAGCTCCACTAAGCCAATCAGAATTTTCTTTCTTTGCTCCAAGGAAGAAGTACTGACCCTTGTTACCTAGATGCCAGAACTGTCCAGACTTCTGTCCCTTCCAAAGACCTACCTTCAAGCCAGGTGTGATAGCACATGCTTGTAATCCCAGCACTTGAGATACTGAGGCAGAGGGATTTCCACAAGTTCTAGGACAGCCTGGGCTAAAGAGTGAGACAATGCCTCAAAACAACAAAACAAAGCAGGGGCTAGTGAGATGGCGTATCTGTTAAGAGCACTTGCTGTGTGATCACAAGGACCAGAGTTTGGACCTCAGCACCACACAACAAGCCAGGCATCCTATGCATGTGCAGGTCAGAGGAAAACTTGCTGGAATTGGTTCTGTCCTTCTACCACATGAGTTCCAGGGACTGAGCTCAAGTTGTTAGGCATGGGGACAGGTGGCGGAGCCATCTCAGCAGCCTCTCCTCAAAGTTTTGTAATGCTCTTGCTTTTTCACACTTTCACTGAATCTTTACAGACTCTGACTACTTTATTTTTGGAGTCCAGTCAAATTGTGTTCTCACAATGCCCAGTTGCTTGCTTGTTTTTTGAGACTATGTAGCCCTGGCAGGCCTGGAACTCTTGGTGTAGGTCAGGCTGGCCTCACGCTCACAGTGATTTGACTGTGTGCCTGCCGAGTGCTTGGGATTAAAGGTGTGCCTCACCATGGCTGGTCAAAAGCCATGCTTTGTATGAGGAGAGAAAGAAAGCAGGACTAGATTTATGAGATGGGAAGAAAGCAGGTGGGCTTCCCTCAGGGCGTGAGCTCTCACTCACTAGATTTCAGGTTGATGCAACTGAATACGTGTGCACACACACATACACACACACCCATTTGCAGAAACACAAGGGATTGACTATCTAGTAAATGTCTCCTGGAGAGCCCATTTTGGAAGCTAAGCAGTCAGGAAGATAAAGAAATAGAGCGGAGGGGCTAGAGAGATAGCTCAGTGGTTAAGAGCACTGGCTGCTCTTGCAGAGGACTGGGGTTTGATTCCCAGCACCCACATGGCAACTACGAACCATCCTTAACTCCAGTTCCAGGGGAATCTGAAACCCTCTTCTGACCTCCTCGGGCACTGCACATGAGTGCACTTATGTAATGCAGGCAATACATTCATACACATAAAATAAAAATAGTAAAAAACTTAAAAAAGCCGGGCGTAGTGGTGCACGCCTGTAGTCCCAGCACTTGGGAGGCAGAGGTAGGCAGATCTCTGAGTTCAAGGCCAGCCTGGTCTACATAGTGAGTTCCAGGATAGCTGGGGCTACAGGGAGACCCTGTCCCAAAAAAGACCAAAAATAAAAGAATAAATTTTTTTTGTCTTTTTAAGACAGGGTAGCCCCAGCTGGCCTGGAACTGGCTATGTAGACCAGGCTGGCCTCAAACACACAAAGATCTGCCTGCCTGTGCCTCCCAAGTGCTGGGATTAAAGGTGTGTGCCCAGCTTATATTTTTATAAGAAGTGGAGGGGAATGAGATTTCTCTAAAGGAGGAGAGAGACCCCTAAACAGTACTGGGAGTCATTCCAGCACCCCCAGATGTTGCTGGTCTGGGAAGCCTCTATGCTATCTTTTATTTTTTCTCTTTATTTGGTCTTTTTGAGACAGGGTCTCCCTGTAGCCCCAGCTGTCCTGGAACTCACTATGTAGACCAGGCTGGCCTTTAACTCACAGAGATCTGCCCGCCTCTGCCTCCGGGAGTGCTGGGATCAAAGGCGTGCGCCACCACGCCCAGCTCTATGTCTTTCATGCTTTGTTTTGAGACAGGGTTTCATTGTAGCCCAGGCTGGCTTTGAACTCCTGGTCTTCCTGCCTGGGCCATCCATGTGCTGGGACACCATACCTGGCAAGTGTGATGTTCTGAGCGAAAGCTGAGGGAGAAGTCTGAGGTGTAATCTCCTCAGAAGTTGGGTGTCAGCCTGGACCGCACAAGGACCCATGCAAACCACAAAACACAGGATTTGGGGCTGAAGGGAAAGCTGTCCTGTGCTGCATCCGCATGAAGAGAGCAGGGAAACTGCCGGCCCACGCCTACCCACCGGGACCTGCCACAACTCTTGGGTCATGCTGCCCCCTGGAGGTCTTTGTGGGCATCGCGCCCCCTTCCCCCAGCTTTGGATCACTCTACTGAAAGGCCCTTAGGCCAGAGAATCCCTATGGGCGGACCCTGCATGCCAGTGTCACTCGAATGCCACCCGGGTTTCAGGATCACGAGCCTCCTGAGCCCTCAGGTTCTACCATCACTGCCTCAGGGTGTGCATGACCCTCTGATTCTGGATTGGGGATGGATAGGGCAGGGAAAGATGGAAAGGCCATACTGCCCTTATGTTGGAGTCGTCAGGGATTTAACCCAGGGTTTCCGGCACGCTGGGCACGTTCTGAGCTCCACCCCAGCGCTAGCTGAGCTTGCTGTTCACCCGTCTGTCTCGGGAGACATCCGAGGTCATCCAGGACCCTCCTTTCGGGCCCACCCTCTTCATCTGAGCACCCTAAGGTTCCTTCTTGTCCCAAATAGCAACCCTTGTGTCCCTTCTCTGCCTGGTGCTGAGGCTGGCAGCAAACACCAAAACATCTGGATTCCCAGTATTGACACCAGGAAGAGGCAAGAGGGGAGGGACGTGGAGGACTCCCGGGGTCGGTCCGGGGCGAACTCACGGTGTGGTCCCGTCCCGGTCTAGTGCAGAGCCTGGCAGTCCCAGAGAAAGCCAGTACAGAGCTGAGACCGGGGAAGAGGGCGGGCAGGGATTCAGCCCTGGCTCTGCCTCTGAGAGTTAAGAGCCAATCAAGAGCGGCCCTCCCCTCCTCTCTACACCACTCCCACCCCCAGGGCCTGGGGCTCGGAGAAGTGCTGAGATGCTCTTTCCAAAACCAATCAGAGCCCTAAAAAGGCAGCGCTGTGACCTGGGAGGGAATGAGGAAGCCTTGCGGAGGGGGAAACCACCTTAGCTTACCTTTGTTTCTTGGCAGGGTCTTTCCCCTGAAGATTTGTGGGTCGTCCCCCCCCCCCCCCCCCGCTGGAGATGTAATCTAGGGAGTACCCTATCACCCCCAGCCCTTTACTCTTTGAGATGCGGTCCTACTTAGTTGCCAAAGCTGGCCTTGAACCCACTCTGTAACCCAGGAAGGCTCTGAACTTGCACGCCCCCTGCCTCAACCTCCTAAGTAACCTGGATTAGAGGTCTGGCTTCCCCTCAAGACTTAATCGCCTATGTTCATCCACTCAGTTCAAACCAGGTGCTAGGTGGGGCAGCAGGAAGGTGGTGAGTCAAATATAAATGGACAAAATGCCGGCCAGGTCCATCCTTGACCAACAGTGAGGGTACAGGTGTTACAGGCACTCCCACCCTCCCAACTCCCCAGCCCCACTACGCACACTTGCAAGGAGCTATGACACCCCCAAGCAGAGGAACTACATCCCTGAGGGAGAGAGACAATGGCAGTCTGCCTGGGCTTTTCCTACAGTCTCGCGGGGCAGTACCCAGAGCTGCCCACACTCCCGGGCCTGGTGGCATCTGCCCTTTTAACCATAGGCCACCTTACAGAATTACAAAAAAGTCCCCTCCTCTAAGCAACCACCCACCTTGGGTCTGAAGCACCAACAGACTGGAGGTTTCCATTTGTAACCCTCTTTCTAGATGACCGTCAGGGTGTAAACTCAAGTAGTCTGAGGGAAGATGCTGAAGAAACACGAAGGCCCAGGAAGAAAGGGACAGGAAATGATGGAGGCTGTCATATCATTTTAAATACTTACTATTGCCTACAGACTGACCTTGGAGTCGTGCTCCAGCCAGACGGTGAGGGTTAGTGTTCAAGTTGTTGAGAGCTGAGATCAGAAAGCTACAGAAAAGAATTACTTTGAATTTTTGGATGCAGCCTGCACTGCCACCAAGAACTGAGGGTTCATGCTGCAGGGCATGGTGATGTGACTTGAGCCAGAGGCTGAGACAGGGAAGGCTTCCTCTGGGTGTGTACCAACAGCAGGAGGTAGCAGAACTGGGATAACAGAGGTTGCTTTGGAAGCCCCGGGAGAGGTGGTTGTGGGCACAGAGGCTCAGAAGGCTCAGTCTGTTGAGGCAGAGTCCTGGCAACAGAGCTGGGCAAGGTGTAACAAAGACCCGGAAGACAACAGGAAGCAGAAAGGGGGACCCCAGGAGATAAGAGGTCTGAGACGGGGTGCGGAGTCCACAGGGAAGGCTGGCAGATCTCAGGACGAACTCCAGCACGTTAGAAGTTGGGCTTGTGCTTCTTGAGCTCCACCATGAGGTGGTGAATGTTGATGAGCTCAGCCCTGGCCGGGAGGGCTCGGAGCTGTGGCTGGGACAGCACCCGGTGGAAGCGATGATAGAGCTGGATCAGCTGGGTCAGTGCTCCCTAGACAGAGGGGAAAGTCGGGGAGGGATCAGACTGGCGGTGAGAGGCATCAGGTTGGAGCTCTGCCAGAACTTTAGGTGCAGCGGGCGGTCACCCACCAAGGTATTTATGTGATGCCAAGTCAGGGAAGAGCAGGAAAACAGTCAGGATGGGAGATGGGCAAGGGGCTAGGAGGGGCAGGTTACCTGGATGATGCTGGTTCCGTTTCTGAAGTTAGTGAAGCTCCGCATTACATCCTGACTCAGAGACTCCACCGAGGATTTCCAGGAACTACCAAAGCCACGGATCAGCTGAGTTACCCGGGCTGATGACAGGAAGAAAGTGTCAGAGAGGAAGAGGAACCCGGCTGGGCAAACTTCATCCCAGCAAGCCTTGTGCAGGGCACAGCCGCCTCACTACCAGGCCCATTTCCCTTTCCCTGGCACTCCTCCAGCAAGTCTTCCCTGATGACCCCCACCCCCTGCATGCTATCACTGCTCTATTTCACGTACGTCCCCGTAGCCCTACCATGACCACATCTTCATACCTTCTTCCCCTCGAAGGCGCTCAGCCTGTCCACGCTCAATCAAAGCCTCGGCCTCCTTCACAAATGCCACCAGACCCCCGAAGGGCGGGGACAGCAACTCTTCAATGAACTCCTAGAGAGACAAGTAAGCACCACATAGGGCAGGAGTCCTGGGACAAAAGGATTTTCCCAATTCTGGCATCTTGGCTAGCTGGGTATAGATAATCCCACAGAACAGCCAGATTCAGTAAAAGCCTGACTCTTTCAGATGGTCCACAAGAAGAAAGGAAAGAAGATAAGAAAAGACAGATAAAGAGAAAGGGCTGGAGCCCAAGGCTTGGGCTGGAACAGCTAGCCCTTAGAAGGCAAAGGACCATGATATTTATATATTTATACATACATTTATATGTTTGCATGTATGTTTATGTATACATATATACAAAATGCTCAGTTATCTGGAAATTAAGCCTGATGCCAGCCTTGGATGGAGAAACTGAGCCCTGTGTCTGGCGAGAGCCTCACAGAGGCACCATGGCAGACCCAGGTGGATACCCTCAGGTGCAGCAGAAGCTCAAGGAAATCCTCTCTGGAGGAAAATATCATCAGGTCTAACACAGAGCCACACAACGGCCACACCTGATTAAGGCTGAGCAGTGACTCACAGTCACCAGACACCTAAGGATGCTCATTCCCAGGAGGGCCAGCAATCAGGAAAGCAATGCGCTCAGCCCACCAAGGACGTCCAGGGACCATCAAGCACAGTACTGTAAGAAAGGTTAAGTTAGGGTACAGACCCAGAGATGAGCAAATAACAAGGCTATCAGCAGTGGGCACACTTGGAAACAGAAGTTCTAGAAATGAAACAATCAACACACTAAATATGTAAATCAAGTTTAACTGAAGAACGACACACATAGCTGGACCTGGGACCAGAAGAAATGGCTCAGGACCCGTCACCAGATGAGGAGGAAGGTCTGGTCAGCTAGAGACACAGCAATCTAATCACTGGGTCTAGACAGTGGTCACCGATACACTGACGTCACACAGAGACGCTACGTTCTCCCTGGTGGAAGTACATGCCACTTCCCTCAACCTTCTCATCTTCCCGTCCAAGGACGCGCTTCTGGGAAACACACCAGGCACCAGCACACTTTAGCCACAGTGTGAAATGAAGTCAGAACACACACATCACTCTGTATAACAAACAACACCATGATTCAATTTCCCCCTCAACACCTCTCTCTCTTTGGAGACAAAGTCTCTTATGTAGCCCAGGCTGGCCTTGAATTTGTAGCAATCCTGCCTCATCTTTGAGAGCAAGAGCACTGGGGACTTATAGGCATGCACTACTACACTCAATGCAGACATGTTTTATTTTATTTTTATTATTACTTTGTTTTGGGATTTTTTTTTTTTTTTTGAAGATGGTCTCACATTATCCAGGCTGGCCCTGAACTTTAATATATGTAGCTGAGGATGAGCAACAATTTAAACCAGAAGACGGGAGAGTCAAATCATCTTTCAAGGGCTGAGAGAATATGATCCTTAACGTAGACTCTGACAATACGCCAGAAAAACATTTTCCTAACAACCATGAGTATGGACATTTATGTAAGAACAAAAACAAGGTTTACTACTAACAAACACTAACTTAAAGAGGTCTTCTTCAAGAAAAATACTGTGGAGCTGGAGATGGCTCAGCAGTTAAGAGTGCTTGCTGCTCTTGCAGAGGACTGGAGTCTGGCTCACAGCACCCACATCAAGTGACTCACAACTGCTTCGAACTCCAGCTCCAAGGAATCCAATACCCTCTGTGGGCCTCCTTGGGCACCCACACACATGTGCATGCACTAACACTCACATGCATACACATAAAAACAAATCAAAACAAAAACAAACAGAACCAGTACGATGGCTCAGCTGTGCCAGCCTGGCAATCTGAGGTCAATCCTTGGAACCCACGGAAAGGTGGAAGGAGAGACCTGACTTCACAAAGTTGTCTTCTGGCCTTCATGTTTGTGCTGATATACACACATTCCCCCCCCCCCAAATTAATAAGAATAACTCCCCCAGAAAAGCATACACAAAGCTATATTTTTATTTTGCTTTTAAGTTATTCATATCATTAAAAAAATTAAACAAAATAGACCAATAATAGGGTGGCAAGTCATAAGCCCAGAGGTGTAACATGGATTCTGCACAGTTGAGGTCACCTCCCCAACACACCCCAACTAAATACAACGCATACAATTCCCCTGCCTCACCCCAGGCCCCAGGCCCTACCTGTGTCCGAGCATTGAGCAGCTGCTGGAAACTCTCCACCTCTTTGCTGTCATCTGCAGCCCTCTCCTAAGGAAGACAAGGTAGGTGGGGCATTGGGAGAGCTGCCTTCATGCCAGCATGTCCCCTGCACCCTACAATGCCCACACTGCCAGAGTCCAGGGATGAAACACTCAACAAGATGCATCATCCCTGTCCTCAGAGAGCTAAGGAGCAGTGGGGATCCCCAGGGGAGGAGGACGTGCTACCATCAGCACACCCAGCATCATGTCATAGTCGTCATAGTTACCATCAGCACACCCAGCATCATGTCATAGTTGTTGATCAGAAACACAAGCTGCTCCTTCCTGGAGGAGAATTCAGCAGCCACTCGGAGGACAAAATTCTCCACCTCCACCTGAAAACGCCCACAGGAGATGATGAAGCAAGGTCGCAGGATCCCTCCATGTGCCGAGGTCTGTCCCGCCAGCCTCACCTGTAGTTGTCCCAGCAGCTGCATGGTACGCTCATTGGGAATGGTCTGGTTGATGCTGACAAGCGCAGAGGAGAACTCGGCGTACCGGCGTGTGATCTAGGAGCAAGGTGGGGAGGAGAATCACTGGCCCCTGCCTAGCAGACAAAACCTCCCAGCATCCTCTGTCCACTATCCACAACTCCAGCCTCCCGCCCCTCCCCGAGCAGGGCCCAATGCACCAGGAGCATAGCTCCATGCCCAGTCTGCCCCTAGTGGCCCCACAGTAAAGCTTGGAGCCCAGCCCTCTGGCCCCTTTGTTACCCTTGCCCTCCCTCACATAGTGGGGCCGAGTGTCCAGCCCCCCGAGGCGCTGGGGGTCAGTGCTTCGGACACTCTGGACGTTCATCTCCAGGATCAGCTCAAACCGAGGCCACAGCAAGGCAAGCACCTGCTCCCAGTACCTGTGGGCGTAACCAAAGTCACTTCGGCTGGCAGGTGAGGGGGAGTGGGGCATTCTTCAGGTGGGCAGCATGAGACTGCATCATGGGTGCATGTGTATGCACGTGCCTGCATGCATGCATACTCAGAATCAGAAAGATAAATGCTACCTCTGGAGCGGACAGATGGGAATGAAGGTGAAGAGTATGAGGTCAAGGAGCCCAAGGTCCCGATGAAAGTGTCTGTGTCTGACAGAGATCAAAGCCTGCGGGATTAGGACTCAGTGACCTGTCCAGGGCAGGAACGTCCCTCTTTGCTGCAATGTTTCGGAATCGGAGAACAATGTGGATACAGAGAAAAACAGCAATGGCATCGTAGCAGTCGGCCAGATAGGACTCCAAGTGCTTCTGTGTGCCGGAACAGGCAGAGGATTGGAAGAGAGTACTTGTTAGTCTGCTGTTCAAGTGGCTCCGAGCAAATAAATGCACAGGTCTCTGGAGACACGGCACTGGGCAGGGAGATGTCCCCTTCTTCCCTGCCCACAGGCCTGAGGAGCTCTTCCCTTGCTCACTAACTCCTACTATTACAAGTCCATTGACAGCAGAGCACAAGGCTGAACTTGCAACTGGAGTTAAAGTGCTAAGATTTAGAGGACTCTTGGCTTCCAGGTACTGCCGCCTGCTTGGGCATCCACATCAGGGGTGGTCCCAGGGACCCCAAGTGTCAGGGTTTCTTGGGGAGTCAGCACATTGTGAGTAAAAGGCCAAGCACTTTAGGATGAGAGAGTCCTGCTTTCAATGCTCTAGTTTTGACCCATTGGGTGCAGATGAGCCCTGAAGACAAGAGGGCCAAGTGCACAGAAATGGGAGGCTTACCAGGGTCATGGTGAGGGTGCGGCCCATGACAGCATGGAATAGGTCATGCGCAGCTGGGCCGGACACAACAAAAAATTCACAGATGAAAAGATATTCACGGCAGGAATTGTCTAGGAGGGCGTAGTGCTGGCTGCGGAAGAGAGCTTCAAACGGATACTAGGAGGGACAAGAGACAGATGAAATCCAATACCAACTCCCCCTGGATGTGGCTGGAAACTCAGGACTCTCCCCACCCAACCTCCAGGCAGGGAAGAGCACCCTAAATGGGTGGTGAGGTGGGGGACACAGGACACAAGAACTGCCCTCTCCACCAGCTATAACTACCCTACATCCACCTCTGCAGCTGGAAACAGGACATTCGCTTCCCAACTGGTCTCCCTCGGCACACCCACAGGTCCACAGCTCCCAACCCTAACACCACGTCAGGCCAGGGGCTCCAAAAAGCCCACCCACATCTAAGGCCAAGCTCTGCCTGAGGTTTGGCCTCCCCACGCCACACTGCGTCCCTTTCATGGCTGAACCTTTGGCCCCCTCATACCCTCTGCTCTCCCCGCTGGGCAGTGTGGGGGACCAGGATGGGGGCCTCAAGCTCAGTGGGGGAGATGACGGCACCCCGGGTGCCCAGGGTAAAGATGGTGTTCCTGCTGCGGAGGGATGGCTTGGAGAAGAATCGTGAATAGTCTCAGTCAGGGAAAACAGTGAGACAAACCACGCTGAGGACCCAAGATCTCTGGGGACCCCAAGAAGTCATTCACAGCCCAGGCACCCCTCTTTCCAGAATCAAAGCCTTGTTTCACCTGACATGAGTCTGGGCTTCAAGGGGTCTGTGTGCCCTCTGACACCAATATGTGCACTACTGTCCGAATGATGTGTGCCTTCTAGGGAGGGGAAGCTGCAGCTTTCACATCCCCAAAGGTTTCATCCCATCCGCCCCAAGCCTGGAGAGGCCCCAGCTGCAGGATATCTTTCTTTGCTGTGTCTTCCACACCCATCAGATCGTCCTTCTCGGCGACTTCCTCATACTAGAGAAAACAAGAGAGATGAACCATCTCTTCCCACAGCAGGGCAGGGGGCCGGGCCATCCTCACCCAGGGCTGTCCCCTCCTCCGAGCCCACACGCCCTGGAACACGGCCCTCCCTTGCCTCACCTGCACTTTCATAAGCCGCCCCAGGTACGAGCGGTAGTAGGACAGGTAGATCTTGCTCAGCGTCTCCACGTACTCGTCCCGGATCTCCTTTGCTGTTGCTCGTTCATTGCCCAGCAGGAACTGATAGAAGAACCTGGAAGGCAGGGCAGGGCAAGTCAGACCCCTGGACGCCCACCCTGGACTGCTCAGAAGCCACACTGTACCTGCCCGGGCATGCCAACCTGTACTTCAGCAGGGCCGTCTGCGGGATCTGATAGTTGGTCATTGGCTTTCTGAAGGAATAGATCTTCTGGAGGATGAACTCTCGGATCTTCGTCACTGCCTAGATGTGGGCGACCAAACACAGGCTGTGAAGATGCAGCCCTCTTACTGTGTGGAAGGAACGGGGGCCATGACAAATGCCATGGTCGAGGAAGGGTAGAGACTACCTCAGTTTTTTTGTCTTGGGTTTGTATTTTTTTTTTTAAATACAGGGTCTCATGTATCCCAGGCTGGTCCCAAATTCTATGTAGCTGAAGATGACCTTGAACTTCTAATCCTCTGCCTACAGTTCCTGAGTGCTGCACCAGACGTGCCACAATGCCCAGCTTATGCAGTGCTAGGCTACAACCCAGAGCTTCATGCACGCTAGGAGAGCACTCTACCAGCTGAGCCCTGTCCCCAGCCCCTTCCTTAGTATGTCCTAAGATGTTCAGGAAAACCAAAGGGGTAAGGATAAGCTGCACTGGGAAGAGGTGGGGCTTCTTGGGGAGTCCAGTTCTAGTAGTCCCTGGGGGTCCAGCCCCATCCCCCACCTTGATCCGGAGCCGGTCAAGCACGCCTCTGACGTCTGCACAGGCAGCTGTGCCTCGTGCCTCCTGCTCTCTGACTGCAGCTGCCTTGGCGTCCAGCTCCTGCAGCTGCTCCAGGAACCTGGGCTCTGTCACTGGAGCTTCTAGAATTGCCCTGAGGAGCACAGAGGGGTACAGAGGGGAGCACAGAGGGGAACTTCTAGAATTGCCCTGAGGAGCACAGAAGGAAACTCACTGGCTCTACACTAGACCCAAACCACACCCCTTAGCTAGCGTCTGTCATCTCTACATTCTTGCAAGGTCTTGTGCAATCAGGACACATATACAAAGTTTTCAGTTCCTAAACTGTGGGTCCCTCACTACACACCTGACCTTGGGTTACTCCTAACCTCCATCCTCACTGTGATGGCTAAAGCAGTACTAGAAGCTATTAGCCCACCTACTAACTCCTAGAATGTATTACTTTTAAATGTGTGAGCATTTTGCCTTCATGTAAGTGTTCCACATGCATGCAATGCCCATGGAGGCCAGAAGAGGGTGTTGGACTCCCTGGAACTGGAGTTACAGTCAGTTGTTAGCCACTATGTGGGTGCTGGGAACTGAACCCTCAGGTCCTCTGGAAGAGCAGCCAGTGCTCTTGACTGCTGAGCCATCTCTCCAGCCCCTTTTTCTTTTTTGAAAAGACAAGGTCTTACTCTACATCCCAGGCTGGCCTTGAACTTGTAGCAATGTTCCTGCCCCAACCTCTCAAGCACTGGGATTATAGGCACAAGCCACCACACCAGGCTTCTAGAAGGTACTTGACAATCTAAGCCTGGAGAAATACATCATAAATACCGTAGGTCACCTAGCCCCACCTCCTGCTATGGACATTATGACCTTTTAAACCAGTGACTCACGTGACCAGAGCAGAGGGCACAACCAGCCCATCTACAAGCTCCCCAAGTTTCCCCCGAACTGCTTGTCGATTACGAAGTCGAATGTTCATGGCTCCTGACTGTTCCTGCAGGGTCCGGATCTCAGAGCTGATGGAGCTGAGGTCACTCTGAAAAGCTCCCAGCATCTGCTCCATGCGCTGGGGGAAGGGCAGAAGATGTTGTGGGTGTGTCGTGGGGTTACTAGAGGACAAGTGGGGAACTAAGTAGCCGGGTGAGTAGCCTAGTACCCAGCAATCCTGAAGGGTGGGAGATAGTAAGGCCCCACAAAGGTTACATGGAAATAACATTAATTACAGCAGTTAAAACAAAAAAGGACTCCTTTGAAGTGTGGTGGCCCAAGCCTTTAGTCCTGGTACTTGGGAGGCAGAGGCAGGTGGATCTCTGTGATATCAAGGCCAGCCTGGTCTCCACAGAGAGTTCCAGGCCAGCTGAGGCTATAAGGAAGAGACCTGGTGTCAAAAAGACCAAAAAAACAAAATGACAATAACAAAAAAAGGACTCCTGATGAAGCTTGAGAGAGATGGCTCAGCAGTTACGAGGGTGTGCTTGCTTCGAGAAGTCCTGAAGTCAGTTCCCAGCACCCACACTGGGTGGCTCACAACTGCCTGTAACTCCAGCTCCAAGGAAACCAACATAGTCATGTACTATGCACACGTACATGCATACACACAAATGAGAAAGGGCCTGTTGAGGGCATCCTGAAGTGACCTTCACTTGTCCCCACCAGAAGCAAATGACCTAAGAATGGCACCAGAAGGCATGAGCTGGTTCAGGGTGATCACTGGCCACAGGCGACAGTCACCAACCTCCAGGACAGCATCGCAGGCTGTGATCTGGTTGTGCAGAGATGCTATGTTCTCACTCTCTTGGATGTCTGGTCCACAAAAGTCAAGGGTTCCACAGGGAACATGAAGATCTTCAGACCTGTAGTACCTCTCTAAATTCTCCCCTAGTGAGGTAAACCTCAGGGAGAAAATGGCTGTCTGCATCACGCCTCACAAAACCCTGTGTCACTAACACCATCTTTTCCCTCTGCTGGAGGATACAATCCCGGATGGATTTCTGCTCAATCTGCTGTAGCTCCAGCTCCACTTGCTTTGAATAGTGTCGGAGATCCACACCCTGGCAGACACAAAGGGAAGAGGTGAGGAAGAAGTCACAGTGAAGGGACACCAGAACAGAATCGGTGAAGGGCTAGAGAGTAAGACACCAATATCACAAGAGCCAGACATCTCCCCCCACTTTTGGCAGAGGAAAAGGCCCAGAGGAGAGAAGGTGGGGAGGGGAGGCACAATTGAGACCCTCACCGTTTTGAGAGCTTCCTTCACTAACTCATCCTCCAGATTCGCCTGGATGTGAACTGGAAACAGAAGTCTACCATGAGGATCCAGCCGCTCAGCTCCCTCTGCCCACACTGAGCATGTGCATACTAATCCCACTTTAGTCCTTCTAGCTCCCATCCCTCTCAGCTTACAGGAACATTCCCTTTAGACACAGTTTTATATTCTACTGTTTCCATTACAATCACCCAAGAACCAAAAATATCAAATGGGAATTTCCAGAAATAACTTGTAAGCTTTAAATTGTGTGCCACTCTGACCCATGTAAAACTCTCACCCTACCTAGGCTAGTAATCACCTTTGCCTGGTGAATCCATGTTGCATGTGATACTAGCCTGTTAGTCACTCAGTTGCTGTCTTAGTTATCAAACTGACTGACTGCATATGGAAGTGCTTATGCCCAATGAAGCCTTAGTTTTAGTCAATCAGAGTGCCAAAAAGTAGTGCAAATGCAGTTATGTTGCCAATGATGGTGTGTTATAACAATTATTCCACACTGTTTTTATTGTTCCTCATTTTTTTTCTTTTCTTTCTTTTTTTTTTTGTTTTGGTGTTTTGAGACAGGGTCTCCCTGTAGTCCCAGCTGGCCTGACCTGGAACTCGTTATGTAGACCAGGCTGGCCTTGAACTCACAGAGATCCACCTGCCTCTGCCTCCTGAGTGCTGGATTAAAGGTGTGTGCCACCACCCCAGGCTTGTTCCTCAGCTCTTACTGTGCCTAGCTTATAAGCTAAACCTCAATTCATAAGTTAAACTTTATGCATAAAATTTTAAAAAATATGCAGATACTGGGGGCCATCTACTGGGGTGCTTGTAACACATTCCTAAAGGATAAGGGGGGGGCTACTGTGCTCTGCCCCCAACCCATGCCATCACTTACCATCCACTTCATCCAGGATGAATTCATCACAAGTGATATCCAACTCCCCAAGTTGTAGGGGCTCTTGGACTCCTGGACCCTAGAGAAGGACAGGTTGATGAATGTGGAATACACGAAAAGACGGGGTGGGGGGCACATGACGACTACAGACGACACATGGGACAAAATGTAACTGGATAACCCAAGTCCTCCAAGTGAAGGGAAAGGCGCGTTTGCTGGGGAGCCATATGCATTGAGTCAAAAGATTCTGATTCTCACACTGATTCTCACAACCTACTCAATCTTCCTTGGGCTAATGGGTAAGGAATAGGACAAAGTCACGTAATGAAGAGGATGCACATCTCTCATTAGGAAGAAGAATGTGCCTTTGAATTTAGGACCCCCAGACTCCTCTATTACCGCACCCTTGGGGAGCCCCAAGCCTTCTGGAATTGTCGGCTGACAGTGTTGTGCCAGGTGACACCTTACACAAACTCATCCATCTAATCCTAACGACGACCTATGTGGTAGGTCCTAATATTTTCTCCACTTTAGGGATGGGGGAAGGGTCCACAGCTTTCAAGTGGCAGAGGGGGAATTAGAACCCAGGCAACGGGCTCCAGTCTCCAGGTTCTTAGCCCTTCACGCTATATTCTCTTTTCTGAAAGAGAAGGAAGGAAGGAAGGAAGGAAGGAAGGAAGGAAGGAAGGAAGGAAGGGAGGGAGGGAGGGAGGGAAGGAGGGAAGGAGGGAAGGAAGGAAGCTGTGAAGAAAGAAAAAGAAAGAAAGAAATATAGATGGATGAATGTGAATAGGAAACTGAAATAGTGCCCCCGGAACTTGAGTTTCAGTCACTCTGGTCGGTACTAAGGCTCGTCCTGTCTAAGCAAGGTTATGGAGAGCCAAGCCAGGACCATCCCTGTAGCAGGCAGACTCCGACTCGGGGCCTGAACCCAGCCCACTCTGTTCCGAGGCAAGGGACGACCTGACGACACCACCGGGGTCAAACAGCCCGGCGCTCTCACCAGCGGGCCCTCCTCCTCCTCCATATCCGAGGCTCCAGCCCGCAACACCAGCTCCCGGGCCGCTGCCGCCATGGTCGTCGCGGCGGCCATCCCCACAGCCTCACTTCCGGCAGCTGTCAGTCTCGAGATCTCCGTTTCCCGAAGTAAGACAAGTCCCAGGAGGTCTTTCACGGGGCAAAAACGTTCCCAGATATCTGAGTTCAACTGTCTGGCTCCAGCCTTCCGTTTAAGACTTTGACTTCTCCGCCCCAGGGCCCGGGAGACGGTGGAAGTCGCAAACACCAGCTCGCTCCGGTACCTTCGCTGCCCACCTATGTAGGAACCATAGGGACTGCAAAGACGGCTGTACCGGAAGTCTTGGCACCCAATCCTGAAAAAAAAATCTCAAAATTCAACTGGGAGGGGGGCAGTTTTCGGAAGCGCCCCTCTACGTTAGCCCCGCCTCTTCCTCCAAGAAGCTATATAAGGACGGGACGTCACTTCCGCTCTCTCTTCCACAGGAGGCCTACACGCTGCCGCTTGTGCCGCCGCCATGGTAAGAGTGGACTAGGTCCTGGGATCCGGCGACATCAGGGCCGGGGCGGGGAGGGTGTGCCGTCAGGACTCTGCGGAGGTCCTGTGCTGGGGATCTGCAGCTTTGTGTGCAGTGATGGCTCGCGCCCCCGAGAGGGGACAGCCCAGGACGTGGGGTTCCGGGGAGCCGGGCCCGAGGAGGGGTCACTCCCCGGACGCCAAAGTTGCCAGAAGCTTGGCTGGGGGCGGGGCGGGGGGCGCCTGCCTTCCCTGCCCAGTGCTCTTTGGGCCCCAGCCCGTGTCCACCGTTATGTCGGAGGTTGCATTTTCCCGCGCTTGAGCCTTTGCTGTCGCTACTGAGGACGGAGGAGTTGCGGCTTGAGAACTTGGGGAAGGAGGGGTTCTTTGCTCCTCCGTCGTACTGGCCGTTTGGGTTGGTAGAAGTGACTGGTGTCTGACTGGTCCCCCCTCTACTCTTTCAGTCTCTAGTGATCCCTGAGAAGTTCCAGCACATTTTGCGAGTACTCAACACCAACATCGATGGGCGGCGGAAAATAGCCTTTGCCATCACTGCCATTAAGGTAAATATATGCAGGCCTGTGTTGTGAAAGAGGCGAGATGGAGGAAACTGGTCCTGTCCGGATCACCTTAGCTGCTGGCTTAGGAAAAGACAGAGAAAAAGAAATAGGTAGATGACTAAGGCTAGTGACTGAGTCTCCTAACAGATTTTACCATGGAAAGTAGGTCCTAAAAGTCACAGGGTAGTCTTAAAGCTAGGCCAGAACCGTAGGGGGCTGGGGAGTGGTTGCCGACCCTGCCTTGCTAAGGTCTTCCTGGACCATCTGTAAGTGAGGATTTCCTTGATCCTCGGAGCAGCAACCCTTCTGTGAAATGTATGTGCCCTGAAAATTGAACTATTTAGGGACAACAAAGGTGGGTAGACATCGACAGCAATGGCCCAAATGTTTAGTGGGGGGGTGGTGTGCAGAAGATACATATAAAATACAGGCAGTGTGTATTCCCGTTGAAGTGGAAGCCGACACGTGTTTGGCTTGTGGCAAGAATTCAAATGGAAGCTTGAATAATTCTCTCTGCAGAGCTGATGAATTCCTGGTCTTCCTTATTTTATTAACATTTATCAAAATGTGCGCGCTCTGTGGAGGCCAGGACGAAATCTGTGCCCCTTCCCAGCTTATGCGATGATTCTGAGGAATTTAAAGGAAGCTAGTAAATAAGTTTTATAAAATAAACCGAGCTTGTGTAGTTCAAGGGAAGTCAAATAAGAGTTGGGTTGGTTTTCATCAAATGTGAGTTACCGTATTTTGTTGTTTTCTTTTAATTCTCTTCTTTCTGTTCTATTGTGTTCTTAAATGACCTGAGGATAGCTTCCTTCTGCTAGATGTGAAATTCTAGGAAAGTAAATAAATTGCCCTTTGCGGAAGTTGTGAGGCTGGGCATGGTGGTGCAATGCCTTTAATCCCGGCATTTGGGAGACAGATCTGAGATCAAGGCTAGCCTCCTCTACCTAGGGAATGCCAGGCTAGCTGTTTGTGGTTCAGAGGATGCTTGTGCTGTATTTGTTCTGCCTCTTCGGAACCCAGCAATTCCTCGCTCTGAGAGATAACTATAGTTAACTTACAGGAGGGTAATTCGAAGGAGATTAAGTGGGAAAGAGGTGGTGTGTGGTAAATTCTTCCAGAAGTGGTTAAAGTGCAGTGCTAAGCAATAGCAAAGAAAGGGTAAAAAACAGAAGGAGGTCCCCAAGGACAAAGGAAGGTCCATAAGGAGAGGCAGCACAGATCCTGTGAAGTTGACTGCAGAATGCCTTCATTTTCTCTGTTTGAGCTGGCTGCTGTTCTTCCTCAATTAAGGTGGTACTTGTGGGTTATTTGGAAAGGGTTGGGCAAGCGCTCTTGTCCTGTTAAAGTTCCAGTGCTTCTATCAAGCTCTGAATACTGCTTGAAATTGTTGAAATGGCCAGGCCCTTAGATCAGAAAGAGCTGGGCATGGTAGTGTAGGCCTTTAGTTCTAGCATTTGAGAGGCATGCGAATGTGGATTCACAGCCAGCCAGGGGTGTGTAGTGAGACCTGCCCCAAACAAAATAGAAAGTAAGCTGGGAGGATCATGAGTTTAAGGCTAGCCTGGGGAACCTATTTAGCCCCTGTCAATATTCAATCTTATGTATTTTGCCGGCAAGTGTGCCAGGTGCATCTAATACCTAGGAAGGCCAGAAGAGGGCATCTGATCCCTGGAACTGGAGTTAGAGACACTTTTGGCCATCATGTGGATGCTGGGAATTGAACCCCAGTGCTCTTGACTACTGTCCCATCTCTAGCCTTTCAAAATCTACCTGGACTCATTTTGAGGTAAATCTCAGACATGACTTTTCCCATAGTAAATCTGAGTCAGGCTGGCAAATTTGATCTTCAGTCATTTTTTAAGAGGTGCCATTTTTTGTTTGTAGGGTACAAGTTACTACAAACTTAGAACTGACAAATTTGTTTACTCAATTCTGAAGGTCAAACTGTCACAAAAAAGCCCTACCCTCCTGTCTTCTGAGGATTTTGGGTCTACCCTGATTGGTATGTTTAATTGCTGTAAAGGGGCATGAAGTCACATTCTGGGAGTCTGGGCAGATAACAAATGGGGGCAAGGAGACACAGTTGAACTCAGTTCATCATTCTCAACTATCATATCATTGGTTTGTGGATTCAGGGGGCCCCCAGGTGGCATTGCTGATGAGCACTGTGGTCAGTTTCACTTAAGGGGGCTGGGCTCCCTGGGTATACTGGGCACTAGCACCACTGTTGACTTGGAAAAGAATTGTGACCAGTACAAGTCCTGGCAACTTAGAATTCTATGCACACCATGCTGGGAGTGGAAGGTCTACCGTCCTTGATCAACCAGAAAGACCCTGGTTTTGCTACATTGCCATGCAGAAGCTGAAGAGGTGGTTAAGGCTGCTCTGGTAGAGGACCCAGGCTGTTTCCAGTGTCCACATGGCAAGCAACCATCCATAGCTTCCGTTCCAGGGGCTCTGACACCCTCTGCTGGCCTCTGAGGGCATTGCATGACAAAATAATTGAAAACTTTAGAGCTTTAAAACCTCAAAATTTAAAAACTTGCGCACTGGGCTTCAGGGGCTTTTGGGTTTCTGCTACATCTGGAAATGGTGTGGGAGGAGCGGACTGG
The DNA here is from genome assembly GCF_000622305.1 of Nannospalax galili. Taxonomy (NCBI): domain Eukaryota; kingdom Metazoa; phylum Chordata; class Mammalia; order Rodentia; family Spalacidae; genus Nannospalax; species Nannospalax galili. The sequence continues at coordinate 5,350,327 of NW_008343842.1, read as the reverse complement.
AAAATTGCAAGGTACTGGGGTCACTTGTACGGTCTGCCTTCCGTGGGGTTGAGTGGATTGAGCAAGGTTTGACGCTGAAGTGGCTTCAAAGTCTGCAGTCCTGCCTCATCCTCCCGAGTGCTAGGATAGGAGGCAGTGCACCACAGCCGGTCCTTGGGAGCTTGTGGAGTAGGGGAGGAAAAGGTTGGTTCAGACCTAATTTCAAAACTTTCTTACCTCAGGGTGTGGGGCGAAGATATGCTCATGTGGTGCTGAGGAAAGCAGACATTGACCTCACCAAGAGGGCTGGAGAGCTCACCGAGGATGAGGTGAGGGCAGGAAGGGGTCTGCAGGTGGACCTGCCCTGGAAATGGCCATCTAGCTCTGACCTTGTCCTGCCTGCCAGGTGGAACGTGTGATCACCATCATGCAGAATCCTCGACAGTACAAGATCCCAGACTGGTTCTTGAACAGACAGAAGGATGTGAAGGATGGAAAATACAGCCAGGTGTGGGGCTGAGGTGGGAGGGTTTTTGGGCAGGAAGGGCACAAGTGACCAGGGAGTGAACCAGGCATGGCCCACCCCCAAATCCAGGTTCTGGCCAATGGTCTAGACAACAAGCTCCGTGAGGACCTGGAGCGACTGAAAAAGATCAGAGCGCACCGGGGACTGCGCCACTTCTGGGGGTGAGTTGGGGATGCCCACCTGGTCTAGTCTCCCAGTGCTCCCTGCCCTCCAGGCAGCCCTTCCTTAAGCCAGATACATAACCTGTAACTTTTCCTTCCTGCAGCCTTCGTGTCCGAGGTCAGCACACCAAGACCACTGGCCGCCGGGGTCGTACCGTGGGTGTGTCCAAGAAGAAATGAGTCTGTAGGCTTTTTTTCTGTTAATAAATAGTTTATATACCGATGGCGTCAATCTTTGCTTCTCTTAGTCTCATGATGGAGATGGTTTGGGGCCCTCGTCATTCATTGAGTTTCACTGACCTCAGGTGGCCTGCTCGCAGGTTGGGATATCCTTGGGGTCTCTGGGTGGGAACTTGCCCCCAGCTGTGACCGACTTTAGAACTGTGTAGAACCACCTTGAGGGCCTACAGCCTGCCCCTTAGAACCCTGCTGGACTTGGACCTCTGGACTGAGATGCGATAAGCTCCTTCAGGGGCTGCTGCTTCCTTGTTTGTGGCTCTGTTTTCCACTGGCTGTTGGACCTATCTAGGCGGGTACTGTTACAGGTGAGAGAGGTGGGGCCACATTAACCTCAAGGGAAATGTAGGCTGGCCCTAAGCAACCTGGTCTGGGGCTGAAGAGCTGTTGTGAGGGGGGTGGTTACAGCACGGCATTCCGGTGAGTCGCGGGTGTGGACCACCCTGTTTTCCCCAGGATGCGATCCTAGCAGGGCACCCCGGGGCCAGGCACTCAGTGCTGGGAAGGGCAGAAGTGGGGTCCTAGCAGGGCACCCCGGGGCCAGGCACTCGGTAGTGCTGGGACGGGGAGGGCAGAATTGCGGACAAACACTCCGGAAGGGCCGGCCGGGCGAGGATGTACGCGGCGCACTGCTCTGCTTCCGCCCTCAGTGGCATGATGGGAAGGGGGCGGGGCTGTGGCCGGCCATGGAGCCGAGCTCCGCTGTGAGGTGGGTTAGGCGGGTTAGCTGTCTCGGGCGGCGGCTGCACCTGCTCCACCTGCCGCCCGCACCCCGCGATGTGCCGGGGGCCCCTCGCCGTCCCGTCCCGGCCGCGGCCGCAAGCCGGTTAGGCCCAGCCCCGCGCACCAACCGCCCGGTTCCTGCAGGCCTCGGCGGCTCGCCATGCCCCTCAGCCTGTTCCGGCGCGTCCTGCTGGCCGTGCTGCTGCTGGTGGTCGTCTGGACCCTCTTCGGGCCCTCTGGCCTTGGGGAGGAGCTGCTCAGCCTCTCGCTGGCTTCCCTGCTGCCCGCCCCCGCCTCGCCCGGGCCGCCGCTGGCGCTGCCCCGCCTCCTGATCCCCAACCCCGGGGCCTGCGGGGGCCCCGGCCCGCCGCCCTTCCTGCTCATCCTGGTGTCCACGGCCCCGGAGCATCTGAGCCAGAGGACCGCCATCCGCGGGTCGTGGGGCGCCATCCGCGAGACCCGCGGCCTCCGGGTACGCACGCTCTTCCTGCTGGGCGAGCCCGCGGCGCAGCGCCCGGACCTGGGCTCGGAGGCGGCGGCGCACGGGGACATCTTGCAGGCGTCCTTCCAGGACTCGTACCGCAACCTCACCCTCAAGACCCTCAGCGGGCTCAGCTGGGTGGACAAGTACTGCCCCAGGGCCAGCTACGTGCTCAAGACGGACGACGACGTGTTCGTCAACGTCCCAGAGCTGGTGTCGGAGTTGGTGCTGAGAGGGGGACCCTCGGAGCGATGGCGGAAGGGCGGGGTCCCCCAGCGAGGGGCCGCAGGCGCCGGCGAGGACGTGCCACTCCTGTACCTGGGCCGAGTGCACTGGAGGGTGACCCCCTCCCGGACCCCAGGGGGGCGGCACCAGGTGTCAGAAGAATTGTGGCCGGAGACCTGGGGTCCCTTCCCCCCCTATGCGTCGGGCACGGGGTACGTGCTGTCTGCCTCTGCTGTGCAGCTCATCCTCAGGGTGGCCAGTCGGGCACCCCCTCTGCCACTAGAAGACGTCTTTGTGGGAGTTAGTGCCCGTCGAGGCGGCCTGGCCCCCACACACTGTGTCAAGTTGGCTGGTGCCACCCACTACCCCCTGGACCGGTGCTGCTATGGGAAATTCCTGCTGACATCCCACAGGGTGGATCCCTTGAAGATGGAGCAAGTCTGGAAGCTGGTGAATGGGCTGAAGGCTGAGAGGACTGCGCCCTTCTGTTCCTGGCTCCAGGGATTCCTGGGCATCTTGCGGTGCCGGTTCATAGCTTGGCTCAGTGGCTGAGGGCCTGGGTCCCCAAGAGAGGATCGAGGTGCCTGTTCAGGGGACACCCTGGGACGTCTCCCTCAGGCCCAGTGCACAGGCTGTGTCCTCTCTTGCACCAGGCAGGATAGAGACACTGGGGCCTGGCCTGCAAGCTCCAACGAGAGGGGGAACAAAATAGGGTCAAACCATTCTCACCAGCAAGACAGGGCAGAGGCAGGAGCCCCCTCAATAAACTTGTCTCTTGCCCTCAAGTGCAGTGTCTTCACCAGGCAGGCGTCCAGACTGCCCAGAGGGTCCCATACTGCCGGACAGCAGGACACCTTGGGAACACAGGAAGGACAGCCTCTCAGGGAAAAGGTCCCCACAGTATGGCTACAGTCAGGTCAACATAGGTATGGGGTGGGAGACAGAGGCAGGGCAGTGAGCTCTGAGTCTAGAATACCCCTATGCAGCATGGGGGCAGGGAACAGATCTATAGGATGATCCAGACACATTCTCCAAAAATTCCCGTTTAATACCAACCCATCCAAGGGGCTGGCTGCCTGTCCCCAACTGGGACTAAGGTATGCAGGAAATAGTCCCTTTCTTCCATGGGTAATCGTGTATGTGTACACAGTCATGTCACTGTATACATGTGAAGGTTGGAGGACAACTTGGAGTGAATTATCTCCTTCCACCATGTGTTTTCTGGCACTCCAGCTCAGGTCCTCTGGTCTCGAGATAAGCACCTCTGTGTGCTGAGCCAGCTCTCTGGCCACCTAAGTCAGGGTGGGGATCTCTGGCTCAGTGCATGAATCTATCCAGTGCAGATGGCCGGACTCCAGTGGGCTTGGCCTTCTCTTGCTTCTGTTGCTGTTGCTTCTGCTCAAGGCTCTGCCGGACTTTGTCCTGGGGACACAGACAAGATGAGCAGATACCGACAAGGCTTGAGGGAAGAGCAAGAGGTGCAACCTGCCCCCACAAGCCTCCCCCCAGTGCACATACCCTGTGCTCCTGGTCCATGACCTTCTTCTTCCTCTTCACCAGGCTTGCTGTGGAGCTGCGGCCCTTCTGCTTTGGTTTGGGTTGGAAGGCAGCCTTGGCATCAGGGTCGTAGCCCTAAGGAAGGGAAGGAGTGAAACCAGCAGCCTCACCTGGCAGTATCTGTCAAACCACTTCAGAAAGTGGGGCACAGGGGTGAAGGGTCTGGGCACTAGGGCTGCTCCATACCAGTCTCTCTATCCGCTCCTTCTTCTGCTGCTCCAGAGTGACCACATCTACCTGTGCCAGGGCTCGGGGGTCCAGACAAATGAGCTCTGCAGGTACCTGGGGGTGTCACAGGACAGGAATGGGTCAAGGAGCCACAGAAGGGACACTGCCAAACCCTCCGCCCCGCCTGGATCCACATGGACCCTGCTCCAGCAGAGCTCACCTGCTCCAGCAGAGCTCACCTTCTCCAGCAGAGCCTTGACCTCCCACTCCTGGCGCTGCTTTCGGCTCCTGTACGGGTTGTTCTCCAGACCATCAAAGTTGGGCTCAGCAGCCCCTAGAGGGAGGAAGGAACATGAACCTCAATCCATGCCTGCAGCTCTGGACTGGCCACTGCCGTGCCTCTGGCTGGCTAAGACCCACTCAAATATCCACTCATGCCCTGACCCCTGGCCCACTCACCAGGAACCAGCATGCTGGTGATGCCCCCACTGTGCCCCACGCCCAGCACATCTTCAAAGGGACAGAACTGGAGTCCATGCACATGGCCCGACAGCCGGTGAGTGAGGTAGGGCTGCTCCAGGGAGGGTGGGCTGGCCTTGCCTTGCCCTGCCCATATGTTGACAACATCACCCACTCCCGCAGCTAACAGTCCCCGCTGGGAAAAGGCCAGGTGCCCTGCTCCCTGGGGCAGAGTACGAGCACTCAGAGGCTGGAATGTCCCTCGCAAGTCAAAGATCTTCAGCTGATGGTCCAGGCCAGAAGTAGCCATGTACCTGCATGGGAAATGGACAAATTCATCTTCAGGAGGTGTCTGCTAAGTCCTGTGGTCAAGACCAAGTGTCAAATCCAGATATGGAGGAAAAGCCTAGTAATAATAATAGTCACACTTGACGCGAGGGTACATTTCACAGCCCTGCCTCCTGCTTCCCTTGCACAGAAGCCGAAGGCCGGATGGCAGTTTCTTTTTGGGTTTTGTTGAACCCAGGGCCTCAGGCTGCTGGGCAACTAAGTCCCAGCCCGGGCCTGTCTGGTGTTGGTGAACGCCCTTGTGCCTCATGGCACCACTTTGCCCTGCACAACTCACAGGTACTTAGAAGAACATATGCATCTATACCTAAATGTGTTCAGTTTGGGGACAGCAGGGTGCCTCGGTCCACATATAGAGGTCAGGGAGGGCTTCCCTGACAAGGTGGGACCTGAGCAGTAACAGCAGGTCCAACTTCACTGACACCAGGTGTGGACAGAAATTAAAGCAGAGGTTTTTCTTCAGGGTTGGTGAGAAATATAACTGTGAACAGGGAGAGGGCTGTCTGTAGGGTTTCCTTAAGTCAGACAAGACCCACAGCTCACTAGCCCAACACGGCTCCCTGAGCAACATAACAGATGAAAACCATGGTGTCCTGAGAAAACGCACGTGAGTAGCAGTGAAGTAAAGCACTAGACAGCCTGTCCTGCCTCTCCTCTGCCTGAAGGACTGGGGACAAGGGAGTCACACTGTGTGTTGCCTATTTCCAGAGGCCAGAGCCTCTGTGTTGAAGCTGCAGGGGGATGCGTCAAGCTGGGGTCATGTGTGTGTGTCAAGGGGTCATGGATTCTCTCAGCCTTGCTATGAATCCAGGAGGAACTGAAAAGTTCTATGAGCATAGGGTCATCCTGTGACAGAACCCAACAGAGGCCCAGCTAGACAAAGCGGCCCCTAGCTAGATGTGGCAGTGCCAACCTTTAATTGGGAGGCCAGCCTGGCCTACACAAGTTCCAGGCCTACACAATGAGATCATGTGTTAAAAACACCCAAAAAGCCACATATGCAGGCTACTCTCCCTGACACATAACCAGGTATAGGATCCCAGAGGTAAACAGCCCACAGCCAAGCACATGCAGTACATTCCCATACTGCTAAACCTGCAGGAAGCAGTTCAGTCTCCAGAAGCCAGCTTGCGCAAAGCCTCTTGGGGAAAGAGGTCGGCTTCATCTAGAGTTCTGTGGCCTGAGGAGAAGTGGGTAAGCAGGGGGGCTGAAGGTCCAGGGGTGCTCAGCAGGAATGTGTGGACTACACTGGGCTTCAGTGGACTAGGTGATCAAGGTCTGGGCCCCAGGGTCCTAACTCAGGTAGAGCAAGCTGCAGCTCAGGTCCAGCACAACCATGGCATGGAGCTTCAGATAAGCTTCCCCACTCTCCAGAGCCAGGCTGGCACATAAGGAGAAAGGACAGAACAGATCCCTGTCCACCCAGGCAATTGTGTCAGCTAAAGAGGTCTGAGCATCCTGAAGGCTTTGGAAGTCAGTAGTGCCTGGCTGTCCCTTTGCCTACCTTTGTTTACTACTTAAACATTAAGGGATGGAGAGATGGCTCAATGGTTAAAAGCACTGTGTTCTTGCAGAGGACCTGGGTTCGATTCCCAGCACCCACATCGCAGCTAGCAACTGTTGTTAACTGCAGTTCCAAGGAATCCAACACCCTTTTCTGACCTCTGCAGGCACTGCAGGACACAGGTGCACTTACGCACAAGCAGACAATACACCCCATACACATAAAAATAATTTTAAAAAATAAAAATTTAAGTTGAAAGTTATGTAGTCTGTACCTAATGTAGAAAATTCCTGAGCACCAGCGTAAGAGGAAAGTGGCTTGTGGCAAATGGACCTGCCAAGAAGTGAGCTGGGAACTGGTTACTTCACGCCTGCCACAGCAGAGGGGACAGATCCAGGGGGACAAGAAAAGATCAAACAGCAGGTGACACTAGGCGTAGTGGCACACGCCTTTAATCCCAGCACTCAGGAGGCAGACACAGGCAGGCTAGCCTGACCTACATAGTGAGTTCCAGGCCAGCTGGGGCTACAGGGAGACCTTTTCAAAAAAAAACCAAAAAAAAAAAAAAAAAAGTTGAATTCAGGGGGGTCAAAGAAATTCTGGGTAAATAAGAACAGGAAAGAACTCTGGGAGTGAGATGATGCGTCAAGTGAGGGATCCACTAAGTCTAGGATGACAAAAGGCACCTGAGTGACAACAAAGTACCATCACCTGGGCAATGGCTCCCGCAGACTCTGGCTACCTATCTTATATGTGACATGCAGGAGCAAAGTCTGTATTTACTATTTGGCTCTGGCTCTTGCAGGAAAAAACTTATTAACCCCGAGCCAAACGCACATCCTCTCAAGGCCAGGAAATTGGCACACACAAATTGCATCACATGCCCACACTTACATTGATCACTGGCAACTGGAGGACACGCCCAGATGGCCTGGCTGCAGAATCCCTTTCCGTCCAGCCATGACCAACACCTTATCCTCAAGTGACTTACGTGCCTGTAGAATCCACTGCCACAGCCCGCACCCCGCCTCGGTGACATAGAATCTTTGCCAGCGGCTCCTTCATGGCTGGACTCCATAAGGACACAGTGCCTGGACACAGGAGCAGTGGGCTCAGTCATTACCTCACTTTTCCCGCTTCCTTTTTTTTTTTAATCTGAGGTTCAGTGGGGGAAATATAGGACTCAAGATGAAAAGGTTAAAGGACAGCAAGCTACAGATGTGGCTCATGGAGGACCACTTGTCCTGTATGCACAAGGTCCTAGGTTCAAACCCCAGCACCACCAAAAATAACTTTATTAATTTGTAAAGTAATAGAAGGGCAGAGACGTACAAGCACAGAAAAAAAGCAGGGCAGGATGGTCAGAGAACCAGCCAAGCTGGGAGCTGGCACCCACCCGTAGTTTCTGCTACTAGGGAAGCTGAGGCAGGAAGGCTGCTTGAGCCCAGAATAACAGACTCTGCCTCAAAAGAAAAAAGAAAAGGAAAAACGAAACAGGAAAAGCCAAGAACTGACCATTGCTGTGTCCAAGGTGGATGACAGCATTGTAAGGGTTCTGAGCCATGACGCTGAGCCGGCCAGCCCGAGCATTCAGAGCTGTCACAATCTTTCCCACGGACACATCCAGGTAGGTCAGAAACCCCGTCTCTGACTGAGAGAAAATGACTGAGTTCTAGTTGTAGAATGCTCCTCCCAAGGACAGCCTCCCAACCCTGTGCTCCACAGCCACTCACAGCTGTGGCCAGGAGAAAGTGGAAAGGGAGAAATTCAAGCTGGGTTACACGGTCACAGCGGCGGATACAGTGGAGCTCGATGCCCTGGTTATCGTAGATGTAAAGCCAGCGGTTCTGAGCAACAGCAAACAGTGCCTCAGAGTGGAGGAACCTGAATGGAAGGGAGGCATGGTCTCATGGGAACAGGACAAGCTGTCATCCAGTTGGGATGGGCTGTCCCTGCCCCACTCCCATGGACCACCAGCAGAGAAAACACTTACTGGATGTCCCGCACTGCTTCCATGACATTGATCTCACACATGAGCTTCTTTGTCACCCAATCGAGGGCAGCCACATGACCCCGATGCCCTCCTAAAGCCAGGTGTCTGTTGGAGAGGAAGCAAAGGCAGACCATCAATACAGTGGAGCACCTGACTGAAATAATTCAGTCTACCCCACCAGAGCTCCTCCCAGTGTGCTCATTGGCCAACCAGTCTTAGTCAACCAGCCTGGTCTACATAGTGAGTTCCAGACAGCTGGGGCTATAGGGAGACCCTGTCTCAAAAAAAGGAAAAAAAAAAAAAAAAAAAAAAAAAGAAGGACACACGGGTGATAGAAAAACACTTTATTCACAG
>NW_008343842.1:5339788-5341161 GCF_000622305.1 Nannospalax galili | reverse complement strand
CTCTGTGAGTTCAAGGCCAGCCTGATCTACATAGTGAGTTCCAGGACAGCTGGGGCTGCAAAAAAAAAAAAAAAAAAAAAAAAAAAAAGTGAAGGGCACACAGGTGGTTGCACACAACTTTAATTCCAGCACTCAGGAAGCAGAGGCAAGAGAAGTCTAAGTTTGAGATTGGCTGGTCTACAAAGCAAATTCCAGGCCAGCTGGGGCTACTGGGAGATCCTGTCTTAAAACAATAGCAACAACAAAAAAGATGGAAGGGCAGAAAGACAGATCAGTTAACAGTTTTTGTCTTGCGAGCCCAGCAACCTGAGTTCCATCCCCAGAATTCATGTAAAAGTGAAAGGAGAGGACCAACTTCACAAAGTTGTCTCTGACCTCTGACCACACACATGCCACGGCATGCATGAGCACACCCATGCATCCTGTGAACACACAGTATTACTGATGGCAGCTGGGAATGGTGCCGGACACCCTTAATCCCGGGACTCAGGAAGCAGAGGCAGGTGGATCTTTCTAAGATTGAGACCAGATTGGTCTACATAGCGAGTTCCAGGGGACAAAAGGTGATATCCTGTCTCAAAAGCAAACAAGTAAATGATGGTGGTGGCAAATAGAAGCCGCTGGAGGCTGGGGCTGGTGTAGCTCAATGATGGCACCTGGGCATTGATGCAAAGGAAGGTCATGACCTCCATATCAACAACCACAAACAAAAAGAAAGCTCAGCTTCCTGACTACCGATACAGTGAGACCATCTGGCCTCCCCCGACTGAATGATGGACCGAATTACTCAAGATGGCTCAGCAGTTAAGAGCACTGGCTGCTCTTCCAAAGGCCCCAGGTTTCGTACCCAGCACCCACATGGCAGGTAACAACTGTCTGTAACACCAGTTCCAGAACATCCAATGCTATCTTCTGGCCTACGCAGGCACTGCATGCATGGATGCACTTACATGCAGGCAAAACATTTATACACATAAAATAAACACAAAACAAAGATGAGAAGCTGAAGAGATGGCTTAGTAGTTAATCTCGAGGAGTTCAGGAAGTCAGCACCCCTGTAATAAACTGGGCCTCCCAGACATGGCCGGAACTCCGGCTCCGTAGGAAGGAGGATCTCTGGCGGTTTCTATCCTGAGAAAATATAAGCCCCAGGTTCAGGGAGACACTGCCTCAAAGACACCTGATACCCTTTTCTGGCCTTCAGGTATGCATACCTGCACACACACTCACATACACACACAAATAAGATGAAAATTTTTTCCAAAAAGAGACAGAAAAGTCATTGGAATTCAGCCTTACCTCCCAGTTCGAGAATAGTTTAGTCTGTAAGGTCCAAACTGCCGCAGATTCAAGTCAAAGTGCTGGGGGGGGGG
>NW_008343842.1:5291414-5339764 GCF_000622305.1 Nannospalax galili | reverse complement strand
GGGGGGGGGAGTGAAAAAAAGCCAATCAAAGAATGACTAAAATGACCCCCTCTGCTAGTCCCCGTTCCTCTCTTGTCCCGCACCAGCAACCCCTCGGCCCCTCCTCTCCTCAAGCTCACCTTGGCAGCACTTGCGATGTCCACAGCCTCCACGATGTCGGTTTGTAGTATCTTTGCTGTGTCTTCCCCATCTTCTCCTTCCAGAAACCTGAAAGGCCCCAATTAGGACTACAGTGAAGCTTCCCACCATAGGAGAAAAAGTCCCATAGAGATGGGGTGCGGCAGGCCCAGATCTGGTCCACGCACCCGGGCTCCTCGGCCAGCAGCAGCTCCGAACGTGCAGCTCTGGCGCTCGCCTCTTCCTCCTGCGCTTCCGCGGCCTCAAGTTTGCTTCGGGTTTTCCTCTTTGCACGCGGGAGCTAGCGCAGGGTCACAAGGGTGGGAAGACACGGGGGTCACGTGGGTCACAGCAGCCCTCCCGGCCCCCAGACCTTCCCACCCGCCAGCTGGTCCTCACCTTCTCGGATCTGTCAATGCGACAGAATTTCCGGGCAGCATCCACCCGGGCGGGCGCGGGGCCTGGGAATGGGTCCTGGGCCTGGCAAGGAACAGGGAGAGGCCGTAAGCAGGCTGAGCTCGTCGGCCGGGGCCGGGACCCTCTCGAGTCCCAGGCTCACCCCAGACAAGGTCTGCTCCGGCTTCCTCCGTTGCGCGGCCTTCCGGCCCCCGGGCTTCCGCTGGTTCCGCGGCTTGGGGCCGTTCGCGCTTTTCCGCCTCGTGGGGCCGGGCTCCAGGGTCCTGGTCTTCTTCCGAGGCGGCCCCGCGGCTGGCGAGGTGGCCTCCTCCTCCCAGTACCGCCGCGGTTTCTAGGGGCAGAGGAGAAGCCTAGCACTCGCCACCCTAACCGGGCCAAGCCCGGCCTACGACTCCCACCCAGGCCTCTAACCTTTCTCATGGCTGGAAGCCTGCCCTTCTTCGGCGGGACACTCCCACCGGGCTTGGGGGCCGTCTCCATCACAGCCACCCAACGCTCCACGTGCAGATCTCCTTTCAGCCTACTCACGGACCTCTTGGAAACTTCCGGAAGTCCTCCGGCCTTCATCCAATCAGCGCCCTATCGGGTCTGAAGCCTCTGCCGCCATCTTGCGTGAGGTCACGTCTCTTTGTGCGGCCGGGCAGTGTCGCCAGAGGTGCAGCCCAGGACCTCGAGACGAATAAAAGCCGAGTCGAGGCCCAGGATCCCGGTAGCAAATCGTACTGTTTTTTCTATGCTAACGTCTTTAACTTGCTAAAACCTCTCGAGTCGCGTCTTCGGAACGCGTCTCACGATCAGAACTCCATTTCCCGGCGTGCCTCAGAAGGAAGCGTCGGGTGCCGTTCTTTCCCAGCATTCGTGGTTTATTTCCGGGTTCGTTAATACAGAGGGAAGAACGTGAGCAGGTTAAGGTTTGGGGTCTCGTTTCGATCTCCGTTCCCTAAGGAGGGGAGAGTGGATATTCTGGACGAGGATCGCCGCGGGGCCCCCAAAGAGCTGCCCATCGAAAGCACCGTCATTTCGGGAGGGCCAGAGGAAGGGGAGCTCAGGTGCCTGCCGGAGCTTGAGACCCGGCGCCCCCCACTCCCGGTAGGCTTCCACCCTCGCCATGGCCGAACTGATCCAAAAGAAGCTGCAAGGCGAAGTGGAGAAATACCAACAGCTGCAGAAAGGTAAGGGCGCGGAGCTGATGGGACCTCGTCCCATCCGCCCGCCACCCAGAGCCATACCATGCTAAGGTCCCTGCCCCATCCGGGCCCCCGCCTCGGTATGCTTTCCTACCTGCTGACCACCACCTCCTCACCACCGTTCTATGGGGGACTCTGCGGTCCACTTGGTGTTTCTAATAATGGCTGTCTTTCACCCTTCCCGACCCAGACTTGAGTAAATCCATGTCAGGGAGGCAGAAGCTTGAGGCGCAACTAACAGAAAACAATATCGTCAAAGAGGTGAGGGACTGGGACTTTGGAAGCAAGGAGGGATTCGAACTGGGTACGGTTGTCTCAAATGTTCCATCCCCTCTTCAGGAACTGGCCTTGCTGGATGGATCCAACGTGGTCTTCAAACTTCTGGGTCCCGTGCTCGTCAAACAGGAGCTGGGGGAGGCTCGAGCCACAGTGGGGAAGAGGCTAGACTACATCACAGCTGAGATGTAAGTCCACCACCCTGGGCTGTGAGAAGTGTTGAACCTGTACAGGGTAGCTCTCCACAGTAGACCCATCTGTCCATTTTCCGAGTCCTTTTTATAAAAAATTACATTTATTTATTTGTTTGAGTGTGTATGTGGTGGGGGGCGTTGGGAGAGAGGCTTGTGCCATGGCACTCATGTGGAAGTCAAGAGGGACAGCCTTCAGGAATCTGTTCCACTTTGAGTCCCAGGGATCCAACTGCAGTAGGCAGGCTTGGAGGCAAGCACTCTGCTCACTGAGCCATCTCACTGGCCCTTTGTCCTCTCTATTCCTTAGATCTCAGGTTTCCCCAATCTCCTTTTGCCCCTCAGTAATAAGCCCCACTAATTCTCTCTTCTGTTCGTCTCATCAGTAAACGATATGAATCCCAGCTTCGGGACCTTGAGAAGCAGTCAGAGCAACAGAGGGAAACCCTGGCTCAGCTGCAGCAGGAGTTCCAGCGGGCCCAGGCAGCAAAGGCAGGGGCTCCTGGGAAGGCCTGACCCCATGGGGGTGGGGGGTGAGGCAGCTCTAGGGTCTATACTATAGTAGTTAATAAAATGTAAAAAAAGAAAAACCCAAGGTTGTTTCCTGCCCAGCCCTTACTTCAGAATTGTTTGTTTTTCTTGCCCTGGCTCCTTTCTTCTGTACCACCCACATCCCTTAAAGCCCACGTTCTTTTAACTGGAATCTCTTCAGAGTGTTTTGATGTTTTGTCTGTTCTCCATTGTTGAGGACTGAATTGGGGTCTTCCCCATGTGCCTTCCTGAAACTAAAGTTCAAAATACTTCAAACCTGTTTGCTGCCTATACATAAAACTCTTTGGCTTTCTCTATGTTGCTTGGCATGACCCTTTAAAAAACATGACTAGCCTGGCATGGTAGCCCACGCCTTTAATCCCAGAACTCTGGAGGCAGAGGCACTTGGATCTCTGTGAGTTTGAGGTCAGCCTGGTCTACATAGTTCCAGAACAACTAGGACTAGAGAGACCCTGTCTCCAAAAAAGAAAGAAAGAAACATGAGTAAGGGGCTGGAGAGACAGCTCATCAGTTGAGAGCACTAGCTGCTCTTACAGAGGACCCAGGTTTCTGTTCCCAGCACCCATATGGTGACTAACTCTCCATAACTGCAGTTCCAGGGGATCTGACGCTCTTCTGGCCTCCATAGGTAATTGCACACACATTATACACTTATGTGCAACAAAACACTCATAAATTTAAAAATTAAAAAAACATGATTAAAAAAAAACATGAGGGAGCTGGATAGATTGCTCAGTGATCAAGAGCACTGGGCTGTTCTTGCAGAGGACCCAAGTTCGAGTCCCAGCACCCACATGGCAGCTACCATCATAGTTCCAGTTCTAGGGGATCTGACACCCTCTTCTGACCTCCATGAGTATTGCACAACAGGGGTGTATCCACCCACGTGCAGGTAATATACACATAAAAATAAAATATTAACATGAGTGTGGCATTTGCAGAACAGCATATTGTTGAGAATGTCAGTTTAAGTACTTGGTTCTGAGCTGGGCATGGTGGCTCACACCTTTAATCTCAGCACTTAGGAGGCAGAGGCAGGGGATCTCCATGAGTTCAAGGTGGGCCTGGTCTACAGTGAGTTCCAGGACAGCTGGAGTTACAGGGAGACCCTGTCTCAATAAAAAAACAAAAAAGATGAGATGTGATGACTCACTATAACTTTCCAAATAGTCCTGAAACCTTAGTTTTTCTTAGCCTCTTGTCTTCCTAGAATTTGAATATAGATGTAACAGATTTGTTTTTTGTTTGTTTTGTTTGAGACAGGGTCTAACTATGTACTGACCCTGGCTGACCTGGAACTCACTGTGTAGATCAGGCTGGCCTCTTAACTCTCTGAGCTACACCTGCCTCTGCTGGGACTGAAGGCATGTGTCACCATGCCCAGCCTAATTCAACTGGAAATCCTTTCCAAATTTGTATGTGTGGTCCACAAAGTTGTTTATTTCTTTGCCTAACATTGTTTCTCACAAGTTTGCCTCCAGAACAGTTCTTCAGAGTGATTGCTACTGTGACTTAGGGGCTTATGACAAGTGAGAAAAATTAATAAAGGGGCAGGAGTGAAGGGGTCACTGGGGAGAAACAAAATGTTCTGGTGAAACTTTAACTGCTACCTTGCTCTCAGCTCCAGGGATAGAGCCTAGGGCCTCGTGCACCCTAGGTAAGTGCCCACCACCAAGCTGCAGCCCAGCTGTCATGGTAGTAAGAAACACTGCCCCTTCTACATCCAACCCACCCTCCCTTCTCAGCCAGTTTCTACACACCAAGGATGGGCAGAATTCAGGTAGTGTTTTGGTTTATTACCTTAGTGTTGTCACAGTGACAAGAGCCCCCAGAGTGGGAAAAGAAACTCCCCATAGAACCTTCTTGCCAGTCCCCTCTGCCCTGGGGCTCTGAGCCTCTGGGCCTTTCCTCCCAACCCCCTTTCCAGGCCCTTCCTTGGCCCTTCCCAGGCTAGGATGTGGCAGGAACTGGTACTTGTTTCCAGCTAACAAGCACTGACTGCCACGCTTCCACCCTGGGTGGAAGCATATCCAACTTGGTTCTATTATCACCAGCTTGGGGCGGGGGGCCGCTGGCTTTCTCTGTGGTTCAGTAAACAAATGGCACCCCACTGCCCCAGGGTGGCTGGCCACCTCAGGATTTCTGTCCCAATGTAATGTAATGGCTGCCTACACCTGGTGTGAACGCCATGATTTCTGTAAACCAACAGGACTTTGTCCTCAGAACAGTGCCCTGGCAATCTTCCTCCCTGTGGCCTTGATCCTGGGAAAGGAACCCCCACCCCCCTCACTTGGGGGAGTTCCTGAGGCAGAAGCACCGCTATGGGAGCCGGGTGTGGTGGCAGAGGGCCTTCTCCGCTGCCGAAGGAGGAAATCGTGGGACGCACCATCCATGGCGTAGAAGACGTTAGCCGAGGGTGGAATGGTCAGCTCTACGGGGTTTAGAGATGGGTATCAGGCACTCAGTCCCCCACGTGTCAGATGCAGGGCCACTCCCTAGAGTCTGGCCTCTCACCTCGCTCCCCAGGCAGCAGCTGAACCAGCTCAAACTCTGAAGCCACTGCAAAATCTCGATTGTTTTTCTTAAGAACACGACTAATGACACTTGGGGCCTTGTCCTGGCTTGTCACCTGGCAGAAGAGACTGACAGCAATGAGTCCACCATAATGACCTGTTCCATATGTCCAACCAGAAAAGGTTACCCGTGCCCAACGCTTTAAAATGAACAGGAAACACTACAGTGGCTCCCAGTACCCCATAAGTCAGCCCATAGAGTGCCCAGTGAAACGGCTGCTTCCCTATGGGAACACTATTCCAAAAGTTATGAAGCCCCCCCAAACTCAAGGTGCAGCTGCTGGTGCAGAGAGGCTATAAACATCAAACAACTGCTCAGTCAGACCTAAACTATAATCAAGTTCTTTTGGCTGCCCAAACCTAACACAACACTCCTGTCCTGTAAGGCAAGGTGCCCCACCCCCAAACCAGGTCCTAGGGCCCCTCACCAAGATGCTCTTGTAGACACTGCCATCTTCCCCCAGCTCCATCTGGACTCGGATGATTCGGCAATCAGAGGACCCTGGTCCAGGTCCTCCTCCCCCATATCCAGTAGCCCTGGAGACCCCCTCTCCTGTGCCTCCTCCACTCAATGGGGAGCCGCAGGAGGCTGAGCGGCGGTGACCTCGAGAAGGCCTTGGGGAGGAGGCTGGTGGGGAGAGGTGGCTGGGGTCAGCAGGACTGTGCAGAGAGGGGCTGCTTTCCAAGGCAGAGTCCAGAGATGAGACAGATGGCCACTTCATGTGCTAGGGGCAAACACAGGTGTGGTCATGGAGGCAGAGAGGCAAAGAGAATGGCTGGGTCATGTGCAGTCGAGAGCAGGCTCACCTGGGCCAGCCGCGTCAGCAGAGGAGCAGGGGTTCCAGGCACCTCCTCTCCCCCAACACTGGGCCGGTCCCAGGACACAAGAGGGGTGGGGCCCCCAACAGAGCTCAGAACCCTGGAGAGGCAGGAAATTAAAAGGGAGGGTGGCAAGTCCCCACGAAACCCACCTCCCAACCAGTGACTCGCTCACTCTGTCCACTGCGAGATGACTAGTGTTGGCCGAAGTGTCCTTGGGGCAGGAGAGTCACTGGTACCAGGTGGCTCCACTTCACAAGACACATGGTGACTGGGTAGGAGAGCAACAGGCAGAGGTCAAGACATGCCAACAACACCCACACCGACCAGATTCCTAGAACCCAACTTCACCTAGCCAGGTACCTCTGAGCTTCGGTCAGCGGCCGGAGGCCCTGGAGCCATTGCTGGATATCAGAGTCTGGCCGGATGTCATAGCCACGACATTCATCCTGCAGCCGCAGCAGCTCAGAAAGGACAGCAAACTCCTGGGAAAGAGCCCTCAAATGCAGAAGCCAAAACTTGCCCCCCCCCACCCTGAACGACTTTGCCCCCTTCTTCCCCTTCCTGAGGCGTGGACAGGGATGCCCCAGATGCAGCCCTGCATCCTCACCTTCCTCCGCTTGTCAAAATTAATGTAGCCATTCTGAAAGGACAGTGGAGAGGAGTCAAAGTCCTAAGCCCGCCTGGGGCACCAGAAATAACAGCCCCTCTTCTAAACACACCATCGCAGCCGACTGAGACCATCCCAGACCTGGGGCTGCCATCCCGCTTCCTCCCACTCACATCTCTCAGGCCATCTCAGTAGAAAACATCTCTATAAATGAAGAAATGGGGCTCACAGAGGACATGAACTTACTGGAGGCCTCAGGACTTGTTTTGTTGTATGCAGTACTGGGGTGGAACCCTGGGCCTTGTGTGCATTGGGGAGGCACTCACCACTGAGCTATATACCCCAGCCCCTCAGTATCTGCATAGTTAACCAACCATATATGTCAATATTTCAGACGAGGTCTAGGCACTTGACAAATAAGGATCCATTTATTCCTCACAGGCTGAGGTACACTGTCAGACCTACATTGACAGTCCACGGAGGCACAAAAAGATTGTACCTGCTGGCCATGGTAACAGAATCTGGCCCCAGAAACTTCATCCAGCTGTTTCTGCCTTGTGGCATCTTTTTGAAAGGGTTCTACCTGACCCTGAGATGCACTTGTTAAGCCATCACAGCACAACCACACACACACACACACACACACACACACACAAACACACACTGACCTCCAGCTCATCCTTAGAGGCGGCATCCAGCATCACAAGGTCCTTCAGGAAGGTTCCAAGGTACGGAACCACACCCTGTGGGCAGAGACCAAGATCAGACCCCTGTTAGGCATGTGAGACCCTCTAGCCCTTCACACTTTCCCTCCACGATTGTCTTCATTCTCCACAGGTAAGCCTCCCCTTCCCAGCCCCACTGGTCACTCACCCCACCCCTGGTGCCAGACCTTGGGGGCTTCTTGGAGTGAGGCTCCACGGGGGGCTGCAGCTTCACTTCCTGGTGGTGATAACACAAGGTGATGGGGAAGGCAGGGAGCAGGCACTGGGAAGGGGAGGGAAACCAGGGACTGACCTCACCTGCATGAGCAGCTCTCGGCTCTGGGAATAATTATCCTCCTCTGAGAAAATGTGGCACAGGCTGGAAAAGACTCTGAGGCTGTCCCTGGGGAGGGAGAACAGTGGCCTTGAGCACACACCTGGCTCAGCTCCCCACCCCAGGCCTCAGCAGTGCCGTCTTCCCACCTGGCTGCTTCCCCCCAGGCTGCCCGGAGCCTGTGGATGGGACTGGACTGCAGGGCCGACACAACAGCATAGACTGAAGAGAAGTTCCGGAGCAGACGGCACTCCTATGGGGGTCAAGAATGATGTCAGGGCTGAAGGAGCCCTCTCCATCATGGTCTCAGAGGATGATGTTGGCTGGGGACCTCCAGGTCCCCAGAGGCAAAGTTCTCCCTCACCTCTGCCACTCGGATCCACTTTTCCAGGAGCCGGGCCCTCTGTGGGGGTCGTAGTGGCCGTACGGTCACCTCCCCTGGCCCCTCTCCGACTGAGGTGGCCCCCAGGACAGAGCTGACCACCGCCCCTGCCACCTTGTTGAACTGTATGACAGTAGCTCGGACAGACGGACAGAGGTGAGAATGTCCGGGCCGGTCTCTGTGACCCCACAGGCCTCCCAAGCACTGAGAGGGGACCAGATTGAGAAACAGCTCCTGCAGGACAGAGGTCAGAGGTTAAAGTTCATAGTCAAGTGGTGAGAGTTTCCAGTATCAGGGATCTGAGGACTTGAGGTGGCCGGGGGACCAGCAGGGCACAACGCTTGAAGGGTAACAGCTAAGGGCAGGAAGGACTGGTCAGAACAGTTGTTAGAAGAGGCTAGGAACTGGACCAGGAGGGGTGGAAGCAAGAAAAGGATCTGGAGTTAAGGCGAGGTTAGTAAGGGGTCAGGGGGCATGGGGTCAAAGGTCAGGGTCTCACCGCATCTAGCAAGGTCAGCTGTTCGGCCAAGTGGTCAGCGAGGAACACCAGGACATCCGTGGGGTCAGCAGGGGAATCGCCAGGGAGGGCCAGGGGCTTGGGAAGGTCAGGGGCCTGGGGGTCCACCTGGGCCCGGAGGTTGCGGATGAGGTCAGCGCTGCCCCCCCCAACACCCTCCCGTGCTGCATACCCTGTCCGAAGCAAGAAGCTCTCAAGCCGGTCAAGCTGACCCTTGACCTCAGAGCCAAAATCCTCAGGGTGAGAGGTCAGCCAGGTTGACAGTACAGAGATGGCTACCCTGGGAGAAGGGGAACCAGCCACTGGTCAGAGGTCAGGCTGCAGCTTGGGCAGAAGGGACCAAGGTTGAGGTGGGGGGCACTCACCCTGTGGTCCTCTCTAGCTCACCAGGAGGATTTGATTCCAGAGCTTCCAGCCTGAGGACAGGGAAGAGGATCTATCTACCTGTATACCTGTGCATCTTTTCCAGCCCCCGTCCCCAGGGGGTACGGCACTGAATGCTTCGGAGGCACAGTGCAACTTTCAGGAAGTCCAGGAGCCTCTACAACCCTTAGTCTTTTCTGACCCTGACCTGTCAGCCACAAGTCCAAGCAGCACAGGTGTGGAGGTGAAGGCCCGGTGGGTGGCCAGCAAGGCTGGAGTGAAGGTCATGTCAGTCCCTGATGTCCCAGCATCCAGCAGGTGTCTGACCAGAGCCTCCAGTGTGCCAGCTCGGAGCCGTCGGGAGGAACGAGGGGGAGGCATGGGGGCCTGGAAGACAAGAAGGGTGGGTCAGGGACTTCCTTGGCCCTGCTGCAAGGTATCTGGGATAATCGCATTTTGCCAAGGTTCAGAGGACAAAGCACTCAGCCTAAGTCACACAGCACAGAGTCCTGGACTCAACCCTGTGCTCTGGCCAAAAAATCAGAAAAAGAACTGGGAGGTGTG
The DNA here is from genome assembly GCF_000622305.1 of Nannospalax galili. Classification (NCBI taxonomy): domain Eukaryota; kingdom Metazoa; phylum Chordata; class Mammalia; order Rodentia; family Spalacidae; genus Nannospalax; species Nannospalax galili. The sequence continues at coordinate 5,330,158 of NW_008343842.1, read as the reverse complement.
GGGTCAGAGGTTAGAAGTCAAAGCCATGATCTCACCAAAGGATCAAGAGGCTGATACTGACGACTTGTGACAGTAAAGGTGGCACCATCCTCCTCCTCATCCCAGACAGACACAGGAGCCTGGAGGAGCAATGAAGGGAAGTCAGTTCCACCGCACCACCTACTGTCCCCAGCCATCTCACCCCAGGCCCTGCTGCACCTCCTGTACCGCTCACCTGTGATGGCAGGGGACAGTACCAGCGAGTACGAGGGGTACGGGGTGCTGGTGACCCCAGGTCTCCCACGTTGGGGCCCAGACAGCCCCCCCCAGCCCCCTCAGAGCTCGGTGGAGACGAGGGGGTTTCGACTGAATGCAAGACCCCTTCTTGAGACTCCCGAGTCCCCTTTCCCCTAGAGCTGAGCCCAACACGGAAGAAACGCGGGGTGCAAAGGGCAGGAACGGGAAACCAGAGGAGGCACAAAGCTAAAAGGAGAGACCTTGAGAGGCTGAAACTTCAGGCAGTCACATGCCCCTCCCTCCCCATCAGAACCCGAGAAGCCCAAAGTTAGTCCTTCCCTTCGGCTCCCTGCCCCCCAACTCCCCCAGAGCGGCTTCAGTGTATCTCAGCCCTAGGGACCCCCAGAAGCTGGCTGCTCCAATCCCAGTTACAGGAAGGAGAAGGGGAAGTGGGGATGATGGCGGGGGGGTGGGGGTGGGGGGGGTGGAAATAGACTCAAAGAGTCACGTGGCCCTAGCCCCTCCCCCAACCATCCCGAAAAACCAGCCTTACCAGTCACCCTAACTTTACCCGAAGTCTGGACCCAGGAGTCCTGAGCCTCTGGGCCCTGAATGTAACTTCTGGCCCCTCCTGAGGTCCCAAATCCTGCCCCTGGCCACTACCATTGACCACAGTTCACCTAGCCTGGGAACATCCCTCCAGGTGGCAAAACCTTGGTTTGCTGCCATCTATCCAGCACCAGGGGGTGGGGGTGGAGGATGACGAAATCTGAGGGCTCCCTCCCCAATCCCAGAGTCAAAGGAGCTGGTTACTGTGGAAACAAACCCCTCCCCGTCAAACAAAAACAAGGAGGGAGACAGGGACCCAGAAACGACTGCCCAGAGGCAGGCAGTGTGAGAGATGCAGAGAAGGCCCTAGTTCGCAGACATCGCCAGCTAACCGGCGGTTGCAGGCAGGAACTGGGCAGGTTCCTGAGGGCTGGTCCTGAGTCACCCCTAGGACGCCAGGACCGCGCAGCTGGGGAACCCCGCAGCTGGGGGGCAGGCAAACACCCTGCGACAGGCGCAGATGTGGGGCAGGAAGAGACGAAGGGAGCCTTGGAAACATGGGTGCCCCTGTCTCCCACCACCCAAGTCTCACCTCTTCTTCTTCCTCCTCCTCTTCCTCTTGCCCCCCGCCCACGGCCCGGCCACCTGGGTCCCCACCCTCTTCGGGGTCTCGGCTCCGGAAGCTGCTCAGCACGACTCCCCCGGGGGGGCTCGTGTCCAAAAGCAGCCGCAGGGGCCGCGGGAGCATGGCCGGGTGAAGGAATCAGCGGGGTCGGGCCATGGGGGCGCCTGGGGAGAGACGGGTGGGTGGGGGGTGGACAGTCAGGCATGGGGTGCGGGGCGTGGGGGAGCCGGGCAGGGAGGGGACGCGGGTAGGGGGGTGTCCTGCAGGAAGGCTGGGGGAAGGGCGACACGAGGCTGAGAAATCGGGGCCCTGGGTCCAAGTTAGGAGGGAGGGGGGGTCACGAGTACGGATTGGGCAGGGTCACCCGGTGCTCTGGCTCTGACCTGCTCGGGAGGGGGCAGCGCGTGGGTCCCGGGCCGCTGTTCCTGTCGGTCTCTGGCCCCCGACCGAGTCCCCTCCCTGGCTTTTCCGCACACCACCCCCCCAGCACCCCGCCGGGCTCCCGGGCCCTCCCGCCCTTTCCGCTCCCCCCCGCGTCCGCCCGCTTCGAGAGCGGGAGCCAGAAAGGGAAGGAAGTGAGGACAGGAGCCAGGGCCGTGGACTCGAGGAACGCTGGACGCCGGGGACTGGGGCCCAGGGGCCGGGTCACCCCTCCACTGCCCCCTGCGACCCTACCGGCGGCTTCTGAAGCCCCAGTCGCCTAGCACTGAGTGGAGAACCGAAACCCTGGCTCCCAGCTCTGGGGGAAGACGAGCAGAATCGAAGTCCTTTCCCCCTACGAAAACCGGGCTGCGACTTCCGCAGAAAGCGCTTTACTCGGGGCGGGACCCCGTTACTGCAGCCTGCGGGCCACACTGCCCACGCCAGCGCGTGAGTGTGGTGCCACATGTCCGCTCCGGGTTTTCTGAGCAGCCCTCGCATCCGCCCTGTCTCTGCGAGGAGGGACCGGAAGCCGCCGAGTCCTGTTCCAAATTGGCGCCGGGGAGGCTTCCGGCCCTCGCGGTTCCGTTACGGGCGTCTCCGGTACCTCTGTGCGCCCTGTTGCGCTCTGCTCCCTGGGTGTTAAGGTGTCTCCGGGGCATCTGGGAGGACTAGGAGGTTCGCAGTGCTTGGGAAGAGGGCAGAATGACAGACCAGGTTAGACCAGGTTGGAGATTCAGAATCACTTTATTGGCACAGGGTAGGCCGTAAGCGCCGCCGCCGCCGCTTCGTTCCTCCAAGCCACCCGGCGGGGAACAGTGGAGAGCACACTAGATGGTTCCGGCCAGGGAGGGGAGATGGACGATTTGCACATTTAAGGGGGAGGGCAAGGGCGGACCAGGCAGAGGGAACGGAGCGATTGGTTCACTGGAGAAAAGGAATGGCTGGCGTTTGAGAGGAGGGCTGGGCGCCAGATAGGGCTGGAGTCCACTCTGGGAGACAAGGAGGCTGGGGCAAGGTTTAGCTCCTGAGCACCGGCTCTCAACGTGTGCTCTGTCCCAGGGGTCCCCAAGACTTGAAGATGGTACCTCGTTCCTTCTCCGTTAGTCATTCAAAAGTATGCAGTGGAGCAGCCCAGAAACCCAGTGGTGTGCATTGACCCTGAGCCCTCAGTGAGCACAGTGTGCTTGTGTTATTTTTTTCCCTCTTCTTGTTTTACTTTTTGTTTTAGAAAAGGTCTCACTGTGTAACTCTGGCTGGCCTGGAACTCAGAGATACACCTGCCTCTACCTCCCGGGATTAATGGCGTTCACACCCTTCCCCCAGCTTTTTTCCCTTTTTCAACTTTAGTAAAATAAATACGAGTAGCTGAAATCTACATAACAAAAAACTCTTTGGGCTTTATGATAATTTTTAAACGGTCTTGAGAGCCATTGCCTGAGAGCTTTCAGAGTGCCAGATTTGGCTTAAAAAAAATAATAACCCCAGCCCCTCAATGGAGGGAGTGGGAGAAGATGAGAAAGGTGCTGTTTGGGGTGTTCCTGCAGTCATTTGGAACAAAGATCACAGTGGCGGCCACAGAATGCTGGTGAGTGCCTTCACTGTGCTTTCTGGAAGAGAAAAAGGAAGTAAGGGATTGGGGGTGTTAGCAGTTGAGAGTCGCTCCTGGTTAATCTAATTACAGAGGGTGGAATGAGGAGGGGCTAGTGTTTCCTGCCTGCTTGAGATGTGTGCATGGTATTACAAAAGCACCTGCTTATGAAGGATGTACAGTAGAAAAGGACTTGTTTTGTTTTGTTGCCACAGATCAAACCAGAAGGCCTTGCTGTGCTAGGAAAACACTGCCACCACTGAGCTGTAATCCTAGCCTTGTAATTTTTTGTTTTTGATGTAGTCCCAGCATTGGGGAGGCCTTTGCCTCCACACCTAGTGCCACCACAGCCGGCTGCACTTTCTTATATTGTTTATGTGTTTAAATATTTTGGACACATATGATTTGAGACAGTGTGTTACACGGGGGTCCCCTTGGCCACTGTTGATTCATGAGTGCTTCCTCCTCAATAGTCCCTTTGGCCATTGCCCAATCCCCTCCTTTGGTGGAACCCTACTTTATTCTGTAACAAACTCTGCCTGTCTTCTTCATTAAGAAAAAAATAAGGCTGGCAATATGGCTCAGTAGGTAAAAGCTCTTGCAGGTAGGTGAGCTGGATCCCCAGATCCCACAAAGTAGCAGAAAATTGATTCCCAAGTGTTGTCCTCTAATATCAACCCCCACACGGGTAGTGGCATGTCTATATTTCACACACATGCACAAAATAAATAGAATTTTTTTTAAAAAGGAGGAAAGATGGGCAGTGAGGTGGTTCAGTGAGTGGGTAAAGGGTTACCATGCCAGTGTGCCAGGCTGAGATTGAACCTCAGACCCCACATGATGAAAGGGGAGAGAACTGACTCCTGCAGGTTCTCCTAAGAAAGATACAGTGGGGCATGGTGGCCTGTGCCATTAATCCCAGCAATCGGGAGGCAGAGGCAGGCAGATCTCTGTGAGATTGAAGCCAGCCTGGTCGACATAGTGAGTTCCACACCAGTTGGGACTAAAGAGAGACCCTGTCTCAAAAAGACAAGAAAGAAAAACAGCTGAATGTGGAGCACAGGTCTATAATCTGAGCACTGGGAGGTGGAGACAGGAAGATATTCAAGGTCCAGCTGTTGAGGGCACTTCCTCCTCTTGTAGAGGACCCTGGTTTAGTTCCCAGCACCCACTGGGCAGCTCAAAATTGTAACTCCAGTTCCGAGGGGTCTGAGGCCCTCTTCTGCATTTGGTGGGTATTGCACGTGCATGGTATACATAATATGTAGGCAAACATTCATACATAAAGTCTTCAGGGGCTGGAGAGATGGCTCAGCGGTTAAGAACACTGGCTGTTCTTGCAGAAGACCCGGGTTCAAATCCCAGCACCCACATGGCAGCTAACAACTGTCCATAACTCCAGTCCCAGGGGATCTGCCAGCCTCTTCTGACTTCCACAAGCATTGCACAACACGGGTGCACTTACCTACATGCAGGCAATATATACATATACATAAAATAATACATAAAATATTTTTTTAAAAAGTCTTAAGCCGGGCATGGTGGCACATGCCTTTAATCCCAGCACTTGGGAGGCAGAGACAGGCAGATCTCTGTGAGTTCAAGGCCAGCTTGGTCTACATAGGGAGTTCCAGGATAGCTGGGGCTACAAGGAGACCCTGTCTCAAAAAGACAAAAAAAAAAAAAAAAAAAAAAAAAAAAAAAAAGTCTTCAAAAAAAAACAGGCATGGTGGCTAATGCCTTTAATCCCAGCACTCAGGAGGTAGAGGCAGGTGGATCTTTGAGTTCAAGGCCACTCAGGGATACATAGTATCCCTGCCTTTCCTGTCTCAAAGAAAAAAGAGGTCACAAGGTGATTCCCTCCCGCATCTCAAAAAGCAAAAGTGTATTGTTAGATTTTGCCTTTCACTTTACTTTTGGTTCCCCATGAGCCAAGGTCTAATAGAGCCCAAGGCTGGCCTGGAACTCAGGTAGTCTCCTGCCTCAGCCTCTGGACTGTGACTTAAGCACAGCCAACACACCTAGCTTCTTGTTTTCTTTAATATGCCTACTACGTTATTTCATTTTAAATGTTTGACTTACATAATCCCTCTATTGAACAGCACTGCCTGTGTAATTTTTTTTTAAATCCCTACACCCAAGGAATCAGATCCAGTGTCTAGTTGAGCTACGGTTAGGATGAAGGGCAGGATTTAACCCACTTCTGTGCGAAGTCTCGGTCTGGGACTGCGCCGTACCAGCAGCCAACCTCCCAAGTTGGAGGAGAGATGATGAGGACAAGGGAAAGGCAAAGCGAGGTGGAGTGTGATTACCTTCTCTGAATCCTCTTGGGTGGCCAGGCCCTCAGCCATCAGCTTCTTCTTTGAGTTTTTGGGAATGGTCAGGTAGGCAGCTGTGGGAAAGATGGAGGGGTGGGATGTAGGAGTTAAGAGGATGGATGTTGGGCTTCAGAGAGTAGGTAGGAAATGTCCGTAGGGGTAGGGTTCACACTTACCCATCCAGCCTAGCACCTTGATGAGTCCAAGGAGGAGAAAGGCAGACAGGAACAGGCCTATGCCATCCTCAATTGAGGGCCCGGAGAGGCCTAGCCAGTGAAAGGGCTGCAAGTGAGCTTGGTGTTAGAATTCTGAGGGTCCACCCTGGCACCAAAGCTCTCCCAGCAGTTACCTGCCACCTCCAGGGTGACTTCAGCACTGCGCCCCGATGCTGGCAGGCTGGGGTGGTGGACACGGCAGGCATAGCGTGCTCCATGCTGTTCAGCAGTAACTGGGGTTGGCTGCAGGTGCCCAAAGAGGCTGACAGAGCCGTCCGAATGGTGGTGGAGGGTGGAGAGCCACTTCTGTCCTTCCGCCCTCCTAGAACCACCATCTGGGCCACCTCGGAGCTCCCACTCCACCTCCAGACCCTCCGGAGGGTAGAAATGAGACACACGACAGAGCAGCTCTGGGGGTGCCTCTCCCGGAACAGCCCACACAAGGGGTCCTGGTGTTAGAGACACTTTGGGGGGCTCTGGGGGAAGAGTAGGGAAGAAGAGTGAGGGAATCCGCCCCTTCCTTCAGCATGTCCTCTGGCTCCCCTAATACGGAAGGAGGGAGGCAATTCTGAAGATGGGGCCTACTGTCTCATTGCTATATCGCAGGAATCCCCATGTTGAAGCCCCTCAGATTTCCCTTCCAGAACCCCCATCTCTCTCCAATTACTACCTACACACCCTCTTCCCCATCATCCCTTCCTCTGCCACAATACCATAACCCCAGTACCCACCACCCCTAGATTTCTGTCCCCACTCACTGTGCACAGTGAGCTCCAGGGAGACCTGCCCTTGCAAGTATGGCAGATGTACGGTGGCCAGGTAGATGCCCTCTTGAAAGGGCCGCACTGCAGGCAGCAAAAAGGTTCCATTGCCAGTCCAGGGGCCCCAGGGCTCATTGTCATCCCAAGCAGCAAATGTCACAGACCTCTCTTGGGCTGGTGGCATCTGCCCGACCAGCCCAGGAGTCACAGCCAGGAGCAGGTGGCCCTTGCCCAGGTGCTGGCGTCGCCACTCCAGCCCAAAGGGAGGGGGACCTGGGGCCAGGGAGGTAGCATCTTCAAGGGTAGGGGGCATGTAGGCAAAGCTCAGGTCCAGCACTGCGTCTTTTCCCAGTTGGATTCGAGGAGCGGGGTTGTGGGTAAGGACAGTCAGCACCACTGTGGAAGACAGTAGGAGTCAGGGAGAAAGGAAATGGAGCTAATGGGTGGTCCAGACTTGCTTACCCACCCTTCAGAAGTTGCCTTGGTGTCTGATGCTACCGCCAAGCCCTCCCTTTACTCTGGGTGTAAGCCAATGTAGCTGAGAGTGAGCAGAGGTTTGGCAGAAACGGGGACAGTGGGATTGTAGCCTTGACATCTGTGCTCAGCACTGGCCATTTCACTTCTCCAGATGGCAGGATTTGAAAGTACTCTCTTCTCTTTTTGAGACAGGGTCTCCCTGTAGCCCCAGCTGGCCTGGAACTCACTATGTAGTCCAGGCTGGCCTCAAAACTGACAGATACTGGCCTGCCTCTGCTTCCAGAGAGTGCTGGGATTAAAGGCGTGTGTCACCACTCCTGGCTTCTTTATTTTTTTTAGTTTTAAAAATTTGTATGTGTATGAGTGTTTTGCCTACATGTATGTAAGTACACCATGTGCATGCAGGGCCCAAAGATGGCAGGGGATTCCCCCTAGAACTGGACTTACAGCTGGTTTCAAACCACCCTACTGATGCTGGAAACTAACCCCTGTCCTCTGCAAGAGCAGCCAGTGCCCTTATCTGCTGAGTCATCTCTCCAACCCCTACTCCAGGACTCTCTCTTTAAACATTTTCACTTTATGGTTTTCATGCTGGGGATCAAACCCAGGGCCTATGCATGGTAGGCTAGCACTCTACCATTTAGCCAAACCTCCAAGATACCCCTGCATATCTTTTTGTGGAGACAAATCTCATGCTGACCAAGGCTATCTTGAAACTCAGTATATAGACTGAGCTAGCCTAAAAGAACTCAGTCAGTCCTACCTCAGCCTCACAAATGGTTTTTTGTTGTTTTTTTTTTTCTTTTTTCACGGGTAGGGGGTGTTTAGGGCTATAATACTAGGGACTGAACCTAAGGCCTCACCACTACCACTGAACTAATTTTGCTGTTGAGACAGTCTCATATAGCCCTGGCCATCCTGGAATCCCTGATCCTGCTTCTGCCTCCCGAGTGCCGGGATTACAGAGATACACCACCAAACCCAATGTGCTTTTTATCTTTTTCCATGCTGAAGGTAAAGCCCAGGGCCTCACACATGGAAGACCAAGGGTCTACCATTGAACTATACCCTCAGCCCCTCCTAGTCCCTGGATCAGAAATGGAAGCTGGACGTGTTGATGGGAGCTGAACATCGTGACTCGTGTAATTTCAGCAGTTGGGAAGCTCAGGCAGGAGGGTTACCAGGGTTTCCTGAGCTACATAGTGAGTTCTGGGACAGTCAGGGCTACAAAATGAGACCTTGTCTCAATAAATAAGAGGTGATCATGATAAGAACAGTACCTACTGACTGGGGTTGTGGTAGTGGAGTCATTTCATGATGCTACCTAAGTTTGTTCAGTTCCTGGCTCTGGATAACAAGACCTCAGGAACTTAGTACATGAAGCACAGGAATTCTGCAAACCCAGAGCTGTGTACATGCTAGAAAAACACTCCACCACTAAGCTGTGCCTCTAGCCCTTTTATGTTTATCTTTAACACTGGTGAAGGGTCTTTTTTTTGAGACAGGGTCTCCCTGTAGCCCCAGCTGTCCTGGAACTCACTATGTAGACCAGGCTGGCCTTGAAACAGAGACCTGCCTGCCTCTGCCTCCCGAGTGCCGGGGTTAAAGGCATGCACCACCATGCCGGCTATATTTTTCAATTAAAATTTTTTTTCATTTTTATGTTTATGAGTGTATTGCCTACATGTATATAAGTGCACCATGTTGTACAATGCCTACTGAGGTCAAAAGAGGGCATCAGATCCACTGGAACTGAAGTTACGGATGGCTGTTAGCCACCGTGTGGTTGCTGGGAATCGAACCTGGGTCCTCTGCAAGAGCAGCCATTGCTCTTAACTGCTGAGCCATCTCTCTAGCCCCTATTTTTTTTAACTACATTTATTTGTATATATCTGTGGGTGGGTATGTACTGTGGTACACGTAGAGGTCGGAGGATAACTTCCTGGAGTCAGTTCTCTCCTATGTGGGACCCAGGGATTAAACTCAGGCCATCAGGCAAGTACCCACTCACTATACATCTGAACAGTCTGTATAACACTTTTTTTTTTTTTTCTGGAGACTGTCTCACTGTATATCCCTGGCTGGCCTGGATCTCAGAGATCCTCCTGCCTCTGCCAAGTGCTGGGATTAAAGGTGTGCGCCTCCATGTCCAGCTATGTAACAGGTTTTTTTTTTTTAAAAAAAGAGTGGTTAGAGGAGAGATGGCTGAGTGGCTAAAAGCATATACTGGTCTTGCAGAGGATCCAAATTCAATTCCCAGCACCCACACGTCAGGTGGCTCACAACCACCAGTAACTCCAGCTCTAGGGGCATCTACACTTCTGGCCTCCTCCATGGGTGCTGGTACTTGTGTACATGGACACACAAAGACACACATACACATAATTAAAAATCTGAAAATTTTTTTTAAAAATCTGAATGGTTAGAGAGCTGGAGAAATGGTCTAGCAACAGTTAAGAACTCTTCCTGAGCAGGCTTGGTGGTGCACGCCTTTAATCCCAGCACAGCACTCAGGAGGCAGAGACAGGCGGAGCTCAGAGTTCAAAGACAGCCTGGTCTACATAGTGAGTTCCAGGACAGCTGGGGCTACAGGGAGACCCTGTCTCAAAAAGCCAAAAAAAAAAAAACCCTTCCTGCTCTTCAAAAGACCCAAGTTCCTAGTATGCACACCAAGCAGCTGTCAACTGCTTGTAACTTCAGTTCCAGAGGACCAGATGCCCTTATCTGGCCTCCACTCACACCTGCACACATGTGGCATACACACAGAGACATATATATACACATAAGATAGGCTGGGGGTGGGGGTGGTGCATGCCTTTAAAATTTAGAAAGAGTGGCTGGAATCAAACACTACATACACAAAGTACGTAAGGAAGGTGCACTTGGCTATACTGTGGGTCTGTCGCTCCACAGCAGAATATGTACCTAACATGAGTGAGGCCCAGCATCGGATTCCCAAGCACCTTGGGTGTACTACTTTATTTATTTATTTATTTATTTATTTATTTATTTTGGTCTTTTTGAAACAGGGTCTCCCTGTAGCCCTGCCTGCCTCTGCCTCCCAAGTGCTGGGATTAAAGGAGTGTGCCACCATGCCTGGCACAAGTGTATTTTTTTAGATAGTATACTAATGAAATTATCCATTATTCCTACCCTAGTAAGATTCCATTTCTAATTTTATACCACCACCACCACCCCCAGGGCTGGGCCCGGTGCATGAGTTTAATCCCAACACTCAGGAAGCAGAGGCAGGCAAGTCTCTGAGTTCAAGACCAGCCTGGTCTATATAATGAGTTCAAGGCCAGCTGGGGCTACAGGGAAACCCTATCTCAAAAGCCTAAAAAAAATTAAAAAAGAAGAAATGCCCTATGATACATGTTTTGGGACAGGGTCCTGCTATGTGGCACAGGCTGGCCCAGAACTCCCTCTACAACCTAGAGTAGCTTCAAACTCCTGAGCCTCTTCCTCAGCTTCCCAGATGCTGATATTGCAGGCATGTAAATACACCTGGCCAAGGCTTTGCTATACAGTGTTATCTGGAGCTTGATGTGACAAGCCCTGACTTGCTCTTAGTGTTAATAAATATTTATTGGATCAGCGAATAAATTAACACAGTGCCTCCCTTGGCTGTCACAACAAAGGAAAGGCAGCTGGGAAGATCGTGTCTGCCTTTGACAGATGTAGGAAAGGCCCTTTCCAGAGAGGAAAGGGTATCCTCACCACCACCACCTCAGAGTAAAGACCAACAGCCCTAGGAAACGTTCCTTAGGAGGGAGGTAGTGCTCCCTACAGGGTGGACCTGGGAACTCGGAATGGGGTGCTTGCAGGATTGTCCCCCTGGTCCCTAGTGATGTAGGAAAACTTCAGCAGCTTGCTGGGAGTTAACCTGCCAATCAGTGTTTATGTAAAAACGCCAGAAACCAGGCGAAGCCAAGGATTCTGTTAACCACTGTTATCCACAGAGGGAGGCAAGAGACCCTAGATATCCAGGTCAGATCTACCCCATTTCTTCATATCTGCCCATGGACTCTTCCTACCCCAGCCCAGCAAAGTGCTGAGCCCCTGGGAACTCTAGGGGCATCTCACTTTGCAAGGAGTGGTCTTTACCAAAGAAAACGGGCTACGGCCTTTCAGCCCACTAGAGGCTACTGTTTATGGACCACAGGGGTCTCAGTCCATGCCTACGAGTCTTAGGGACGGTGCACATGCCAAAAGGCCAGAATTTTCCTTGTTTTGCTGACTGCTAGGCTGGTGTGGACTCAGGTGAAACTCAGTCTGATTTCTTGAAACAGGGTCAGCTGTAAAGGTGGGGTGCCTAGACAGCTTCAGACCTGGAAGGTGTGCAGATAAAAAAGTTCCTGCTTCAGGACTCCCTGCCCAGCACCTTTCAAGTTCCTCAGGCTCTGGTGTCTGGAACCCCCACCGTCCCACAACCCCAAGATCTCGGCCAAGCCCCGCCCCAAGCCGCAGTGGGTTTCGCTTCTGTTGGCCTAGGCGGAAAAGTGGAGATTTGGTCTAATCCACCTGCCTCGCTTTAAAAAGAAACTGAACCCACTCAGCCCCACACAGCGACCTAGATGCCTAGACTCATCCATCAGCATCTCCCTCCCCAGCTACCTGTTGCCATGGTGATGAGGATGGGCTCCCGGCGAGGCTCCGGCTGTGGCCGAAGCAGGCTGGAGAGGCTGAGGATCGAGCTGGACACGCTGACTAACAGCCAGTCTCCGTCCAGGGCCCGCGGGCAGCTCTGCTCCGGGATCAGACCCTTGGCCCAGTTCGCAGAGGCGGGGAACGGGACGAAGCGGCTCATCTCGCACTGCGGCGCCGGTGCACCGGCCGGGTACCGCTTGAAGGCGGCCAGCAGCGCGCCCGCGGGGTCTGCGGAGGACAGACAGATGCAGCTGGAGCCCCAGGAAGGGCGGGGCGGGTTTGGGAAACCTCAAATGCACAGACTACCGCAGTACCGAGGGACGTAGGGACTCGCTGGCAAAAGGGGAAACTGAGGCTCGGGGGATCACTGCGGGAACTAAAAAGGGGCCTGCTGCGGAGGCATGAAGTGCGGGCGAGTCGTGGAAGACTCACCGTCCACTTTCAAGTACAGCTGGGGGTCAAGGTCTGGCCGGGACGGCGGTTCCCCGGGGCCCTGGCGCAGCAGCAGCGTGGCGGGTTTCTTGGCCAGGCCACCCTGGCCTGCATCTTCCACGAACCAGCACTCGATTGCCGCAGGTCCCGCCAAGACGCAGGTGGCCAGGCCTTGGGTAGAGGGGCCCCAGTGAGCGGATGGTGTCCCGCCCTGTGCTCGGCGGGACCACCTCCCTCTCCTCCCCCGCGCCCCGGTCCCGGGCGAGAAGTGGGGTTCGCTCACCCAGAGCTACAGCGACGAGCAGAGGCAGGGTCTTCATGGCTCTGCGATCTTCTCCACCCAAGGCTCTTCCCCTTTCACTTTCATTTCCGTCCAATGCCAGTAGCAGGGGAACTCCCAGCTCTGGTGAGGTGAGGCGCATCCCCCGGCGAGCAGAAATCCCGGCACACTCTGTCCGGTCCTGGGCCGGCACCCCCACACCCTCCCCGTCCCGTAATCCCCCAACCTCGCAAACCTCGGCTCCCCTCCCGCCGCCGCTTCGCTAAGAACCATTACCCGCGCGCGTTCCCCCGCCAGTTTCGACAAATACAGAGGGGCTGTCGGGAAGCCAAATGAAGTGACCAATAAATATTTTAATCACTGTTAAAAAATTTAAAACCTATACTATGCGACTCACTCCGTCTCCACCCACTCGCTCATAAAAACCGAACTGGGGATCCCCATGGACGGTGTGGGGCTGTACAGAAGAAATTAGGGCGCGTCCTGCAGGAGGGGAAAGGACAGTGGTAAGACACAGAGGCCTCGTCCCACAACACAACACAGACTTCAGGCACAGACTAGCACAACCTGACCCTTGACCCTGTGAATCCGGGATGCTCAAAACGCCCTCCCCCCCATGTTGGCCCTAGTCCGTGGAGCTGGGGCTTCGGTGTACCCATCAGAGGGGAAGGAGAGGCTTAGTTCCGGGGACACGGAGGAAGGGGCTGGCGATGGTGCGACATTTGCCCACTCCAGCATATATACAAGTCCGTAGAGATAAAGGAAGACAGTGTGGTGGGCACCCTCGGGGGGTCATGGTGCCCCGGGACTGAGCGCCCCATTCCCCCTACACCCAAGGACCCCAGCTGCCTGCCCTTCAGTGCGCGCCTCCGCTCCCACCGAAATCCATCTCCACCTTGTGCACGCTGACTGGGGACCACACCGGTCTACAGGCTGGGGGCGTGGACCCTCGCGTCTCATCGCCACTGCCCCCACCCGCCCCGGAAGACTCTCTTTTGGGCTGCAAAGTAGGCCCACTAGGTGCCGCGGGTCCGGGTCCGGGTCCGGGTCCGGGTCCGGCCGCACCCAGGCGGTGCCGACGCTCACAGTGTCCGCGATGACGCATGAAGCTGTCACGCCACATGAACTTCTTGGCGCAGACGCTGCACTCGTAGGGCTTGAGGCCGGTGTGTGTCTTCATGTGCTCGGTCAGGTGGTGCTTCATCTTGAACTTTTTGTTGCACACGGGGCAGTCAAAAGGTCGCAGGTTGAGATGCATGTTCACGTGCCTGTCCCGCATACTCTTATGCGAGAAAGCCTTCCCACAGTGGCACAGAAAGATCTTATTCCCGTCGCCACTGCCCGTCCCTCCGGAGGTCCCACCAGTGCCACTTGGCACACCCAGGCCCACGGCAGAGGTGGCTCCCAGGGTCACTGCCCCGTGTTCCGCTGGGTTCCCGGGTGGTTGGCCCGGAGCCTGTGAGGAGGAGGAAGAGGAGGACGGGAAAACCAAGATCTGGTTGCCCTGCATGTCCAAAGGAAGGAGGGGTCGAGGAGGATGGGTGGGGGCATAGGACGAAGGGGTGGGTCCTGCTGAGTCGTCGAGCCCTGCCGCAGGCCCCCCACCCTCATAGGGACCAAAGTCATCGGAGGACTCACAGAAGTTGACCTGCTCCTCCCCCTTGTCTGGAGGTTCCGTCAGGGTCCTGACGTCACTGATGCTGAGGGTGGCCTCAGGCTCTGCCCCCGCTCGAACCCCAGAGCCACCCCCCAGTTCTTCATCCTCATCGTCCTCACAAGTCAACACCAGGTCTTCCTCCTCTTCCTCATCCTCTAGATCTGGGTCTTGGGGAACCAGAGGTGCTGGCACAGGGCAATTTCTACCTCGCTTCACATACACCCAGTGTTTCTGTGGCACCGCGCTGGCGGCGGGCACACAGGTAGGCCTCCGGAGCCCAGCCCCAGGGACCACTGCCCCTCTCCCATCCCCACCATCATCACACAGCTCATCTGCCTCCAGCAACAACTTCCCTGAGGTGGAGCCCTCACTGCCAACCACAGGGGCTGGGAACACAGGGCCACCACCTCTGCGCTCCCCACTGCCCACTGCAGAAGCTGCAAATGCCTCTTGGGAGGAAGAGGAGAAATCAGTGGACTCCCGGGGGCTAAAGTAGTTGCTGCTGCTGGGAGACTGATTCTCACTGGCCCTGCTGGAGGCATGGGATCGTACAGACCCCAGGGTGGCAGAGGCTACTGTGCCCCCGGTCCCTGATGGGACGCTCGGACCTGGGACAGTGACAGAAGGGGCTGCAGCAGTAGTGACAGTGGTGGTGGCTGAGGACCGGCCCTCACGGAGGAGTTCAGTGCACTTGTCCACAATGTGCCACATCTGGAGCACAGATCCCACTGTGAGGAAATTAACAATGTCAGCAGCAGCCATGCTGAGGCGGCCTGTGTAAGCTGAGGCAAGGACAGTCTCAAATGCACCGGGGTCCATGACGCTGGGCAGTGAGATGGAGGTCATGCCTTTGAGTAGGACCTGGTCGTGGAAGTACGGAGAAGACGCAGCCAGGACCGCCCGATGAGCCCGAAACTCCCGTCCCTGCACTCGGATGGACACATCGCACAGCTGGCCCTGCAGCCGCTGCTGGTTAAGAGACTCTAGGAGGGCACTGGTCACCTCGGGGAAAGACACGTGTACCACTGCAGCTGCTGGGAGGGGCAGTGGCGGTGGAGCCAGTGACAGAGGCAGTGGGAGTGCCGCCCCACCAGGCGACAGAGGAGATGGCTCCATGTTGTGGAGGGAGGAGATACCCCCCCAGCCACAGGAACGCAGGAAAGAGGAGGGCGGCCGGGGGGGTCTCTGAGGAGATTAAAAAAAAAAAAAAGAATGACGACATTTTGAAAAGACACAGCCCATTACAATACAAAAACATTCGTGCCAGTCTTAACACCCCATAACCCTGGGATCAGGTGGGTCCTTCTCAACCCCACGGGACAGTTAAGGAAACTGAGGCTCAGAAAAGTAAATTAACCAAGAACATAGAGCCATTAAATGGCAGCGCTAGTAAAAGAGGGTCATCCAGGGCCGGACGTGGTGGCGCACGCCTTTAATCCCAGCACTCGGGAGGCAGAGGCAAGCGGATCTCTGTGAGTTCAAGGCCAGCCTGGTCTTCATAGTGAGTCCCAGGACAGGTGGGGCTACAGGGAGACCCTGTCTCAAAAAGACCAAAAAAAATAAATAAATAAAGAGGGCGATCCAGCTCCAAATGCAGTGCTCTTTCTTTGAAAGGGTCTAAGGGGCTCTGGGGGATGAGTATCTTCCCTTGGAATTAACCCTATTTCCTTGAGAGCCTCACTTTCAAAAATTCACCTCTTTGGGGTTTTGTACCCTTTTCGGGGAGGGAGGGGTAGGTCTGCTCCCCTACTGAAGCCAACCGTGATCCCAAGCGCCCCAGCTTACAGACAGGGCCCCCCAACTCCAACCAATCCTAGCCCCGCCCCCGCCAAGACCCTCCCCGACTCCGCCCCCTGGGTCCTTCCCACTCCGCCCCGTGCCTGCCCCCGCCCCCCCGAACCCCGCCCTCCCTGCTCCGCCCCAAGCTCTCCCTCGAGCGCTTCCCCCGACCGGGGGACGCCCCCCATCCCCCCGCGTCCCCACTTACCAGGCCGCGCACCCCCGGGCCCCCCCGCCCTCACTCGGCGACCAGAGCCGCAGCCCGGGCCCCTCCCGCCGCCATCTTGCGCCGACTCCCTCCGCCCTCCGCCTCCGCTCCGCCTCCCGGGCCGGTGGCTTTAAAGGCACAGGCCCGCACCCCGCCCGTGCAGCTGGGCGGCACTCTGCCGACACAGCCACTTCTCCTTTAAAGAAGCGTCCGCGCATTCCACCTTAAAGGTGCCAGGTCCCCTCTGCCGCGGAGGACTCAGGGCTAGATTTGGCCGAAGCCTGTATTCCCCTTTAATTCTCCAGGCCGGCCTTTTCCCACTGAAGCTAGGTACTGGTTAGCGCTCCCCAGGCTCCGCCCTTGAGCTGTGGGCCACCCACGGGCTTGCGGGACCCGAGTCGGGTCCCAGCGTAGGACAGCCCCAGAAGCCCCGCCCCCTTTCTCTGGGCCTGGATTGGTCAAATAGCCTGGAGTAAACCCCTGATTGGCCTTTTCGCTCACAGCGCTCTGAGTGAGAAAGTAAAGCTTCTTATGAAGGCTGAAGCCTAACAGAAGGCTCCAGGAAGGGTGAGGGTGTGGGGAGTGTGGGAAAGCCAAGCTGACCCCAGGAGACAGCTGATGCCAGGGGTGACAGCAGGACGGGAAAAGATGTGGGGGCTGGAAGGGGCTCAGCGGTCCAGAGCCCTAGCTGCCCCTTGCAGAGCACACGGGTTCAGTTCCCAGCACCCACAGGGCAGCTAACAACCGTCTGCATCTCCAGTTCCAGGGGATCCGACGACTTCTTCTGACCTCTGCAGGCACTACACACAGTCCACTTACATACATGCAGACAAAAACGCTTATACACAGGAAAATAAATAATTTTAAAAAGACAAGAAAACAATAAGAAAAGAATTTTATTGTTTATTGTGTCTGTGTAAAACTTAAAACTTTTGATTTTTTTCAAAAGAAACACCACCAAAATGGGATTAGCTCAGTCCATCCTTGCGGCAAACGCTATCCCCAAAACCTGGCCCCAGGAGGGGGACTCTAATCAGAGTCTGAGAGCACGATGATCTCCTCGGGGTCGCACTGTGTGGCCACACTCATCTGCAGGGAAAGGAGTAAGAGGGGAATCAGGGGGACCAGATAGAGGGACTCGGACCAGAGAGAGAGGCAGACCCCGAGAGACATCAGCGTTAAGAGCACTGGCTGCCCTTGCAGGGAGGGGCCTGAGGTTCAGTTCCCAGCACCCACATGGTAGCTAACAACTGTCCCTAGCTCCAGTTCCAGGGGACCCAATGCCCTCTTCTGGTCTCAATGGGCATTGCAAGACATGGGTGCACTTATGTACAAGCAGGCCAAACACTCAGATAAAATAAAAAAATCAAAAAAATGTAAAAACTAGGTTGGAGGAAAAAGAGAAATGTGGCAGGTGCAATGTTCACAAAGGAGACAGGTAAATAGAATGAGCTGTCCCGGAAAACACAGCCTCCCCTCTTACCTTATAAGTACAAGGCAGGGGAGGTTGAGATTGGGGGATGTGGGCTATCAGGGCTGGAGAAGGGCTGCAGAGGGAGCTGGTCACCAGTGCATGGCTGGGAGAGTCCACCCTTGTGGAGGAATCAGCAACTGGAGCCATGGAAGCCATGGGGGAGGATGGACTAGGCGGGGGGTCAATCTTCTTCCTATTCTGCTCGGCCATTTGCTTTTCACCATAGCTGAGGACAGAAGATAAATGGAGCGGGAGGAGCCTGAGGCTGCCAGGAGCACTCAGTCCCTCAACACTCCTCCCAGAAGGGCCACTGCATCCCTCCTTGCCTGCTTCTTCCTCCCGCTTTTACCTGTCTCCTAATGGTCCCGATCCTGATTGCTTCTTCTCCTTCCGAGATTTCTTGCAGGGGGGACTGGAATCTCGCCAGGTGTGAGGAGAGACACCCCCATTGAAGGATGTGGAGGTGACTGTAGCTGCCCCATTTTCCAACACCGTGGGGAGGGAATCTTCTGGCTGCTTCCTGAAAGAGGAAACGTCCCTTTCCTCAGGGGAAGGGGTGGCATCCACAGGCAAGGCTTCGATCTCCAGCTCAAAGAGCTGGGACGTGGGACTCTCCCCCTCCAAGGGGAACTCTTCAAGCTGTTCTCCACTGCTTCCTGCATCAATGCTGGCAGGTGCAGGGGGCTCTTCCAGAGAAGCTGGTGTCACGGTCAGCCCTTTGTTCCGAGGTTCCCCTGAAGACCTAAGCCCCATTCTAGCTTCTGAGTTCTTTTTAGTGGAAATGTGTGATGGGGACATGGAGCTCTTATTTCCTTCATTATCTGGGAAAAAAGAGAGGAGTGGCTTGAGGATGGGGAAGGGAAAGGGTGCTGCTGCAAACTATGAATAAGAGGAGGAAAGACAGGCTGGAGAGAGAGCTTGTCAGTTAAGAGCACTGACTGCTCTTGCAGAGGACCCAGGTTCAATTCCCAGCACCCACATGGTGGCTAACAACCATCTTAACTCCAGTTCCAGGGGATCTGGCACCCTCTTCTGACCTCTTCGGGCATTGCATGGCACAGGTGCACTTACACAGATGCAGGCAGAACACACACACTCATAAAAAAAAAAAACAAAAAAAACAGCAGGCATGGTGGCACACGCCTTTAATCCCAGCACTGGGAGGCAGTGGCAGGGAGATCTCTGTGAGTGAGTTCAAGGCCAGCCTGGTCTACATAGTGAGTTCCAGGGCAGCTGGGGCTACAGGGAGACCCTGTCTCAAAACAATAACAACAAAAAAGAAAATACGTTTCAACAAATAGCTCATGCCCAACAGAATAGAAAACCCAAGGAGAATGTTCCTCTGACATACCTCCTCTCTCTTCCTCCTCTTCATCACCCCCCTGACCTTCCTGCAACTGTTCTAGATCCTCATCATCTTCAGAGTCTGTGGTCTCTTCTTCGTCTTCCTCTTCTTCCTCTTCATCCTCTTCCTCCTCCTCCTCCTCCTCCTCCTCCTCACTTCCCTCGTCCTCTTCATCATCAGTCTCAGCTTTGGAGGTAGTAGGGCACTCCTGGGATGCCACTCCACTGGGACCCTGGGAGACAGAGGAATCGCCTGTAAGGACTCCTTTGCCCCAGAGTTTTGGGTAGTACTGGGAATCAAACTTAGGGCCTCACGAATGCCAGGCAAGTGCCCCACCACCTCTAGCCCCTAACATTAATTTGGTTCTTGTACTCCTTCTGTACACTCTCCACCCATCACCCTGGAATCCCTGGTGCCCACTACAGGGGGAGACAAGGTCTCTCTAGTGGGTGTTACCCCTTCCACACCTCACCAGAATCCAAGGAAGCTTTAGGGGAGCCTGAGGAGTAGGAAGAGATGCGCTGGAGCCGCGCTCGTCTCTTCTGTCTCTCGCCCTCCTCACTTCTGTCTTGCAACATTGCATATTTGGAGATGACCTCATCCAGCCGGCTCATGGCCAAGCTCCGGTTTTCCCGAAGGCGGCGGGCCAATGTGGGATCTGATAGTGCAGGGTCAATGCCTGTGTGGGAAAATAGGGTTAGAGGGCTCAGCCCAAACCCTAGAAGAGTCTCTAACGCATGACCCACTAACTCCCTACCTGGCCTATAGTCATCTGTGAGATGGCAGCCAAAGTTGTAGATGAGATCAAGGTGGCGACGTTCCTGTAACCTGACGCCCACATCCCGGAAGGCATCCTGAGCCATGAGCTGAAGCTGCTGGCGAGGAAGGCCAAGACTGTGCCGGGTCGCTGCCTTCTCCACAGCCCGCAACACATCTCCATAGTCGGGAAAGGTATCAGGGCCTGGCTTGTTGATGAGCCGCTCGATGCGCCTGTTGACCTCTGGGTAACGGGTACCCCGATAGGGGATGCGCTGCTCAATGACCCGTCCAGTCAGTGAAGAGCAGTCCTTCAACTCACACAGCCGCACAAAGAGGCGGATCAGCTTCCGCTTCAAACGGGCCTCCTGAAGATATGTAGAGTCTGGATTGTCAAGTTCTGACAGGTCCAGCTCCTTCTCCTGAAGCCGTCGGATCTCTGTCACATACAGTGCCAGCAGTTGCTCCAAGCGCTGGATCTGCCTCCGGGAACCACGTGTCCTTGAAGCCTCTGAGGCAGTGGTTTCAGCATTTGTGGGGTCTGAGGGGGGATCTGTGGGAGGGTTAGTCTCAGAGGGTTCACTGGAAGTGGAGGCTGCAGGGGCCAGGTTCAACTTCTTCTTTGCTGAGTGGGCTTTAAGAACAGTGAGGAGCTCATTGATGTAGACATAGAGTTTAGCTGGTCGGTTCCGGGCCCGAGACAGGACCCTGGAGAGGATGTTGCAGAACTCAGCTGAGGCCAGAAACAGAGATTGGGCACGCTGCTGCTGTTTATAGAGGAACGGGACCACTTCAGGGTGGTCTGATGTCTGTGTCTTACACAGTTCAAGGAACTGGAGGGTTCAGGGGAAAGGAGGAGGAGAGAGAGAGATGGGGTTAGTGGACAGGCCAGGACAACAGAGCCAATCAGCCCTTCCTCCCTCCCCAAAGCTCACCTCTTCAAACAGCTTCTCATTCTCCAACTTGTAGCATTTCTTACCACCTGAGTTACCGGTTCCTCCCACCCCATGGGGCTCAGAGGGGCCAGGGGTTTCAGGCCCTGGTGAGGGTGGACTGGAGGCGGGGTGGGAGGGCCCTGGCTGAGCAGCTGCTTCATCTTCATCGTCATCATCCAGCACAATGATGCTGTCATCGGTGGCCATGGAAGATCAAATCCCCCTGAAGGAAGAAGTGTTGGAAATGTCAGAATTCCTGCTGCAAGGGCATGATGGGGGTCCCTCTCCGGAAAGGTCCCTTCCAGCATAACCCCACCCCTTCAGTTTACATCTTTTTTTTTTCTATTACCTTTGGTTTGGCATAGCTTAGTTCTGCCCAACTGTGACTTCACTGCCTATCTTCAGCAATTACCAGTTTTATGCGGTTCTGGGGGACTCTTAAGTCCTGACTCTGAACTCCACCCCTGAGTCCATTTCCGGTCTTTCAGTTGCGTTTCCCCACTGTCACAGTTGGCAAGTTAGTTGCTATGCTCTGTGCCAGTTCCCACACTGCACTCTCAAGTTCCGGGGCGCATACCACCCTCCCTGTCAATCACGTTTGCCCCCTCTCGCCCTCCAGCAGGACGATGCCCCGTCTCCCGAGTGATCCCTGACACCAACTCCCAGACTCGCTCTCCTCTCTTATATCTTCCGTTGGATTCCCCCATCCTGGGGACTTTAGATGGAGGCTTGCTGCCCTCGGGTCCCCTCCTTATCCCGGCACCCCGATCCCCCCCCATTCTCCCGGTGACTTGTAACCGACGGGGCGGCCCCTCACCGGACTCTCCCGGTTTTCTCTCGGTTTTCTCCCAGCCCCCGGTCCGGCCAGTCTTCCCGCCAAGTGCCCCCTCCCCCGTAGCGCTGTCCTAGCCTGCCCCACTCCCCTTCAGGGCCGGCGAGGTACCACACAGCGTGCCCCCTCAGAAGCGGCACCTGGGTTCCGTCAACCCCTCGACAACACCGCCCCCGCCGACCTGAGGCGCCGACCCCGCCCCCACCTCAGAAACGGTCTCTCGAGGCGACCCTCTCCGCTGATCACAGAACCTCGCATGGTTCCCTCCGCCTATCTTCCCCCTCCCACCGCAGGCCCCACTACGGACCGGAAGTCACCGAGTTTCCGCCTACTGCACCTGAGGGCGGCCATATTGCTGCACGGAACACAGACGCGCCCGCGACCGGAAGTGGCGACAGGCCAGTCCGCCTGAGCGGCGGCTGTGACCTCTGACCCCAGAAAGGGGCGGTCCTTGGGGCACGCCATGTTGCCGTTCCGCAACCGGCTTGTTCAGGACTCCTGCGGCCAGGCTCGGGAACTCTTTTCACCTGGAGCTTCAGACGCTCCGCCAAGGGAGAAACTTCATGCCTCGGACTCTCACCCCTCCTCCCTCGCGCCAATTGGTCGCGAGCTGGGCGGACCCAGCCACCTGGCCTAGGAGGGGAAGGGTGACCTAGGAGCTGGGCTCTCTGCAGCTGTGCAGGGCTTCAAGAGGATGGGATAAAAGCTTGCCCTGCATCCCTCTCTCCCAGGTCTCCATGTCCACCGCCTGGTCACCTGCGCTCGCCCCTTCCCTTTCAGGCCGGCGCGCTTCTTGTCTCTGTCCAGCAGCTGCCTCTGCTATCAGATGCAACACCTCCCTGTGCAGAATCACACCCATGCATACAAATGAGCACAGCGCGCGGCACAAGTGGAGTATTGTTATTATCGCTGCTCCAGCTCCACCACCGAGCCAGCTGCTGGGGGACTGTGGCGCTCCGTTCTTCTCCGAGGCTTGTACTGACCCAGGGCCGGGCGTCATCGGTGGGGTTTGCAGGGCTGGCAATGGGGGTGCGGGATAACCCGGAGCGGTCTTGAAGAGAGGCTGTGCTGGGAGACCACACGAAGCTCGTAAAATCCCGCG
The DNA here is from genome assembly GCF_000622305.1 of Nannospalax galili. NCBI lineage: Eukaryota > Metazoa > Chordata > Mammalia > Rodentia > Spalacidae > Nannospalax > Nannospalax galili. Next base: position 5,307,536 of record NW_008343842.1, on the reverse strand, counting down.
GATCGTCTCCTCCTGGAGAGCTGCGGAGAGAAGGAAAGGGAGGAGTCGACAGTGAGCCCGCCCAGCCTGGGGTAGGGAGGCTCCCCGAGGCCGGGTGCTCAGATGAGTGGAGATGCTCCGTCCACCTCCTGCATCCTGCATTCCACAAGTGGTGGGCATCCGGTCTATCTGCCGGACCAACAAGCCCTTATAGTCTCGTGGCTCCCAGAGCCTCGGAACCTCAAACTCGTATTGAAGAACCCCATACCGCTTCTAACCAGTTACCTAAAGTTTACAGCATTCAAACTGGGGAAAAGGAAAACTCTCCAAAGGGTTGAGAAAGAAGGGACTTAATTTCTAGATCTAAAATGCCTGACATAAAGAGTCCCCTTCTTTTTACAATAAACTTTCTTCCTCTTTTTTTTTTTTTTAAAGGGAGGGTGCATTAGGAACTTGCTAACTTATAAACTAAAAAAAAATATTTAAAATTGGCCTGGCGTGGTGGCGCACGCCTTTAATCACAGCCCACGGGAGGCAGAGGCAGGCGGATCTCTTTGAGTTCAAGGCCAGCCTGGTCTACATAGTTGAGTTCCAGAACAGCTGGGGCTACAGGGAGACCCTGTCTCAAAAAGAAAAAAAAAAAAAAATTTTTTTTTTTAAATTTTAAAAAAGTATAATTCTCAATCCCAATCCCTGAAGGCTCGGAGATGACTCAGCTGGATAAGGCATTTGCTACTAACTCCAGTTTCAGGGGATCTAATGTTCTCTTCAAACCTCCGAAGCACTGCATCCAAGTGGTGCATTTACATACATGTACACAAAACGCTTGTAAAATAAAAAAAATTAAAACTGGAGGAAAAAGACAAAACACCCTGCGGTATGTTCCATGCTCTTTTGTTTCGGTTTGTTTCGGTTTGGGTTGGTTCGCTTTGGTTTGGTTTGGGACAAGGTCCTAAGAGTAGCCTGGGCTGGCCTGAAACTCTTAAGTGACTTTGAATTTCTGATCCTCCTGTCTTCATCTCTTAAACTGATGGGATTATAGAGGGAATATGGAAGAAGAGGAGGCAGAAAGGATGTAAGAGCTGGAAGATGGGGAGGAGTGCTGTGAAATACTGCCTTCCGGACATGACACAGCCTTTGAACTCAAAACTCAAAAGCTGTGGCTACCTACTAAAGAACTCACCGGATGGGGGTGTGTCCACAGCCCCGGAAGGGGAGGGGCTATTCTCCTGGTTACAGTTGTGGGGAAGGGCTGAAGAGGATGACTCAGCAGTTTGGAGCACCCTGTGGGCGGACGACTGTGGTTCAGTTCCCAGCATGGTAGCTGACTGTTGTCCATAACTCCAGTTCCAGGGGATCTGATGCCTTTTTCTGGCCTCTTTGGGAATTGCATGGCACTGGTGCACTTGCATACATGCAGGCAAAGCACACATACACATAAAATAAATATAAAACAGTTGGGGGAGAAGTCATTTATCAGTACCAGGAGTCACTGGTAATAGAAGTTAACTTTTTTTTTTTAATGTGTATGAGTATTTTGCCTGCATAGAAGTGCAACCATGTCATTCAGTGCCCAAAGAGGCCAGAAAAAGGTGTCACATCCCCTGGAACTTGAATTATGAATTGGCCATTAGCTGTTAGCTGCCACATGGGCACTGGGAACTGAACCTGGGTCCTCTTCAAGAGAAGCCAGCACTGTAAACCACTGTGCCACCTCTCGAGCCCTGAGAAGCTGAATTCTTTTATTATTATTATTTTTTTTTTTTTCTGTCTTTTTGAGACAGGGTCTCTCTGCAGCCCCACCTGGCTGGAACTCACTATGTAGACCAGGCTGACCTTGAACTTACAGAGATCTGCCTGCCTTTGCCTCCCAAATGCTGGGATTAAAGGCATGCACTACCACATCTGGCTGAATTCTTTTTTATATATATTTTATTTATTTATTTTTATTTTTGGTCTTTTTTGAGACAGGGTCTCCCTGTAGCCCCAGCTGTCCTGGAGCTCACTATGTAGACCAGGCTGGTGTGTATGAGTGTATTGCTTGTATGTACTTAAGTGCACCTGTGTCATACAATCCCTGTGGAGGTCAGAAGATGCTGTGGGATTCCCCTAGAACTGGAGTTACAGACAGTTGTTAGCTACCATGTGGGTGCTGGGAATCAAACCTGGGTCCTCTCTGTAAGAGCCCCAAGAAGTTTTTTTTGTTTGTGGTTTTTTTGTTTTGTTTTGTTTTTGGTCTTTTTGAGTCTCTCTGTAGCCCCAGCTGTCCTAGAACTCACTATGTAGACCATGCTGGTCTTGAACTCACAGAGATCTTCCTGCCTCTGCCTCCCAAGTGCTGAGACCAAAGGCATGCACCACCACCACGCCTGGCTATTATTTTTATTTTATGTGTATGAATGCATTGCCTATATGTATGTAAGTGCATCTATGTCATGCAATGCCCATGGAGGTCAGAAGAGGGTGTTGAATCCCCTGGAACTGGAGTTATGGGCAGTTGTTGGCTGCCATGTGGGTGCTAGGTACCAAACCTGGGTCCTCTGCAAGAGCAGCTTCATTACTTTTATTTTATGTGTATGAGTGTATTGACTGCATGTGTGTAAGTGCACCTGTGTCATGCAATGCCTGCCGAGGTCAGAAGAAGGCACTGAATCCCCTGGGTGCTAGGAATCGAACCCAGGTCCTCTGTGAGAGCAGTCAGTGCTCTTAACCACTGAATCATCTCTCTAGCCCTGTCAGTAAATATTTTTAAAATCCTCAGCATCCTTAGGTTGAGGGAAATGCAATTAAAACCACAAGTAGATATACTCCATGCCTTTTCCACATTTTACCTTCCCCTGTCCAGACCTCTTCCTCTCCTTTCTACATTCAAGTCCTGTATGGGCACACACACACACACACACACACACACACACACACACTAATAAAAAGTGGGGGTTGGAGAGATGGCTCAGCAGTTAAGAGCATTAACTGCTCTTGCAAAGGACTCAGGTTTGATTCCCAGCACCCACATGGCAGCTTACAACTGTCTGTAACTCCAGTTCCAGGGGACTCATCTGACTTCCGTGGGCATGACACAGGTGCACACATGCAGGCAATACACTCATACACATAAAGCAAAAATAATAATAAAATGGTTTTAAAAGTGCCTCTTTCAAGCCGGGTGTGGTGGTGCACGCCTTTAATCCCAGCACTCGGGAGGCAGAGGCAGGCAGATCTCTGTGAGTTCGAGGCTAGCTTGGCCTACACCCCACGTTCCAGGCCAGCTGGAGCTACAGGGAGATCATGTCTCAAAAAATAAGCTTTGGGGGATCCAGGAGGCATTGGAGGCTAAGGGAAGAATGACTATGACAGAAATACATCATATGCATATATGACATTCTCAAAAAATAATATATATACAGTACATACACATATATACATGCATCTATATATACATATACATCTCTATAAACATGTATACAATCTTTATGTATATGTATATATGTATATACACAGAAATATATAGAAAGAGTCAGGGAGAGAGAAAGGGACGGGGAGAATGTTAGGAGACTGGAGAGATAACTCAGCAGTTAAAAGCACTTTCTATGCTTTTTTTTTTTTTGTCCCAGGGTCTCCCTGTAGCCCCAGCTGGCCTGAAACTCCCTATGTAGACCAGGCTGGCCTCAAACTCACAGAGATCCACTTACGTCTGCTTCCCAAGTGCTGGGATTAAAGGCGTGCACCACCATGCCTGGCTAGCACTTTCTATTCTCTTCTTGCAGAGGACCTGAGTTCAGTTCCCAGAACCCAACTCAGGTGGGTCCACCTCCTGTAACTCCAACTCCAGGGGATCTGACACCTGACCTGCATAGAGCCTACACTCATGTGCACATGGGCATACACAGATACACATTACTAAAAATAAAAATAATCTTAAAAAAGAAATCTTTTATTTTAGGGTTACCTCTTCATAGGGGGGAATGTTGGAGGGGAGGGAGTAGGCATGGATTCGATCAAAACATCTTATATGTATGTATGAAATTCTCAATAAAGTTTTTGTTAAAGAAAATATGAAAGTTTGAAAAAAATCTTTAAAAAAGTTAGGAACTGGAAAGATGGCTTGGCGATTAAGAGTTCTAGTTCACTGTTCTATGAAAGGACTGGAGATTGGTTCCCAGCATCCACAGGGCGGCACACAGATGCCTGTAACTAACTCCAAGGAATCTGACACCCTCTCCTCTGTGGGCACCTCTGTGGCCATGCTAGCACACACACACACACACACACAAATAAATATTGTGTATGTGTGTTCTTGTGTAAATTTTACCATATGTGTGCAAGGTACCCACAAAGGCCAGATCCCCTGGAGCTGAAATTATACACAGTTGTGAACCACTGCCTGCCTTTGCCTCCTGAGTGCTGGGATTAAAGGTGTGCACCACCAGGACCCGCCTTAAAATAAATCTTTTTAAAAAGAGCCAGGAATGGTGGCACATGCTTTTAATCCCAGCACTCAGGAGGCAGAGGCAGGCAGATCTCCATGAGTTATAGGCCAGCCTGGTCTACATAGTGATTTAAGGGCTACTCATTAGTGAGACCCTGTCTCAGAGTTTTAGTACTCTGGAGGCAGAAGCAGGAGGGTAACTACTAGTCTGGTCTATACTGCCAGATCTTGGCTAGACAGGGATACATACATAAGTACAGTACACTTAACATGGATACTTTAGTGTGCTTGCTAGCCTAAGCTGCCCACCCCCACACCCCTATTTCTCTGATGTCTCACCTCTGTGGCAAGAAGAGGAGTTCTATGGGGAAGCAATCACAGTTCCACCTCCTCCTCCTCCTGAGGAGCCAGTCCCTAAACTTCGCCCATGGCCGCAGCCATAGCAGTTTGTAGGCAGCCTCCAGCACCAGCAAAGTCAGGAAGAGGACCAGGAAGGAGAAAAAAAACCTTGTCCAAGTTGCATCACAGGGGTCCCCTGGGAGGAATGGGACCCTGGGCAAACGCCAGAAACATATTACCTTCGCCCATACTGCCCTCCTCCTCTGCCATCTTCACCCCTGGCCAGGCAGCTGGCTGGCTCAACACTGGGATGGAAGGCTTGGCTCAGCGCTGCCAGGATTAAGAGGCATGGCTGTGGTGAGCTTGCACCTGCCAGGCTGACCCTAATTCCAGTATCAAAGGATGAAGGACAGAAAGGCATCTGAGCTTTGGAGATACTTTATTTATCTAGTTGTTTTGTTTTGTTTGGAACAGGGTCTCCCTGTAGCCCCATCTGGCCTAGAACTTGCTGACCTCAGTCTCACAGATATCTGCCTGCTGCTGCCTCCTGAATGCTGGGATTAAAGGTGTGTGCCCCAGACCTGGATGGTTATGTTGTGAGACAGGGTCTCACAACAAACCCCAGCTAGCCCAGATCTCTCTGTGTAGATCATCCCAGGCTGGCCTTGATCCCACAGTGATCCACCTTGTGTCTGAGTGCCGGGATTAAAGGCATGTGCCACCACATTTGGTTATTTCTTGTTTTTTAAATTGTGTGTGTGTGTACAGGTGTGCATGTAACACGGTGTGTGCAAAGGTCAGAGGACAACTTTGTGGAGTCATTTCTCTCCTTCCACCTTTTTGTGGGTCCCAGGTATTAAAGTCAGGGTGTCATCCTCACCAGCACAGAGACAATTGTTTAAGCACCCCGTGTGTGTGAAAGATCACACTGTAAGATCCCTAAACTCTATTCAGCTTTATCACATGTAATTCTGTGACTTGGAAACAGTAGGCCCATCACGGACACATACACTGTAACTGCTGATTATTCCTAGTTTCTAGACTCAGGAGTTTGCCTTGGGCCCCTCCTGATAGAGGGGAAAGTGGAAAGTCTCATCCTGTAGCTAGTGGGCAGGATGAGGTGATCTCCCCTAACACAGGGAGTGAAAGAGGGGAAGGGCCCTCTAGTCCATGCAGAATAGTTTCTTTTTGCCCTTGTTTTTGCAGATGACTCCAGGATGGGACACTAAAATCTAGCCTGAAATCCCAGCACTCAGGAGGCTGAGGCAGGAAGGTTGCTAAGAGCTCGAGGTCAGTCTAGACTACATAGCTGAGACCTTGTCTTTAAAATAAACAGCCAGGTGTGTGGTGATATACACCCTTTTATCCCAGCACTCAGGAGACAGAGGAAGGCAGATCTCTGGGATTGAGGCCAGCCTGGTCAACATAGCGACTTCCAGGACAGCTGTAGCTATAGGGAGACCCTGTCTCAAATAGAAAAAAGACAACAATAAAATAAGTAAATAAATGAAAATAATATAAAATGATGTCTAGAGCAATTTTAATTGGACTGCTGGAGCAGAAGAAGTTTATAAGGTGGGCTGTGATTGGTCAGATGTCAAGGGTGTGTGCCTGGCCCTTGATTTTTAGGCCACCAAAGGAGGGAGATTTGTGTCCCAATTGAGATCTGAGTTGGTGAGAAGCAAGCTAGAGGGGGCTGTGCTTGGGACACGCGGCTTTTGCTCGGTAGGTGGCGTACAGGGCATCTCTGGTATCAAGAGGCTGGCCACTAGAGACTTTGGAAGGCAGAAATTTTGTCTCACTCCTCCCCTCAATTCTGAGGAACCAGGGTAGGCTTGAGGCAGAATAGGAGGGGAACTTATGGGAACATGGGACAGGAAAGGTGATCCTGGAGTCTGAAGTCCCTCACCAGCCAAGAAATGAGAATTCCATCACAGTGAACATGTGCTTAAGACCTTTCTCCCATTCAGCTGGAAACCGGTAATTTTCCAGGAATCTGAAGAAACCCCTTATGCAAGCTTAGTGGCTCCTGGTTTTACTTTATCAGGGTCTAAGTTCATCCAAGGCACCTCCCAAAGCACCCTATAATCTAATGTATCAAAAACAGAGAAGGGAGGATGGGTATGGTGTATGCTGTCATTCCCCACCACACAGAATTCTGAGACCGGTAGGTCTCTGTGAACTCAAGGCTAGCCTGGTACACATCGTAACTTCCAGGCCAGCTAGTTATACAATGTGAGACCCTGTCTCAAGGAGACAGCAGTGGGGGTTGGGGAGAGAGAGGGAGACAGAGACAGAGAGAGACAGAGAAAGAGAGAGATAGTTTGGTGGATAAATGCTTGCTACCCAAGCATGAGGACCTGAGTTCAGACCCCCAGGACTCACATAAAAGCTGCTTATCACCACGGTGCTAAGGGTCAGAGACAGGTGGACCCCAGCGACTTGATGACCAGGCAACCTAGCCAAAACTTAGAGCTCCAGGTTAGGTGAGGGCCCTGATTTAAAGTATGAAGGTAAAGAGCGATAGAGGAAGATACCCAAAGTTAACCAGGAACACACACAGGTGAGTGCAGACACACAGGTACACATATGGGCATAAACCACACACACACACACACACACACACACACACCCCACAAAAGAGAGAGAAAAGGGGAAAAAGGGTTTCTTAGCAACCCTTGGGGATGTAATTTGAGAGCCACCAAAATGGCACATATAGCTTATGTTGAGACATTTAATCGTGACTCTCCATTGAGAAGCTCAGACCCACACTTGGGTAAGTCCAATTCTTTCCAAACATCTTTCTCTCCCTTAACCCCGTGCTTTAAAATGTATGTTAAGGCCGGGTGTGGTGGCACACGCCTTTAGTCCCAGCATGCAGGAGGTAGGGGCAGGTGGATCTCTGTGAGATCAAGGCCAGCCTGGTCTACACAGTGAGTTCTAGGTCAGCTATGGCTACAGGGAGACCCTGTCTCAAATAGACAAAGAAAAAATGTATGTTAAATATGTCTTTTAGGCTGGGTGTGGAGCACATGTTTAATCCCAACACTTGGGAGGCAGAGGCAGGTAGATCTCTGTGATATAGAGGCCAGGCTGGTTTACGTAGTGTGTTCCAGGCTGGCCTGAGCTATATAACGAGACTCTGTCTCAAAAAAACAAAAACAAATCTTTTAATATAGTTTGACTCAGGGCTGGAGAGATGGCTCAGCATTAAGAGTGCTTGTTGCTCTTAGAGAGAATCCAAGTTTGAATCTCAGCACCTATGACAGGTAGCTCACAATCACCTGTAACTCCAACTCCAGGAGATCCAATACCCTCTTCAGGTTGTCAGGCTTGGCAGTGAGCACCTTACCTGCTGAGCCATCTCACTGGCCCTGAACCTTGTCTTTGAGCCAGGTTGGCTCTTGTTTCTGCCGAGATGCATGTTCCGCCAGCTGGCCCAGAAACTTCTGTCTCCACCTACCAGCAGGCTGAGGGAATCCGGAGGTTATGGACACATGCCACGGCATCGGACTTTATTTCCTTTTTTAAACAGGGTCTCCCAGGAACTCCCTATGTAGACTGGGTTGGCCCTGGAACTCTTTTTTTATTGGCGTATATTCATTATACATAGTACTGGGCTTTTTTAAAAAAAATCTTTATATTTATTTGTTTGTTTTGAGGCAGAGTCTAAGTAGCCCTGGCTAGCCTAGAACTCACTATGCAGACCAAGCTGGCTGGGAACTCACAGAGATCTATCTGCCTGCTAGAGCCTCAGGAATGCTGGGCTTAAGGGAGTCTGTCACCAAGCCCAGCCCTGACCTTGAACTTCTGATCCTCTCCCTCTGCCTCCTGAGCTCACTACCCCTCTTGGTTATGCGGCTACTACTATTATTGTATGCAGATGATATCCCAGTTAACCTGAGATTAAAGAAAATAAGAGGCTACATTTTAAGTTCATTTTGCTTTTGTGTTTGGGATTGACTGATTTGTAGACAGCATTTCTCTGTATAGCCTTGGATGACCAGGGCCTCACTGTAGACCAGGCTGCCCTCAGACTTGTGGGGATCGTCTTACCTCTGATTTCTGACTGTTGGGAGAACAAGTGAACACCACCACACCTGTTTGTTGTTGTTGTTGTTGTTGTTGTTGTTTGTTTGGTCTCCTTTCATTATTGTTATTGTTGTTATTATTATTATTATCTTGAGATAGGGTCTCACTATTTTATCTAGCATGGCCTGGGTTCTACTTTCTTTTTTTTATTCAGTTCAAAATATTTTCTAATTTCTGTTGTTATTTTTCTTTGATCAGGGGTTATTTAGACACATGTTGCCTAACTTGCAAACATTTTCTCCCCCAAGACATCTTTTTGATATTGATCCTAATTTGTTACATGCAATTCAGTTATTGGTAGAAAACACACTTTTGAGGATTTCCATTATTTTGCATTGGTTGAGGTTTGCTCTATGGGCAAGAATGTGGTCTTTCTTGACCGATGCTGCATGTCCTCCTGAAAAGAATGTGTGTTCTGTTGTTTAAAATGCCCCTAACTGGGGGCTGGAGAGATGGCTCAGCGGTTAAGAACACTGGTTGTTCTTGCAGAAGACCCACGTTCAAATCCCAGCACTGACATGGCAGCTAACACCTGTCCCTAACTCCAGTTCCGGGGGATCTGATGACCTCTGCGGGCATTGCATGACATGTGTACACTTATGCACATGCAGGCAATACACTCATACACACAAAATAAAAATAATAAAAATAAAATCTTTTAAATGCCTCTAACTGAGAATTAGGTCAAATTCAATGATATCATGTTGGGGGCATCCAGTTTCTTGAGTTTTGTTGTTGTTTTGTTTTGTTTGAGACAGGGACTCACTATGTAGCCTTGGAGGACCTAGAATTGAATATGTAGACCAGGCTAGCCTTGAACTCACAGGAATCCACCACCCTGTCTGGAATGCTGAGATTAATGGTGTGTGACACCACTCTGGCTTTCTTAAGTTTTAGATTTTTTTTTTGTCTCTTTTGAGACAGGGTCTCCCTGTAGCCCCAGTTGGCCTGGAACTTGCTATGCTGGCCTTGAACTCACAGAAGTCTGTCTGCCTCTGCTTCCCTAATGTTGGGATTAAAGGCATGAGCCATCACACCCAGCAAGTTTTAGAAAATTTATTATTATGGCTGGAGAGATAGCTCAGCAGGTAAGAGCACTGGCTGTTCTTGAAGAGAACTTGGGTTCTGTTCCCAGCACCCACCTGGCAGCTAACAACTGTCTGAAACCCAGTTCCAGGGGGCCCAACACCTTCTTCTGGCCACTGTGGGCACTGCACAACACAGGTGCACATACATACATGCAGGCAGAACACACATACACATAAAATAAAAATAAATATTTTTAAAATTTATCTGTGTGTGTGTGTGTGTGTGTGTGTGTGTGTGTGTGTGTGTGTGAATGCAGGTGTGTGCCATGATGTGCTGCCTGTGCAGGTCAGAGGACAATTTTCTGGAGCCGGTCCTTTCCTTCCACCTTGTTGTAGAGAGGCTCTCTCTTGTCTCAGCTGCTCATCCTAAGCTAGCTGGTCAGAGAGCTTCCCGACTCTGCCTTTGGTTTCACTGACCAAGTGTTGGGATTTTGGAGGCGCCACAGCAAGGGTTCCAGAGATGGATTCTCAGCTCAGCTTGTGCAGCTGATGCTTTTACCCAGGGACCCATCTCTCCAGTCTTTTCTATTTTTAGGAAGAACACTTTCTGAGCCCACTGTGAGGGAGCAGGGGCTGGAGTAACTTGAGTGCTACCTCAGCAGAGCCCTTTCTGAGGATGCCCAGTCTCCAAAGGGAAGTGCAGGAGGGATGGAAATGAAACCCTTTCAAGGATGGCAGGTGCCTGCTGATTGCTTTAAACAGTTTCCAAGAGCACAAAACCTTTGCTAGGTCCCTTACTGATACAGAGTTGCCAGTAACTTAAAAACAAACAGACAAGCAAAACATACAGTTTTCCACAGAAGGGAAAAAGAAGTTTCTAACAATTTTTAATTTAATTTAATTTAATTTTATATTTTTATTTTATGTGTACGAATGTATTGTCTGCATGTATGTGAGTGCATCCATGTCCTGTGATGCCATGGAGGTCAGAAGAGGGCTTCGGATTCCCCTGGAACTGGAGTTAAGAACAGTTCATAGCCGCCATGTGAGTGCTGGGAATCGAATCCGGGTCCTCTGCAAGAGCAGTCAGTGCTCTTAACTGCTGAGCCATCTCTAGCCCCAGTTTCTAACCATTTTATAAGGAGAGCTTCACTAGGAAGCTTAGGGATGCTGGCCTGGGAGTTCAAGCCCTAGCTCTGTACTGCCTGCAACAGACAACTAATTGTTTCCTAGCCTTGAGTTTTCCCAGCCAGGCTCTGAAAAGGAGACTGGCTCATCAAAGGGATATGCTATTGCACAGTTACTATGTCAAGGTCAAGACATTGAAGAGAAGGGCTCAAAGGAGCTGGGGTAGAGTTTGGTCAGAAGAAAATTTCAGGGCTAGAGAGATGGCTCAGCGGTTAAGAGCACTGGCTGATCTTGCAGAGGACCTGGGTTCTATTCCCAGCAACTTTATGTTTAGCTGAGTTTTCTTTCTCTGTTGTCTCCTTAGAGTATCATCTGTCCCATCTATCATCTATCTATTACCTATCATCTATCTATCTATCTATCTATCTATCTATCTATCTATCTATCTATCTATCATCTATCATCCAAAGCAGGTGGATCTCTGTGAGTTCGAGGCCAGCCTGGTCTCCATAGTGAGTTCCAGGCTAGCTGGAGCTGCAGGGAGACCCTGTCTCAAAAAGACCAAAAAAAAATTTTTTTTAAGTATTTATTTTAAACTTTCTGAATGTATTTTGCCTGCATGTAAGTGTACCCATGCATGCAATGCCCAAAGAAGTCAGAAGAAAGCACTGGATTCCTTGTCCTCTGCGAGAGCAGCCAATACTCTTAACTGCTGAGCCATCTCTCCAGCCCCATAAATACCTGAAAATTTAAAAAGTGAGTACCTATTATTTCAATTGGACTAGTAAGAGCTACTTGATCATCTATCTATCTATCTATCATCTATCATCCATCTATCATCTATCTATCACCTATCATCCATCTATCTATCTATCTATCTTCATCATCATCATCATCTATCTATCATCTATCATCTATCTATCCATCTATCATCTATCTATCATCCATCTATCATCTATCTTCTATCTATCATCTATCATCCATCTATCTATCTGTCTGTCTATCTATCATCCATCTCTCTATCATCTATCCATCTATCATCTATCTATCTATCAATCATCTATCTATCTATCATCTATCTATCTATCTATCTATCTATCTATCTATCTATCTATCATCAATCATCTATCATCTGTTCATCTATCTTTCTGCCTGGGAGGAAGTGTGTGGCATAGCATGTCTGTGGAAGTCAGAAGACAGTTTGAGAGAGCTGATTATCTTTTTACACTATGCGGGGCCCAGGAGTCGAACTCAGGTTGTCAGGCTTGACAACAAGCCTGCTCACCATCTCACGATTTTTCACTATGTAGACCAGGCTGGCCTGGGACTCACAGAGATCTGCTTGCCTCTAGAATATGGATGTGTACCAACATGCCCTATCATATTCATTTTCATTCATTGTTTTGCAGTACTATGGACGGAACCTACAGCCCTGTGCATATTGGCAAATGCTCTTTCACGAGTCACATCCCCAGAGCCATGTGGATATGTTATTCTTACAAAAATAATAAGACAGCTGGGTATAGTGGCACGTGCCTTTAATCCTAGCACTTGGGAGGCAGAGGCCAGTGGATCTCTGTGAGTTCAAGGTCAGCTTGGTCTACATAGTGAGTTCCAGGCCAACTGGAGCTACAGGGAGACCTGTTTCAAAAAGACAAATAATAATAATAATAATAATAAATGGAAAGCATGTCAGAGTAGACATTGTACATGTCAAATAAAAAAGAAATGACTATTTAGAATTTATGGAAAATTACAAATCAATATGAAGAGGACAATCAGGAGGTCAAGAGTTAAGAGCACTTGCTGCTCTTTCAGAGGACCTACCTTCAGTTCCCATCACCCAGGTCACAACATGTCAGCTCAGAGCTGCAGTGATCCAGGGGAATCTGATCCCCTCTCTGTCCTCCACAGGCATCCACATGCTAGAGTACATATCCACACACAGACACACATATATACACATAATCCAAAACAAAATAAAATCTTTACAATAAGTAAAAAGGCAGGGGTGGGTAAAGAACAAGGACAAAGAGGCGAATTGAGCATGAATTCTCAAAATCTTTTTCTGAGATTCAACAGTGTCAGACAGAAGGAAACAGGATATTGGGAGGAGCTGTCAAGTCAACAGGGTGTGAGAAATGAAAACTTAACCCTGTGCCAGAAGCAAAAGTGAGACTTTAACCCAATTTGAATGTTGGTTTCTAATTCTCTCTCTCTCTCTCTCTCTCTCTCTCTCTCTCTCTCTCTCTCACACACACACACACACACACACATTCAGGCTTAGAACTCACTATCAGGCTGGCCTTGATCTCACAGACTCACAGAGATCTGTCTGCCTCTGCCTCCTGATTGCTGGGATTAAAGGTGTGCACCACCATGGCAGGATGATTATTGTTATTTGTTGTTGTTGTTATTATTATTATTAATTTATGTGTATGTGTGTCTGTCTCTGCTTGTGTACACCATGACAGTGCAGTGCCCTTGGAGGTCAGAAGAGTGTGTTGGGGGTTGGAGAGATGACTCAGTAGTTAAGAGCACTGGCTGCTCTTGCAGAGGAACTGGGTTCAATTCCCAACACCCACACAGTGGAGAAGAACTCTGTAAATATCCAGTTCCAGGAGATCCAACACCCTCTTCTTACCTCCACAGGCACTGCACAATACGGGTGCACTTACATGCGGGCAATACACTCATATACATAAACTAAAAACAAGTAAAATAGTTTAAAAAAAATAAAAAAGTAGAGGGTGTTTGGAGACCCTGGAGCTGGTTGTGAGCCATCTAATGTGGGTGCTAAGAACTGACTTCAGGTTCTCTGGGAGAATAGCAAGTGCTCTTAACCACTGAGCCATCTCTCCGGCCTCACCAAGGATAATGTATATCTAGTCAGTCACTTCCATCACGACTCTTGGCAATACTGGGGTGCATGGTACAAGCCACTCCCCCTAAAATATAAAAACGTATAAGAGCAAGAAACTCCCTGTGCTTGTGACTGAAGGAACTGAAGTCTTTCTCTCCTGCTTCAGGGCCTCCGCACCTTGCCACCAGTATACTGCTGCAACTCCTGATAAAGTGCTTGTCTGGAGCCATTTGTGCTCCTGTTCTAATGACATCTTTTTTGGGGGGTCTTTTTGAGACAGGGTCTCCCTGAAGCCCCAGCTGTCCTGGAAGTCACTATGTAGACCAGGCTGTCCTTGAACTCACAGAGGTCCGCCTGCCTCTGCCTCCTGAGTGCTGGGATTAAAGGCGTGCACCGCTACGCCTGGCCTAGGGGGTGTGTATGTGTGTGCATGTGGGCTCAGTCTTATGGGGGATAAGAAGAGGGTGTCAGATCCTCTGGAACTATTTATAGGTAGTTATGAGCTGCCTGGTGTTGGTGCTGGGAACTGAAGATAGGTCCTCTGCAAGAGCAGAGAGCGCTCCTCACTGCTCCAGCCCCAGAAGCAGCAGTTGTAAAGGAAAAGAAAGCAAACACGAGGTGAATTTGAGCCTGAACTGCCTCATACTGCTGGAGCATGGATAAACCCAGTAGCTGCCAGGCAGGGTGGCACAAGCCTTTAATCCCAGCACTCTTGAGGCAGAGGCAGGCGGACCTCTGTGAGTTCAAGACCAGACTGTCACTTGCTGCACAAGCCTGATTACCTGAGTTCAAACCCCAGAACCCAGGGTGGAAGATGAGAACTGGCTCTTCAAAACTGTCCTCTGATACGTGCCTGATACGTGCCTGACAGGGGAGATACCATAATCACGAAGGTAGTTTTCCCAGGGTGAGGCTTCTCCATTTCACTCCTGATACACTAACTGACCCTTGCCATTTCCCCAAATGTGGGACTCTTGACTACATAATTTGTGGTGGTGGGGACTGCGTTTGTGCTCTCTCCTTTAGAAGGAAAGAAAGAGCCAGAGAAAGAGCCAGTGTGGTGGTGCATGCCTTTAATCCCAGCACTTGTGAGGCAGAGGCAGGCCTGGTCTATCTAGTGAGTTCCAGGACAGATGGGGCTACAGGGAGACCGTGTCTCAAAAAGACAAAAAAACAAACAGAAGAAAGGGAGGGAGGGAGGGAGGGAGGGAATGAAAGAGAAAGAAAGAAAAGAAAGAAATGAAAGAAAGAAAGAAAGAAAGAAAGAAAGAAAGAAAGAAAGAGGAAAGAAAGAAAGGAAGGAAGAAACAGGGGCTGGTTAAGAGCACTCACAGCAGAGGACCCAGGTCCAACACCCAGCACCCACATGGCAGTTGACAACCCAGGTCCAGGGGATCTGATGCCCTCTTCTAACCTCCTCAGGCTTTGTACAGCACAGATGCACTATCCTCAGGCCTCTTGGGGTAAGTCTATAGCACAGCCCTCCGTGCCTTGACTCCCCAAGCCACATTCACCCTTCCATCTCCCCCACTGTTCTCTACTCCCAGTTTGGGACCTGCGCCATTCCTAGTCTTGGGGCCCCAGACACCTGGGGAACCAATACTGCTTCCTGATCCTTCTCACCCAGACCAACTTAGTGCCTTTCTTGGGCCCCAGGAGCACCGCTTCTGGTCCTGGCCCCGCCCTCACCTCTCTCTGCATCCCTGGACCTGCACCACCGGCTAACTCTCCTAGCCTGCACTCCTATCCTCAGGCCTCTTGGGGTAAGTCTATAGCGCAGCCCTCTGTGCCTTGACTCCCCAAGCCACATTCACCCTTCCGTCTCCCCCACTGTTCGCTACTCCCAGTTTGGGACCTGCGCCATCCCTAGACTTGAGGCCCCAGACACCGGGGGAACCAATACTGCTTCCAGACCCTTCTCACCCAGACCAACTTAGTGCCTTTCTTGGGCCCCAGGGGCACCGCTTCTGGACCTGGCCCCGCCCTCACCTCCCTCTACTTCCCTGGTCCTGCAACACCTGCCAGCCTCTTGCTGGGGCTGACAGCCTCTTTCTGGGGCTCCGAGGCTTACTTTTCCTCTCCCTGATCCTTTGCATCCAGTACAACCCAGCTACTCAATCCACTCCCTGGGCAATCTTGGGGCTTCTTCCCACCCCATCTGCCTTTGCATCCCTGCATGGCGTCGCCACAGCCAGGGTCTCAGGTCAGTGCCACCAAGTTCCTGAGGCCAAAAGCATTCTTAGAAGATTCCAGACCTAAGGAGAAAG
>NW_008343842.1:5275435-5286322 GCF_000622305.1 Nannospalax galili | reverse complement strand
TTTCCAGCACCCATATGCCACACCGTCTGTAAGCCCAGTTCCAGGGAAATCCAACACCCTCTTCTGACTCTGTGGCATTGCAAGACAATGGTGCACTCGCACACATGCGGGCAATACACTCATTCACGTTAAATAAAAAATAAATAAATAAAATGTTGAGTTGGGTTTGCCATATATGACAGTAAAACATACTGTTAAAAGAATTAAATGTTACTGCTTGAAACATCAACCTGACCGAATCTAGAATCTCACCTAGGTCTCACTAAGCACTAAGGGATTGTCTAGATCAGAATGGCTTATGAACATGTGGTTGTGGGGCATTATCTTGTATATGGTGATTGAGGTGGGAGGACCCACCCATTGTGAGCAGCGCCATTCCCTAGGCAGGGGATTTTGAACTGTATAAGAGTGGAGAAGAGCACTGGAATGCTCGCATTAATTCGTTGTCCTCTGCTTTTCACTGAAGATGTAATGTGACTAGCAGCTTCAAATGCCTGCTGCCTGGACTCTCCCACAATGATGGGCTATAACCTGGAACTGTGAGTCATTTTTCCCATTTCTTTTTTAAAATGATTTTTTTGCTTTATTTTTATTTTATGTGTATGCATACATTGCATGCATGTATGCAAGTGTACCCATGTCATCCACTGCCATTGGAGGACAGAAGAAGGCAATGGATCCTGGAATTGGAATTATAGACAGTTGTTAGCGCCATGTGGGTGCTGGGATTTGAACTCCAGTCTTCTGCAAGAACAGCCAGTGCTCTTAACCACTGAGCCATCTCTCCAGTCCCTCTCCACCAAATTACTTTTGCTGTCTTACCACAGCAGCTGGAAACAAAACAAAGACATAGACCAACAGAATAAAAGAAAAATCCAAAATGCATTGAATAGCACATGGATATTTGCTATATAATAAAGATAGCCTCAATCAATGGGGAAAAAGACCAATTTTTTAAAAAAGTGGTACTAAGGAACATTGCATAGTTTCATCAAAGTAAGAGACTTGGATGCATCCTTCACAGTGTACGTCAGGATAAGTTCCAAATACATCAAACAAAACAAGGACCATAAGAAAGCACAGTTGAATTCCTCTGTAAACACTTAATTGAACTATGATTAAAGAAAAGGATGTAGAATGTTATTACACAAAATGTGATGGTTCACTTTGTGAACTTGATCAGATCTAGGATCAGCTTGGAGACACGCCTCTGGGCAGGTTTGTGAGGGTGTTTCCTGGAAAGATACACTGACACGGGAAGACCCTCCTTCAGAAAGGGCAGAAACTTCTACCAGTAGCTCAGATATAAGAGATGCAAGGGGAAGTAATGCTGCTTGTGCCTGCCTTACTCCCTCCTAGTGAGTACTTCTATCTCCTGTTTCTGCTGCTGCCTCTACCTCCATCCCTCACTAACACTGGACCCCCAGCTTCTTCATTTCCCAACAATGACTGAAGACCAGTGGCTCTCCAAGAATCCTTTAAGCCTTCAGTGTCAGATGAGGATTGCTGAGACTGAGGCCCAATAGACTGGTTAGCAGGTTCTTGGTCTCCCCAGTGCACAGTAGCCATTGTTGGAATACCATACCTGTATCATGTAAACCATTCTAATAAATCCCCTGTGCGATGAATAAAAAAAAAAAGTGCAGGTACTACACTCTACACACAAAAGAAAAATAATAAATAAAAGAAAATTATTCTCTGGCCTCCACACATGCACCATGGCACTAACACTCACTCACATATACCACACAGACACACACACACACACACACACACACACACACACACACTCTAATAATAACAATAGTTAATTAGCTAAGATCTAAACTGGGCATGATGGCGCATGCCTTTAATCCCAGCACTCGGGAGGCAGAGGGAGGCGGATCTTTGTGAGTTCGAGGCCAGCCTGGTCTACATAACGAGTTCCAGGTCAGCTGGGGCTACAGGAGACCCTGTTTCAAAAAGACCGAAAAAAAAAAAAGATGATCAGCTCAAGTACCTTTCACCTCCAGGGTCATCTGGGAGACCCATGTCTGGCTTGTTACTCCTCTGTCCTCAACAAATCTCTCCCAGCTCATGGTTCGCAGGCTGCACATGCTTTCAAGTAGCAGAAGGGCTGAAGGTCGGGGAGGGAGGGCAGGTGAGCACCTCCATCTCTTCCCTGTTGCCCAGGTCACTGGCCACTGCCACATGGCATCTTGAGGCTGGGAACTCTTTCAGGCTACTTACTGCTGGGGAAGCTAGCCTCTCCTGAGAGCTTTATGGTGTGGTTTTTCATTAGCATTATCCCAGCTATAGAGTGGGACCAGGGTCCAGTGCCTGAGGCCCATGTTGAGATGCCAGGCAAGTCAACAGACTTTGGGTTGGCCTAGTCGGGTACAGCCCAGTGGGACTTGCTAGGATCCTCCTGCCTCTGCCTCCCAAGTGCTGGGATTATAGGTGTGCCCCACCACTCTCAGTGATTCCTTTTAGATAGGGTCTTGCTGTGTTATTCAGGCTTGTCTCCTATAAGCTCTACTCTCTTGCTTCTATTTTCAGATAAAGTTCTCACGGTGTGTTGCCTCTACACATCTCTCCAGCCCTATCTCCCCAAATTGTTCTATGCTCCACCCCTTTCTATTCCGTAAAATTTATTTATTGGTCTTTTTTTTTTTTTTTGAGACAGGGTCTCCCTGTAGCCCCAGCTGGCCTGGAACTCACTATGTAGACCAGGCTGGCCTCAAACTCACAAAGATCTGCCTGCTTCTGCCTCCCAAGTGTTGGGATTAAAGGTGTGCGCCCCCCCGCCCCCGCTTATTATTTATTTTGAGGCCGGGTCCTACTATGTAACCTCATCTGACTTGGAACTATGTAAACCAGACTGTCCTCAAGCTCAGAGATCCACCTGTCTCTGCTTCCAGAGTGCTGGGATCAAAGGTGTGTGCCATCACACCCAGTAGTTCTGCACAATTGATGAGCCTAGCTCAGGTCTGCTATTCATGAATCGGTTAGATATGCTAACAACTGCACACACATGATCTTTGGATCTTTTTAAAATTTATCTTTGATTTATTTATTTTTATTTTGTGTGTATGAGTGTTATGCCTGCATATGTGTAAGTGCACCCATGTCATGCAGTGTCGGAGGAAGACAGAAGAGGGTGTTGGATCCCCTGGAACTGGATTTACAGATGGTTGTTAGCTGCCATGTGGGTGCTGAGATTTCAACCTGGGTTTTCTGCAAGACCAGCCAGTGCTCTTAACCGCTGAGCCATCTCCAGCCTTGATACTTGGATCGCAAAGATTTTTTATTTTTCTTTTTGAGATAGGGTCTCTCTGTAGCTCCGGCTGGCTTAGAACTGTCTATGTAGACCAGGATAGCCTCAAATTCACAGAAATCCACCTGCCTCTGCCTCCTGAGTGCTGGGATTAAAGGCTTGTGCCACCACATTCCACAGATTTATTTTTCAAACTTTGTGAGTGCTGGGATTAAAGGCTTGTGCCACCACATTCCACAGATTTATTTTTTAAACTTTGAAAATTGTGTGTGTGTGTGTGTGTGTGTGTGTGTGTGTCTGTATTTCTATGTGAGGGTATGTGCATAAGAGTGTAGATGCTCCCGAAGGCCAGAAGAGAAAGTCAGACCTTCTGGAGATGAAATTATAGGTGGCGGTGAGCCACCTAATGTGGGTGCTGGGAACCAAACTCCATTCCTCTGCAAAAGCAGTAAGTGCTCTTTACCTCTAAGCCATCAATCTAGCCTCAATGGTTTGAATCTTGTTTTCTTTGAGACAAAGTCTCACTATTAGTCTTGGCTACCTTAGAATTCCTGTATAGACCAGGGGCCCAAACAAACCTTTGTCTGTTAAGCAGTTTTTTGAAGTTATTTGTCACAGCAATGGGGAGCTGACACAGTCCTTTTTAGTTCTATCATTGCCTGTCTGCTGAGTGAGCTCCTTATGGTTTGGGAAAAGGGGAGGAGGCCTGGGGCTGGGACGTGGATCAAACGTTAGAGTGCCTTCCTAACATAAGGCCCTGGGCTCCATCCCCAGCACTGTGGAAACCGAACATGGTCGCACACTCCTGTAATACCAGCATTCAGCTGGTGGGTGCAGGGGCTTCCAAAATTCAAAGCCATCCTCAGCTGCATATACCCTGGAAGTTAAAGGCTAGCCTGGGCTACATGACAACCTGTCTCAGGAAAAAAAAAAAAGAAAAAGAAAAGGAGAGACCCTGTGTCTTCCCTATACAGTGCTATAACTCCAGTAGCCAGCACAATGTTACCTCCATAGAGCCCTAGGCTGCAGATGGTGGTAGGGTACGCAGGTCTTACATTGACTTTTCATCCTACATAAGAAAAAAGCAAGATGCTATTAAGTTTAGTAAGCTTTATTTTTCTTCCCTTTTAAGAGGAATTCTTACTGAGCAGCAGTGACCACAGAAAGGCAGGCAGTCACCACAACTCCTTTAAATGACATATCTTCCTGGGATCTTTGACACCACATTGCTTTTTGGAGTGATAAGAGCTTACACAGGACCTTCTCCAGGAGGCCTGTCTACCCAAATGGAGGGTGTGGTGCTGAGTGATGTCTCCTTGGTAACTGGAAACAGGGACAAATGCAAGAATCTGGGAGAAGGGAGTTTGGACCAGACTCCCCACCCCCTTATTTTTTTGTTTCACTATGTATCCCTCACTGGCCTGGAACTTTCCATGTAGACCAATGTAGCCTCAATCACAGAGCTCTGGCGGCCTCTGCCTCAATCACAGAGCTCTGGCGGCCTCTGCCTCCCGAGTGCTGAGATTATGTGTTCAAGTTTGTGTCTCTGCAGTGTGTTCCAGGGCCCTAGAAGGAACAAGGCCTCAGATCCCCTGTAGCTGGAGTTACAGGCAGTTGTGAGATGTCTGATGTGGGTGCTGAGAACTGAGCTACCTTCCTCCGCAAGAGCAGCCAGTGCTATTAACCACTGTGCCATCTCTCTAGCCCTTTTGTTTTAATTTTAAGAAAATTTTTGGGCCGGGCATGGTGAAAGTTCTCAATTTCCACCTTTATGTGGGTTCCAGGACTGCATCTCCAGGGCAGTAAGCACCTTTATCTGCTCACCTATCTCTCTGGCATCTGTCCCTGGATTATAATCATTTTACAGGGCATTTGAAAACAGTGGAAAAGTTTGCATTTTGATTATGTTACCCTCTCTTCCCTTCTTTTCCTCCCTTCCTTTTCCTATTCTTTCCCTCCTTTCTTGTGCTGGGGATGGAATTCTGGGCATTAGCATGCTTGGTAAATCCTATACCACTGAGCCATAGTCCAGATCTCCATTTTTTTCCTTTGAGGCAAGGTCTCATGTAACTCCACTGGGCCTCAAACTCTCTAGGTAGCTGAAAATGATCTGGAACTTCTGATCTTCATGCGTCCACCTGCTGAACGGTGGTGCAGAAAAGTGCATATTTTAACAACATTGGGGATGAAACCCAGGGTGTCGTGCATGTTAGGAAAGCACTCAACCAACTGGGCTATATCCCTAGACCATTTTCCAGTGTTTTGTGACAAGGTCTCGAGTAGCCCAGGCTGTCCTTGAACTCACTAGATAGGATGACCTTGAACTTCTGATCCTTCTCTCTCAGCTTCCCAGCTGCTGGGATTACAAACATAACATGCACCAACACATCTGGCTTTGGGCTTTGCTGGAGACTCTGGGCAGGCTAGACAAGTACTCTGCCTACTGAACTACACACCCCAGCAATATTTTTGTTTTTGAGATAGGGTCTTACTATGAAGGCCTGGCTTCCTAGAACTCACTGTATACTCCATATTGAGCTCAGATTCACGGAGAGCTGCCTGCTTCCGCCTCTTGAGTGCTGGGATTACAGGTGTGAGTCACCACAACCATTCAATTTTTTTTTTTTTTTTTTTTTGGCTTTTTGAGACAGTGTCTCGCTGTAGCCCCAGCTGGCCTGGATTCACTATGGAGACCAGGCTGGCCTCGAACTCACGGAGATCTGCCTGCCTCTGCTGGGATTAAAGGCACGGGCCACCATGCCCGGATTTCCTTTTAATAAATAGAAAGACTACGCTCTAAAATAATTATAAAGCATCTAGTAATATAACTATATAAATGAGTAACAGTCATTATCAAGAACAGTGTGGTAACCAAAAAAATAAAATCTCAAAAGGCTGTGCATGGTGATTGTTATAGTCTGGGATCCACAAATGCCCCAATCAGACAGACAGGTGAGTCTGGAGAAAGAAAGATTTATTATGGCTGGGCTACACTTTCCTAGAGGGTCTGAGTGCAGCCCTGAGCCTAAGCACTCTGGTTCTTTTTTTTTTTCTTTTTAATATTTTATTTATTATTTTTAAATTTTATTTATTTTATGTGCATGTATATATTGTCTGCATGTAGGTAAGTGCACCCGTGTTGTGCAATGCCCACGGAGGTCAGAAGAGGCTGTCAGATCCCCTGGGACTGGAGTTACGGACAGTTGTTAGCTGCCATGTGGGTGCCGGGATTCGAACCCGGGTCTTCTGCAAGAAGAGTCAGTGTTCTTAACTGCTGAGCCATCTCTCCAATCCCTCTGGCTCTTTTTATATTGATCATGCTGCTAGGCAGGCAAGCAGAATACAGAAGCCAATCTTTGAGTGTTAAGCTTGAGCAAACATTATCAAGGAAATACATAAAATACAATTTTCCATCCAAATCCCTCACCTGCACAGAACTAGTTTCCTCCTTTTTTTTTTTTTTTCTTTCGTCTTTTTGAGACAGGGTCACCCTGTAGCCCCAGCTCTCCTGGAACTCACTATGTAGACCAGGCTGGCCTCTGCCTCCCGAGTGCTGGGATTAAAGGCGTGCGCCACCACTCCTGGCCTTCCTCCTCTTTCATAAAAAGACATTATCAATCTTGCTGTTATTCTACCTTGTCTTTACCAGTCACAAAGTTCCCTCTGGGGGGGGGGGTTGTTGTATAGCAATTGTATCTTAAGAACCTCTAAATGTTGTGGGATACTTTTTGTACAAAGAAACTATAACCAGGAGTGAAAAGTTTAGGTTCCCAAGCATACAGGTGGAGAGCCCCCTTAATAATATCTATTCTATT
This sequence comes from Nannospalax galili, assembly GCF_000622305.1. Taxonomy (NCBI): domain Eukaryota; kingdom Metazoa; phylum Chordata; class Mammalia; order Rodentia; family Spalacidae; genus Nannospalax; species Nannospalax galili. The sequence goes on along the minus strand of NW_008343842.1, from coordinate 5,279,251 downwards.
AAGTAACAATTACTAGTTTTCAGAAGTAAGCCAAGCATGACTTACAGAAGCCATAAATCAACAGTTAGCAGGAGCACTCTAAGACACTCTGACTTGTTCACAAGACAACCAGGGTCCAGCTTGCATGTGTTCCCATATTCTGGGCCAACTGCCTGATAATTTCAGAGACTAGAGTCAGCCTAAACTTTAACATGGCACAGCTATGGTCAAGAAGGTGCCCTATTACAGTGATAAATGCCTTTAATCCCAGCATCTGGAGGCAGAGACAGGCGGATCTCTGTGAGTTCCAGGCCAGCCTGGTTGGTATACATAATGCTACATATATTTTTTTAGGTCTTTTTGAGACAGGGTCTCCCTGTAGCCCCAGCTGCCCTGGAACTCACTGTGTAGATCAGGCTGGCCTTGAACTCTCAGAGATCCGCCTGCCTCTGCCTCTCTAGTGCTAGGATTAAAGGCATGTGCCAGCATTTCTGGCTACTTTTTAAAAATTTTATGTGTATGAGTATATTGCCTGCATGTATGTAAGTGCATCTGTGTCGTGCAATGCCTATGGAGGTCAGAAGAAGAGGGTGTCAGATCCTTTGGAGCTGGAGTTATGGACCATTAAGTTGTTAGCCACTATGTGAATGCTGGAAATTGAACCTATATCTTCTGCAAGAACAGCCAGTGCTCTTAATTGATTAACCATCTCTCCCGCCCTGTGACATACTTTTTTTGGTCTTTTTTGAGACAGGGCTCCCTATAGCCTCAGCTGACCTGGAAATCACCATGTAGACAAGGCTGGCCTTGAAATCACAGAGATCTGCCTGTCTCTGCCTCCAAAGAGCGGGGATTAAAGGCGTGTGGCCACCACGTCCAACTGTGACATACCTTCATACAACTGTGTGTGTGTGTCTTCATACAGGTGTGTGTCTTCATACAGGTGTGTGTGTCTGTGTCAGTGCATGTGGGAGACAAAGATGGACACTGGGTGTTCTCCTCAATCCTTCTCCACCTTATTTAGTTATTTATTTTTGAGACGGAGTCTCACTATGTAGTCCTGACTGGCCTAGAACTTGCTATGTAGACCAGGCTGGCCTCAAACCCACAGAGATTCACCCAACTCCTGAGGGCTGGGCCTGAGGGCTAGGATTGCAGGTGTACACTACCATGCCTGGCCACCTTATTCTTTTTTAACTTTAATTTTAATTTTTTGAGGATTTATTACATGAATACACTGTATTTACATCATTTTCATCCTTCCCTCTCCATACTCCAACCCCTCCCATGTCCCACCATCGCTGTGTCCTCTCAGACACACCTTTATTTTTTGGTCTTTTTGAAGCCCTGTAGCCCAGCTATCCTGGAACTCACTATGTAGACCAGGCTGGCCTTGAACTCACAGATATCTGCCTGCCTCTGCCTCCCAAGTGCTGGGACTACAGACGTAGATGTGCACCACCATGGCCAGCTATATAGCGGATTGAACTCTAGTCTTCATCCTTGGATCGTGGGAAGCACTTTGCTAACTGAGCCATCTCTCCAACTCCTATTTATTTTATTTTTTGTCTTTTTTTGAGACAGGGTCTCCTTGTAGCCCCAGCTGTCCTGGAATGCACTATGTAGACCAGGCTGGCCTCGAACTCACAAAGATCCGCCTGCCTCTGCCTCCCAAGTGCTGGGATTAAAGGTGTGCACCACCACGCCCGGCTGAAATTTTAATTGGTCAAATTTATTAGGGCTAGAGTTGTCCCTGGTCTCTTAGACAGATTCAGGCCCCGAAGGGAGGGTGAAACTAACTTTTAAAGGCAAAAACTAGGAATACCATAGGAATTTCATCACACATGAGTAATGCCAGGTGGTTCTGAATATGGTCAGGACGACCCAAGTTAGCCGATAAGCAAACTACAGAAGCCAGAACAAGCTTGTGTTAATTCTTCTCTTAACAGATGTATAGAGACCTTGACAGTAAGGCACTTTCTGATTACTGTTATTTAGGCTCCTGGCTAGGCAGAAGCACAGCTGCAGTGTCTGGGAAGTGATAAAGGTCAGCTACTCCAAAGAAAGCACTCTTCTAAAGGGAGGCAACTAAGTTCAGGTGCTTAGCCTTGAAGCTGGCTGTTTTTCTAGCTTTTAAAATTTAAAGTGTTGCTGGGAGTGGTGGCGCACACCTTTAATCCCAGCATTGGAAGGCAGAGGCAGCCGATCTTTGTGAGTTTGAGGCCAGCCTGGTCTCCATGGTGAATCAAGGACAGCTGGGGCTACAGGGAGACCCTGTCTCAAAAAGACCAAAAAAAATTTTAAGTGTCTGCTTTATACAAAATGAAGTTACTTTGGCTATTACAATTTGGGGGACTCCATTTGGGACCATTACATTTTATGTGTATAAGTATTTTGTCTGCATGTATGTAAGTGCACCTTTGTTGTGCAAAGCCCTTGGAAGCCAGAAGAGGGTCTCAGATCACCTGGAATTGGAGTTACAGATGGTTAGTAGCTGCCATGTGGGTGCTGGAAATTGAACCCGGGTCCTCTGCAAGCACAGCCAGTGTTCTTAATGGCTGAACTATCTCTCCAGCCCAACTATTTATTTATTTTTGAGATAGGATCTCAAGTAACCCAGGCTATCCTTAAAATCACTATGTAGCTGAAGATGGTCTTGAACCCCTGATCCACCTCCCTCCACTTCCCAACTGCCCTGTTGCAGGAGTGTGCCACCACTTTTGGTAGCAATGTATTCTTCCAAAGTTCTGGAGCCTGGGAACCCAAGGTCACAGTGCCATCAGGTCGGCTCTGGCCTTCTTTGCTTGCAGAGGTCTCTTTCTCCCTCTGTCCTCACATGGCCTCTTTTTGTAGATCTGCTCACACCAACATCTCCATCTAAGGTGTGTGTTAGCATGTCACTAGGTGATAGGATTTTTCAGATTCATTATAATTTTTTGTTTCTCTTTGATGTATTTATTATTTTTATCTTTTTTTATATTTTATTATTTTTATGTGTATGTGTGTATTGTTTGCATGTAGGTAAGTGCACCCGTGTCGTGCAATGCCCGAGGAGGACAGAAGAGGCTCTGATCCCCTGAACTGGAGTTACAGACAGTTGTTAGCTGCCATGTGGCTGCTGGGATTCAAACCCGGGTCTTCTGCAAGAACAGTCAGTGTTCTTAACCGCTGAGCTGTCTCTCCAGCCCTTATCTATTTATTTTTTATTTTATGTGCATGTATTTTGCCTGCATGTATTTAAGTGTATCATGTGCATTGCTCCAGGAACTGGAGTTAAGGAAGGTTGTTAGCTACCATGTGGGTGCTGGGAACCAAACTGAGATCCTCTGTAAGAGCAGCCAATGCTCTTAACTGCTAAGCCATCTCTCTATCCCCTTATTCATTCATTTTGTGTGGGGAGGAGGGGATGGGGTGGATGAGTGTATGTTTGGAGGTCAGAGGACAATTTGTAGGAATTGGTTCTCTCCTTCCACCATGTGGGTCCAGGGAGTGAACTCAGGTCATCAGGTTTGGCAACAAGCACCTTTACTTGCTGAGCCATGTCACTGGTCCACCACTACAATCTTACAAGACTATGATTGACCATTAATAGAAATGTGCACCCTTTGTAATTAAACAAGATCAGTGAAGGTGGATTGTCGATATATGATTGGTGTACAAATGTAACTTTTTTTTTTTTTGGTCTTTTTGAGACAGGGTCTCCCTATAGCCCTAGCTGGCCTGAAATTCACTATGTAGACCAGGCTGGTCTTGAACTCATAGAGATCTGCCTGACTCTGCCTCCCAAGTGCTGGGACTACAGGTGTGCGCCACCACGCCTGGCTAAATGTAACTTTA
>NW_008343842.1:5260568-5275356 GCF_000622305.1 Nannospalax galili | reverse complement strand
TTGGTCTTTTTGAGACAGGGTCTCCCTGTAGCCCCAGCTGTCCTAGAACGCCTGTCCCCCCTCCCCACCCCCAATGCTGGGATTAAAGGCGTGCACCATCACACCTGGCAAAAAAGAAAATTATTATTTTTATTTTATGCGTATGAGTATATTGCCTGCATGTATGTGAGTGCGCCTGTGTCGTGCATGCCGCAGAGGTCAGAAGAGGGCTTCAAATTCCCCTGGAACTGGAGTTAAGGATGGTTCATAGCCACCATGTGGGTGCTGGGAATCGAACCCCGGTCCTCTGCAAGAGCAGTCCGTGCTCTTAACCACTGAGCCATCTCTCCAGCCCCAGAACTTTTTTTTGAGACAGCATCCTGAAGAGACTCACACACCTGCATGCTGGAGGCCCCCTCCCCTCCACCGAGGGGACAGAGAACTCCGAACATTTATCTTAGGAACAATCTGTGGGCCATAAGCTAAGAACATCCTGCCTCAATGCAGGTAGCCAATGGCTACAAAGGTTGTGGGTTCTGGAAATCCCCTCCAAGTATTCTAACCCTTTCCTGGTACTTCTGCTTTTTGTTGCTATGGAAATCCCCTGCTTTGGTAGGTTTTGTGGTTTTTATGCTTAAAAGCCCTGCATTTTCACAGTCGGAGGTCTCAGCACAGCTCTGGAGTCTGTCTGTGTCCCCAGCTGCTTTGTTCCAATAAAGCACTTGTATTGTACTGAGACTCAGTGTCCAAGTGGTCAAGTCAGCAAAGTCTTTGGACCTGGAACAATCCTAGTTTCCTTTCCTCTTGCTGTGACAAAAACAACTTTAATGGAGAAAGGGCTTATTTGGTGTCCAAGTCAAGTACAGCCCATCGCTGGAGGGAAATCAAGACAGGAACTTGATGCAGGTAGTCATATCCACAGTCAAGAGCAGAGAGAAAAATCTCAGCTTGCTGTTTCTTCTTTTACTCAGTTCAGGAAAAAGCCGGGGGTATGCTGCTACCCACTTTTAAAAACACCTGGGTCTTCTGACATCAATTTAGGACAATCCCCAACAGACATGCCCACTGGCCAACCTGATCTCAACCACCATCCCCCACACCTTTCGGCATCCTGGTCCCCATTATAAGTTGGAGTTATAGCCAGTTATGAGTTGACTGACGACTCCCACACAACAATGTAGGGGCTAGAAATGGAACTTGGGTCCTTTGCAGATGCTCTAAATACTCTTAATTATTGAGTTATATCTCCAGGTCTTGTTAAATTTATTGTTAAATGTTTTATATTTTTGTTATTTTTGTACATGATATATTTATTAAAATTTCTATTGAGGAGCTGGGTGTGGTGGCCCAAGCTTTTAATCCCAGCACTCAGGAGGCAGAGGCAGGCGGATCTCTGTGAGTTCAAGGCCAGCCTGGTCTGCAAAGGGAGTTCCAAGCCAGCTGGGGCTACAGGGAGACCCTGTCTCAGAAAAGACCAAAAAAATAAATAAATAAATAAATAAATAAATTAATTAATTAATTAAAATAAAAGATATACAAAAAGTCTGGAAATGAATGTGATGTACCTTATAGTTAGCAAACAGTCACAACATTTTGCCTGAGCACGCTTTGCTAAAATTTGTTTTCTCCCCCTATCTAGAAGCCTTTGAGAGGGAACTAACACTCCAACAGCTATCAAAGTGTCTGAAAACAAATTCTGAGTCCATCACTCTCGAGTCCAGCCTTGGCAGACAAAAGAAAAATGAAGAGAAACCCAATAGAGGGATGCTTTTGGAAGCCCTTGTCAAGAAATTCCAATGGACTCACATATGAACATTTGAAACTTGTTCTGTTCTGACTTCTTTCTAGTTCTCTGTCTAGATAAAAATACATAAATAAATAATAAGTCAAAGAAGAAGAAAGAGTATATGAAGTTATCAGAAAAAAGTGATAGGGAGATATGGGAGGAGTTGGAGGGGAGGGAGTGGGCATGGATTTGATCAAAACACCTTATATGCATGTATGAAATTCTCAATAAATTATTTTTAAAAATTTCTATTGAGGGACTGGACAGATGGGTCAGTGGTTACGAGCACTGGCTGCTCTTGCAGAGGACCTGGGTTCAATTCCCAGCACCCACATGGTGGCTAACAATCATCCATAACTCCAGTTCCAGGGGATCCCATACCCTCTTCTGGCCTCCATAGGCATGATACATGGCATACATGTATTTTTATTTTACATGTATTTTGCATACATGTATGTATGTGAACCATATGCATGCAATGCCTGTGGAGGCCAGAAGAGGGGGCAAGTCCCTGGAACTGGAGTTACAGGTAGTTGTGAGCTGGTGGATGTGGGTGATGGGAACTGAACCAGGGTCCTTTGCAAGAGTTTTAAGTGTCCTTTCTTTTGTCTATCATCTGTTCCCTCTCTGGTGTGAGTAGACATTTGTTCCCATCTTCCAAACAATGGTGTCATACAGTAACCTCCTGGGTTTGCAGGTATATGCTACCACATCTGGGTTATTTGGGATCAAACCCATGAACTTATCACACTTCTTAACCATCTAAGCATCTCTCTAGCCCTGGAATTTTTTGTATATTGATCTTGAAATGAGAAACCTTGCTAAACTCACTGAATTCTCAAAATTCTTTTCTAAATATTTATTATTTTTAATTTTTTATATGTGAATGTATTGCCTGCGTGTATGTAAGTGCACCTGTGTCATGCAATGCCCACAGAAGTTGGGGGGGGGGCATCGGATTCCCCTGGAACACGCAGTTCCATGTGAATGAGTGCTGGGAATCGAACCTGGGTCCTCTGTAAGAGCAGCCAGTCCTCTTAATTGGTGAGGCATCTCTCCAGCCCCCTCACATTTCTTTTAGGATTATAATCCATTTCATCAACAAACATTGGAATTCTTATTTCTTCTGCATTTTTTGTTGTTTATTGGGCCAGCTAAGACCTTCATGATTGTACTGATGAAGGTTATGGAGAACAATTAATCCGTACCGTGCTCCACCTTAACTGGTGAGGGGCACTCATGTATGCTGAGCAGGTGCTCTAAGACTGAGCCTTAGCCCCTTTGTAGGATTTCCTTTTGTAAGTATGTGCTCTATGTTTATGTGTCCGTGGAGGCCACAGTCGACAATGGGTGTCTTCAATCGCTTTCATGTTATTCATTTATTCATTTACTTTTTTTTTTTTTTTTTTTTTTTTTGTTTTTTTTTCAAGAGGTCTCCCTGTAGCCCCAGCTGTCCTGGATTCACCATGGAGACCAGGCTGGCCTCGAACTCACAGAGATCCGCCTGCCTCTGCCTCCCGAGTGCTGGGATTAAAGGCGTGCGCCACCACGCCCGGCCTCATTTACTTTTTACTTACTTATTTTGGTCTCAGTATGTAGCCTAGAACTCGCTATGAAGACCAGGCTGGCCTTGATCTCCCAGAGATCCTCCTGCCTCTGCCTCCCAAGTGCTGGGATTAAAGGCGTGCACCACCACAGTCGGCTTGGAATTGTGAATTTTTGCCTTTGTTAAACAAAGGTTATGCCTGTGCGGTCTGAAAAGCCTAAAATACTCCATAACCGACGCAGAAAGCCCTGTCTGGGTTCGAGACTCGGAAGGCTCTAAGATGTTTCAGTACCAGGATGAGATTCCAGGTGGACAGGTGAGATAAGAGAGCAGACCGCAGAGCCGCAGACAGCACTTCCCACGGTCGGATGGGCAGAGGACCGATCAGCTCCCTTGGAGGGCGGCGTGCACTGACCGCGGTACCCGACAGGGGGCGCGCGCTCCGCACCTCACCTGCTCAGGGCCCGTTTGCGCACGCGCTAGGCCTTCCCTTACGCGGCTCCGCCGCTCCCCTGACACCTCCCCTCCGAGTGTTTAACAGCCAGTTACGTAGGTGCGGAGTCCTCACGCATCTCTGGCGTAACTAGAGGCTGCGGGAAGCCAAGCGGAAGTGCAGCGCGCTCCCTGACCCAGGAGCGGAGAGGTCGCGGATGGGGAGTGAGGCCGGATCCGGAAGTGCAGAGCGCCGCGGTGTCGTGAAGTGGGCGCGGGCCGAGGGGGCGTGGCCTAGGAGGTGGCGGGCGCTGTTATTGGCCAGCGGCGGTGGCGCCGGCCCCGATTGGCTCATGCGTACTGAGCGGGCGCGGATCGTGGCCGGCGGTTGAAATTCAAACGCGGTGGGTGTGGCGCGGGGCCGGTAGCCGCCCGTTCCGTGGCGCGCGGCTTCCGTGTGGCGCGAGTCGGTGCGGGAACGCGAGTCCCGGGAGCCCCGGCGCCTGCGCCGTTCCTTTGCATCCCATCGGGCGTGGGCCGCGGTGCACATGGAGCCTCAGGTGAGTGCGGCCGCCCGGCGGGTGGCCCGGCAGGCCCCGGGCATGCTTGCCCGCCTGCACCGGGAGGGCCGGGCTCCGCTGCACCCCGGCGGGGGGCATGCACACCTGCGCCCCGCGCTGCCAGGAGCCGCGGGCCACTTGGAATTCTCAGGCCTGTCTGGCGGGTCTCGGTCTCCCCAGTCTTACAGATTCGGAGCCACCCTGCACCTCCGGGGCCAGATCCTTACTGCTGTCCCCTTGGGTTGCTGAGGCTTCGGGATGTAGGAGGGGGAGAGGAGGCCTGGGGCATACCAGTAGGACCTGGCCGATGTAGCTCTTTAACTGTTCTGAGTACCCTCCTGTTCCCACAACCATCTGTCTGCAGCACCCCACCTCTTCAATGGAAAGAGGTGTATGTGTGTACTGACCTCCAACCAGAAAGAGCCAGCCCACATTCTTTGCTTACTAGTATTTCACTGAGCTACATCTCCATCCCAAATGGTGTAGGAGAATGGAAAAGTCAAAGCCCGCCTGGATTACAGTTGACGGCCGTCCTCGGCAACTTGGCGAGACCGTATCTCTTACCCAGACAGAGTGCACAGTGCCCCAGGTTAAATCCCATGAGCTAAAAGAAAGTTAATACTAACTTTTATTAACAATACTAGTATTGTTGATGATAGAACTAGGTTCAGACAGAGTCAGCATTGAACCTGAAGAGATTTTTGGGTTTGGTACACTAACGGCCAAAGAGGAGAGCAGTGCGCTGTGACAGTGAAAAATAGTAAAAGCCATCTCGGGTCTATTCGTGAAATATTTGCAGAGCACCTCCTGTGTACCAAGCACAGTTGTTATGTAGGAGGCACAAGTCCCGGCCATCAGAGGGCCAGGGGGAGAAAGCATAAACTATCCGAATACAGTTAAGGGCTGTGGAGAAAAGGTTCAAGCATGTTGGGGGTGGGGCAGGAGGCGGGGCACCATTAAATCAGGTGAGGAGGGTAAACACAAGAAGCTGTTGATGGTCAGTGGTAGAGGATGCATGAAACTCTTGGTTCCAAAAACAACTACAAAAATCTTTTGAGATGTGAGTGAAGATGCCAGGTGGGTTTAGTGACACGAAGCTGCTGGTGTATTTTAGGAGAGTAGTTTTGTTGGAATGGTGGAAGTGAGATTTGTTCAGGAGAGAAACTGAACATGGTGAATGTTCTAGATATTATATATATATGTAATATATATATTAATTATATGTATGAGTGTTTTGCCTGCATGGATGTTAAGTGTGTGAAGACCCCAGGAGGCCAGAAGAGATACCCTGGAACTGGAGTTAAGGACCGCTAGCTGCCATGTGGGTGCTGGGAATTGAACCAGAGTCCTCTGCAAGAGCAGCCAGTCATCTCTCTAGCCCCTAACGGTATGAATTTTGAGTTTGCTGCAAACAGCAGTAGGGAGAAAGGACAGTAACTGCCAGAGAGCAGGGTCAAGAGAGCATTTGTTTAAGGTTAGAGGAAATAATAGTGTATTGATTGGAAGCATTGACTAGAGTGAAAAACTGAAGGTGTTGAAGAGAGAAGGGAGGCTGTTGGAAAGATGTTCTGAGCTAGTTGGGAGGGTCAGTGTCGGTCAGATGGAGGGTTTGCCTTGGGAGCTGGCCTTCATCTGTGATTCTCAGGAGGTAGGAGGCTGGATGGATGTTGCTGTATTGAATGTCAGCTGCTTATGTTTTTATCCTGCAGAGTTGGGGATCATTATGTCTAGCTTTACAGATGGGGAGAAATACTATGTATACTGGTAAAAGTTGTCCAGAATAAACAAGCCTTTGCGGGGGGGGGGGGGAGCAAACACGAAAAGTTCTTTTCCATTCATCAGTCAATAAGTTTTTATTTTTTTAAATTTATTTTTATGTGAATGAGTGTTTTGCCTGCATGTATGTACATGCCCCATGTATATGTGCAGTGTCTTTGGAGGTCAGAAGAGGATGTTGGATCCCTGGAACTGGAGTTATGGACTGTTAGCCATCATGTGGGTGCTGGGAACTGAACCTAGGTTGAGCAGCCCATGCTCTCAAAGACTGAGCCATCTCTCCAGCCTCAAGTTTTTATGTTTTGAGATAAAGTCTACTATGTAGCCCAGGCTGGCCTCAAACTTAGATTCTGCTGAGGGCTGGGATGTCAGGCTTGTACCGTAACATATAACTGCTCTTTTTTTTTTTTTCTTTTTAAAGTTTTCTTTCTTTAATGTACATAGGCTGAGAACCAAAGGTTAGTGAACATTTCTTTTTTTGTGTGTTTATATTAAGACAAGAGTCTCACTTTGTAGCTCTAACTGGACTGGAACTGGCTATGTAGTCCAGCCTGGCCTCAAACTCACAGAAATCTGCCTGTCTCTGCCTTCCAAGGGCTGGACATTACTTTTTTTTTTGGCCTTTTAGAAACAGGGTCTCACTGTAGTCCCAGCTGTCCTTGAACTCACTGTATAGACCAGGCTGGCCTTGAACGCACAGGGATCCACCTGCCTCTGCCTCCTGAGTACAGACATGTTCAACCTTTTGACATTGTGATATGACATTGTTTTTTACAAACATGTTTGGCCTCCATTCACGGCTTAGCCTGGGATGGATGGGTTATAGGTTGGGCATGCCTGGCTAGTTCTTCATAATTTTACTTTCAAACATTGCCAAGTATGTGGCAATTAAGGAATTTGGAAGAAAACCAGCAAAAAAAAAACAAAAACAAAAACAAAAAACCTGCTACCACAGTTACTGTTGCACACTACAAAGACAGCTTTTTTTTGTTTTTGAAAAAGGGTCTCAAATAGCCCAGGCTGGCCTTGAACTATATATAGCTGAGGATGCCTGGCTAGGACAGCTTCCTATATACCTCTATACACAAATTCAGTTGCATATAAAAGGTAACCTATTCAACAGCTGAAGGAGAAAGAAATGATGACTTATATCCTTTAGCATTGTCATACAGTTCAAGTGGTGGTGCAGCTATCAATCAGCCTGTGAGTTTGAGGGTTTGAAAGCAAGGCTTTGCGTGTTTATTTACTTTACTGGAGGCGCGTATGTGTGCCTGGGTGCACCTAAGGGGAAGAGGACAACTTTCACCAGGTGGGTCCTGGGTGTTCAGTTCAGGTTTGGCAGCAGGCCTTACCTGCTGAGCCGTCTCGCTCGCTGGTCCTCTTTGTTTTTGGTACTGGGGACTAAACCCGAGACCTTCCTGTATGCTCTACCCATGAGCTATGCCCCAGCCTTATCTTTTTCTTTTTTAAAAAAACCCTAGCTGGAGACAGTCTTGCTAAGCTGTTAGGCTGGCACCTGGAACTCGGAGTCTTCCTGCTTCAGCCTCCCAAGGGGATGGGATCACAAGCACCTGCTACCGTGCCTGGCCAAGACCTTCTCTTGAACATGAATTCAAAACAACTTAGATTCCTTAGGCTTTGCAGTATGTACAGGAATATATAGGTACTGAGGAGATTAACATTTGGTCTCCAGTAGTTATCAGTGCAGTCACCATGACCCAGTCTTGCAGGACCCCGTTTTGTTTTGTGTTGTGTTGTGTTGTGTTGTTTTGTGTTGTTTTGTTGTCTCTTTGAGACAGGGTCTCCCTGTAGCCCCAGCTGTCCTGGAACTCACTATGTAGACCAGGCTGGCCTTGAACTCACAGAGATCCCCCTGCCTCTACCTCTCAAGTGCTGGGATTAAAGGCGTGCGCCACCACGCCATTTTGTTTTTTTGACAGGGTCTTCCCTGTACCCACAGCCAGCCTGGAACTCACTATGTAGACCAGGCTGGCCTTGAGCCCACAGAGATCTGCCTGCCTCTGCCTCCCAAGTACAGGGATTAAAGGCGTGGGGACACTATGCCCAGCTCAGTCTAGACTTTTTTGAGGGTCTTTTTGAGACAGGGTCTCCCTGTAGCCCCAGCTGGCCTGGAACTCACTATGTAGACCAGGCTGGCCTTGAACTCACAGAGATCCTGCCTCTGCCTCCTGAGTGCTGGAACTTCAGGCGTGCGCCACCATGCCTGGCCCAGTCTAGGCTTTTTTAAAAAAATTCATTTTTATTTTTATGAGTTCCTGCTTCTGCCTCTGCCTCCTGAGTGCTAGGATTTAAGGTGTGTACCACTGTTCCTGGCAGGACTCTGCCTTTTTAAAGGTGTATTTATTTTTATTTTACGTGTATGAGTGCCTGCTTGTATGGATGTGGACCACATGTGTGCCTGCTGCCTGCAGAGGCCAAAGGAGGGTGTCGGATCCTCTGGAACTGGAGTTTTAATCGGTTATGAGGTGCCAGTTGGGGGCTGGAAACCTGGGTCCTCTGCAAGAGCAGCAAGTGCTGTTAACTGCTGAGCCATCTGCAGCCCCAGGGTCCATCCTAATGACCCAGTATTTGCCATAAGTGTTTTAGTTCTTCATCTTCACCTTCTGGATTATCTGTACTGGGAATTAAGTGCTTATGGACAATCAGAACCCTACTCCAGGCTGGAATTTCGAAGCTCATTATTGTGTACGCCTTTAATCCCAGCACTCAGGAGGCAGAGGCAGGCAGGCACTCTATGAAATCTAGGCCAGTCTGGTCTACATAGCAAGTTCCAGGCTAGCTGGGGCTATAAGGAGACCCTGCCTCAAAACAAACCAAAGAATTTCAGGAAATTCCTTACTTATGAGCTGAAATCAACAGAGCTGTCCTTCTAGAGGCACTTTTGTACAGTTGCTTTTTAAGTGGGAACAGGTAGTGCTGTGCTCCAGGCTGAGGTGCTTTGTTGGCTGGATATACTTGTTGCCCATGTGATTGACTCCCCAGGGTCAGCCAGCATGCAGACGATTGGGGTTTGGGGCAAGACCATAAATGCTGGCTACTTCAGCACTGGTGGGCTGGCCACACACATACTTCAGGGTTGGGGTTTTTTTTTTTTCTTTTTTTTCTTTTTTCTTTTTAACAGAGTCACTGTGGAACCCTGGTTGGCCTGGAACTGCCTATGTAGACCAGACTGGCCTTGAACTCAGTGATCTGCTTACCTTTGCCTCCCCTGTACTGGGATTAAAGGTGAGGTCCACAACGCCCAGCCCCTAGCCTCCAGTTTTCTGAGTCTTGCTCAACGCCTAGCCCCTTCTCCAGAGCAATTTATTTTTGAAATTTATTTTTTGAGGCAAGGTGTTACTATGTAATCCTAGTTGGTCTCCAACTCAAGAGATCCACCTTCCTCTGCCTCCCAAGTGCTGTGATTAAAGGTGTGGGCCACCTTGCTCAGATTCCCCTGGAACTGGAGTTAAGGACAGTTCGTAGCCGCCATGTGAGTGCTGGGAATTGAACCCGGGTCCTTTGCAAGAGCAGTCAGCGCTCTTAACTGCTGAGCCATCTCTCCAGTCCCTATATATATATATTTTTTAATTAAATTAAATCAGACCTTCCTCCTGTGATATGGGTAATAGAACTAAGAGATACTCTGGAGTCAGTCTAGATATTTTTGGGGGGGGGTCTTTTTGAGAGAGGGTCTCCCTGTAGCCCCAGCTGTCCTGGAATTCACTATGTAGACCAGACTGGCCTTGAACTGCCTCCTGAGTGCTGGGACTAAAGGCGTGCGTCACCACGTCTGGCTCAGTCTAGACTTTAAAAATTTTATTTATTCTTTTTGTCTTTTTGAGACAGGGTCTCCCTGCAGCCCCAGCTGCCCTGGAACTCACTATGTAGACTAGGCTGACCTTGAACTCGTAGAGATCCCCCTTCCTTTGCCTCCTGAGTGCTGGGACTAAAGGCGTGTGTCAGCATGCCTGGCGAAAAAATTTATTTTTATGTGTATGAGTGTTTTGCCTGCATGTTTGTAAGTGTACCTGTGTTGTACAATGCCTGTGGAGGCCAGAAGAGGTCATTGGATCCCCTAGAACTGGAGTTACACACAGTTGTTAGTCACAGTGTGGGTGCTGAGCACTGAGCCTGGGTCTTCCACAAGAGCACTCTGTGCTCTTTACCACTGAGCCATCTCTGCAGCCCAAGCATAGACCCTTGGCTGGCTCCCTGGCTCTAAGCCAGCTCCTAGTTAGATCAACACGAGGTATCAGGTAATCCATGGTCTCAGGTAATCGGTTCTCTTCTCAACCCCACTGTCGGCCTTGGTGGTGCTCCGTTGTCCCAGATGGACTTCTTATTGCTTCATGCCGAGTTCCATGGAAATTAGGTCCTGGTGGTTGAGGGCATTTCTTATTCTAGTGAATTAGATTGTCTTCGTTAGGCATTCTGAATAGTAAGAGTGCTCATGTTCTTGAGAAAATAGATCATTTTCTATAGTTAAATCCTCTTACACAATTCCATTTAGAAACATTGCCCTAGAAAATAAGCTCTGGGAAGGCAAGGACTTTGTTCATCACTCTTGGCTGAGTATCCAAAGGCATGGTCTGGTGCAGAACAGCTGTTCACCAAATCTGTGTGGGATGGATAATGCAGTCCCTTCTGCATGTAAGGTTTCTCGTCTTCCGTCTTCTACCTGTATTCGTTTCCACATGCTCATAGGTCACTTTTCTTTCTTTTGAGACAGGGTTTTGCTCAGAAGTTCAGCCAGGCCAGCCTTGACTCTGATGGTCTTCCTTCCTCAGCCTCCTGAGTGCTGGGATTGCAGTATGCCTACGTGTGCTCCCCAGGTCACTTCTTGGGACAGATTTAATTGTACTCTTCTGATTCTCAGGTGCCTCCTCCCTTGAGGGTCTAGACTCCTCTTCAGTACAGCAGCCAGCAGTCTCTTCCCTCAGTCTTGTTTTCAACTCCCTTTCTGGGTACGACCCACGTGTTCTGCTCAGCACATACTTACTTATCTATGTGCTGACTTCCTGACTAGATCTTGACCAGGTTCATCAAACCAACTTTTTTTTTTTTTTTCTGTCTTTTTCAGACAAGGTCTCCTGTAAACCCTGCTAGCCTAGAAACCACTCTGTAGACCAAGCTGGCCTTGCACTCTGCCTACCTGTCTCCTGTGGAGATTAAAGACATGCTCTACCATGCCCAGCTCTTTTTTTTTTTTTGGATACAGGGTCTCCCTGAAGCCCCAGCTGGCTTGGAACTTGCTTTGTAGACCAGGCTGGCCTTGAACTCACAGAGCTCCACCTGCCTCTGCCTCCTGAATGCTGGGATTAAAGGCATGCACCACCATGCCCGGTCTTAAATCTATCTTCTCATACTCTGCCTAATATTACTACATGGATCAGTGAGGTTTGATCCAATGCCTTCTCTGCTGTGTGGCCTTTGCTCAGAGCTCTGAGCTGGGCACAGGAGAACACTTCAGAGCTGTGAAGGAGGCACCAGTTTTCTGCCTCGCCTCGAACTCACAGAGATCCACCTGCCTCTCCTGCCTCTCCTTCCCGAGTGCTGGGATTAAAAGCGTGTGCCACCTACCCCGCTCTTTTCTTTTTTTAAAGATTTTTTTTTTTTTTTTTTTTAATTTCCAAGCTAGGTATGGTGGCACATGCCTTTAGTCCCAATACCAAGAAATCAGAGGCGGGCAGATCTCTGAGATCAAGGCTAAACTGGTCTATATAGTGAATTCCAGGCCAGCTGGGGCTACATGGAGACCGTCTCAAAAAAAACAAATGGGCTGGAGAGATGGCTCAGTGATTAAGAGCTCTTACTGTTCTTTTTTTTTTTTTTAATATTTTGTTTTTATTTTATGTGTATGCATGTATTGCCTGCTTGTAAGTACACCCTTGTCATGCAATACCCACAGTGGACAGAAGAGGCTGTCAGATCCTCTGAAACTGGAGTTATGGACAGTTGTTAGCTTCCATGTGGGTGCTGGGATTTGAACCCAGGTCTTCTGTAAGAATAGTCAGTGTTCTTAACCTAGCTGAGCCGTCTCTCCAGCCTCCAAGAGCACTAACTGTTCTTGAAGAGGACCCAAGTTCAGTTCCCAGCACCCACATAGCAGCTAACAACTGTCTGTAACTCCAGTTCCAGGGGATCCAACCCCATCTTCTGACCTCTGTGGGCACTGCACGAGTATATGCAGGCAATACACTCATGATACACATAAAATAATTTTTTAAAAAACTGATTTTTAAAAATTTTATTTTATTTTATTTTGGTCTTTTTGGGACAGGGTCTCTCTGTAGCCCCAGCTGTCCTGGAACTCACTATGTAGACCAGTCTGGCCTTTGCACAGAGATCCGCCTGCCTCTGCCTCCCCAGTGCTGGGATTAAAGGCGTGAACCACCACGCCTGGCTGAAAAACTGATTTTTAAATGTGGGTATGTGGGTATGTTTGTATGAATGGCTGTCATACGAGGCCAGAAGATGGTGCTGGGTCCCCTGGAGCTGGTGTTGTGATGTTGGTGCTGGAAACTGAACCAGAGTCTGCTACAAGAGCAGCCAAGTGCTCTTAACCGCCAGTCCATCTCCACATCCCAAACCAACTCTGATCCTCAAGACTGTACCTAAAAACATGGGAAGGGCTGGTGAGGTGGCTTAGCAGGTCAAGGCCCTGGCTGCGATACTATCCGCCTGAGCTTTATCCTTGGGAAGGGATTCCTGTGGTGGAAGGCCAGAAGGACTCCTGAAGGTAGTGGCTAGTTTTTATTGTCATTTTAATAGAGTCACCTCTGAGGAGAGATCCTCACTGCAGGAACTGCCTCCATCAGATTTGTCTGGGAGGGCCCAGCCCACTGTGGGGCAGTGCCATTCCTAGGCAGGCGGGCCTGGGCTGTATAAGAAAGCAATCTGAGTAGGTTGGAGGAAGCAAGCCAGTAAGCAATGTCTCAGCACCACACACACACACACACCCCTTATGACCCTTATCAGTGCCATTCCTAGGAAGCAAGCCAGTAAGCAACGTCTCAGCACCACACACACACACACACACACACACACACCCTTATCACCCTTATTTTATTTTTTGGTCTTTTTGAGGCAGGGTTTCCTTGTAGCCCCAGCTGGCCTGAAACTAACAAGAGATCTGCGTCCCTCTGCCTCCCAAGTGCTGGGATTAAAGGTTTGTTCCACCACTCCCTGCCTATTTTGGTGTTTTAAGACAGGATCTCTCTATAGGCCAGGCTGGCAAATCCTCCTGTTTCCGTCTTCTGAGTGCTGAGAGGTAGGAGCCCCCATGCCCAGCTACTGTTCTTTATTATAAGCTCTTGTGCATTTTTTACATGCCCAGTCGGGAATTACTGTAACTCTTTCATCATGGGCAGAGACTCAGCTTCTCCCTAGCCAGGCTCAAAACCCTGCAAGGCAGTGTAGTGTGGTCTAGTGGTTGAACATGCCACCCCAGAACTGGACTGTCGAGCCCTGGCTCTGCCTTTCACTCGGTCATGGCCTACCTTCCCTTATCTGTTCCAGGAGTCAGTAATAGCACCTCCTCCGTGGGCTGTGCAAGATGAAGTGTCTGTAGGGCTAAAGCCATGAAAAGTGCTCTGTGAATGTTGCTGGCTCCTCCCAGCCAGCATTTGGCCGTCCTTTATGTTTTCAGCTCCAACTAAAAGGGCCTGTTGGTCTCTGTGCCATGTGTGTTCGCTTTTCGCCTTCTAGGAGTGCCTGTTTCTATCTGAGTCCAACCCTTCAAGGCAGCTGGGGTAGCCATCCTTCTTAGAGGTGGTACCCACTCCAGTCTGTCATGTCCTGTCTCTTTTTGTGCAATGGGCACAAATGATGCTCAGTCGATTCTTGTTGATGGTAACCAAGGTAGGTTCCAAGAGGGGAGTTTGTGGCTTCTGAGTTATCTTAAGGATCTCACTCTCCCAACAGAGGCCCCCCTTGATGGAAGTGAAGGGGAACTTAGAGCTGAAGACACCACTGGTTAAGGCCTCCTCCCGACTGCCTCTCCCAGGGAGCAGGCTCAAGAGGGGCCCTGACCAGATGGAGGATGCCTTGGAGCCTGCAAAGGTGAGGTGTGTATGGAGAGCTCTGTGTGTGCATGGGAGTATGTGTTCGTGTGCATGTATGTGCATGCACAAGGGAGAGATATGATGGGAAACCCTTGCAGGTAACTGTACCCCATCCTTATCTCTTTCCAGAAACGGACACGAGGTCTGGGAGCAGTGACCAAAGTTAACATAACCCGCCCCAGAGGACCGCCCCTCCGCACAGCACCACAGACCCATGGCCAGACTGCAGGTGTGCTTCAGGATGATGGGGACCAGGGCGCGGCAGACTGAGGGCAGGAGAGCCCTGCTTCTTTCTTCTTTTTCCCTGTCAACATTTATCTATTTTGAATTGATCATAGCATTTCACTTAGCTCAAAATTCCAAAGGTTGTTGTGGTCAAAAGCTTCCTTCCCACCTTGTCGCCTCATTGCCCCAGTTCTCCCAGGGGCGGCTATGTGAGCCTGGGAAAGTCAGGGAGAGACCGGCATTAAAGCAGATGCAGACATTTTTGCCTACGGTATTCACACAGATGACCAACGTACTTTACACACAACTCTGCTCTCTTGCTCTTTCTGAATAGTGAGTACTTTCTGGTGTAGGAGGGATGCCATTAGGAGCTGGCCAGACTTGGACAAGGGGAGGGATCACATTTTTTTTCTTTTTT
>NW_008343842.1:5253480-5260430 GCF_000622305.1 Nannospalax galili | reverse complement strand
TTTTTTTTGGTCTTTTTGAGACAAGGTCTCCCTGTAGCCCCAGCTGGCCTGGAGTTACTATGGAGACCAGGCTGGCCTCAGAACTCACAGAGATTCACCTGCCTCTGCCTCCAGGGTGCTGGGACTAAAGGCATGCGCCACCATGCCCGGTGGGATCCCATTTCTAACCCTTTAAAATCTGTGTCAGTACATGCCATCTGAGAGTGACTGGCCTACTTTTTCTTCCCTTCCATCCCTGGACAGCTCAAAAAGTCCCCAAGAAGACAGGACCTCGTTCTACTGCTGTCAGTACAGGTAATAGCGCTTAAGCACTGGGCTGGAAGGGGCTTGGGTCCATGTCAAAGGAAAATGGTGATGGAGGCACTCCGGCTATGCAGCTCCTTATTGTAGGGGAGGGGTGGTGCTGGGGATTAAACCCAGGGCCTTGCATGTTTGGCAAGTGCTCTGCCGCTGAGCTACATAGCTCAGGTTGGCCTTGAACTTACTGCTCACTGGGTGGTCTGGCTGGCCTTGAACTGGCAATTCGCCTGCCTTAGCCTCCCAGATGCTAGGACCATAGGTGTATGCCACCATGCCCAGTTTATAATTCTTGTGTCACTTGCAATTCTCTAGTGCTGAGGAACCAGAAGCCAGCTCCTGCTGCTCCTGCTGCTCCTGCCCCCAAACCTGGCAGTAGGTGACAAATAACCACTGAGTGAGGCTGGGGTGGGGGATGAGAAGGTGGAGAGTGCCCAGAAAACGTCATCTGTTCCCTTCCTGTCTAGAGGGGACGGAGACAGATGTGGCATTAGGTGTGCAGGCCCTCAAGGCTAGAAGGAAGAAGGGCTAGAGGGCCAAGAGGCCACTGACCTTTGTCTTTTCTGTGCCCATGTTGCCATCAGCTGCTCCTCCCATGGTAGCAGGGAAGAAACCTGGCAAACGTCCTGCTTGGGACTTAAAGGGTCAGTTGTATGACCTAAATGAAGAGCTGAAACGCTATCGGGAGAAGAATCAAGCACTGGACCGGGATAACCAGCAGCTGCAGGAGCAACTCAAAGAGGCCCAGCAGCAGGCTAAGACCCTGGGGACAGAGTGTAGCACCCTGGAGGAGGAACTGACCAGGGTACGGACCCAGGCTGAGCAGGGCCAGCAGGAGCTGGGGCATCTGAGGGCCCACGTCTCGGAAATCGAGGAGCAGCTGAGCACAAAGGAGGAGTTGCTTCAAGAGCTCCAGAAAGAGCAGCTGGAGTTGCAGGAGGAGCGGAGGGCACTAGCCACCCGACTGGAGGAGCAGGAGGTAAAGCCAGAGCCTCAAGAGTGCCATCCACTGCCTCTCCAGGTCCTCCTGAAGCCTCAGAAGCCTTCACTGTCACCAGCAGGATGAGTCTGTCCACCTAGCTCCACCCAGTACTCCTGTCTGTCCTGCCTTCAGCTGCTTTCTTCCTCTGTTCATAGCACCCAACATGTCTCTCCCTGCTACCAGCCCTGGGGATGTCCAAGACTGTAGCACCTCCCATATCTCTAATGACATCAGCTGAAACAGGGTCTCCCTGCAGCCCCAGCTGGCCTGGAACTATCTACATCAGGCTGGCCTCAGTCTCACAGAGATCTGCCCGTGTCTGCCTCCGAGTGCTGGGAGTAAGGGTGTGGGTGGAAGATTCTTTCTGGATTGCATCCTGCCCTTAGTTGAGGCCTGCATTCTCAGTGTCACTCCAGGGTGCCCCTCCCACACTTTTTTTTTGCCTCCCCCTTTTCTTTTCCACTGAACCTAAAGCTCACTGTTTTGGCTGGGCTGGTGGACCAGCAAGATCCTGGGATCCTGCTCTGTCCCCTCATTAAGAATCACAGACACACATGGCCATCCTTAACTTTTATGTTGGTGCTGGGGATTTGAATGCAGGTCCTCATGCTTATGCAGCAAGTGCTCTTACCCACTGAGCCACCTCCTTAACCTGGATTTCCTATTTTCTTATTTTTAAATTTATTTTCATTTTATGTGTATAAATGTTTTGCCTGAATGTGTGTAAGTGCATTGGTGTCATGCAGTGCCTACAAAGGGCAGAAGAGGGTGTTGGATCCCCTAGAACTGGAGTTAGGTGGTTGTGAGCCACTATGTGGGTGTTCGGAACCTTACAAGAGCAGCCAGTGCTCTTAAGTGGTAAGGCTTCTCTACAGTCTCCCTTATCTGTTTTGAAGAGATTTTACTTTTATTTGTGTTTGTGTGTCTGTGTGCATATATGCCACATGTGTGTGGGGTGTGCCTGCAGGGGCCAGAAGGTGTCAGATCCCTTGGACCTTGAGTTATAGGTGGTTATGAGCCACCTGTGTGGGTGCTGGGAACCGAGCTAAGGGGCCTCTGGAAGATCAGTAAGAGCTCCTAACCACTGAGCCATCTTTCCAGTCCTTACCTTTATCGGACTGTGAGGTCCATGGGCCAGGACAACACCCCCCCCCCCCGCCAACCAGGGCATGTGTCTGCCTGTCATCCCTGTTTGCATCTCACCTCTTTGTCTCTCTGGGCAGAGGAGGCAGCAGGCCTTAGAAGCAGCTCTATCAAGCAGCCAAGCAGAAGTGGTATGCCTCCGGCAGGAGACTGCGTCCCAGGCCACCTTGCTGGCTGAGCGAGGAGACCAGCTCCATGGGCTGGAGATGGAGCGCCGGCGACTGCACAATCAGCTGCAGGAACTCAAGGGCAACATCCGGGTATTTTGCCGGGTTCGCCCTGTCCTTGCAGGGGAGCCTGTTCCTTCCTCTGGCTTCCTCCTGTTTCCCCCTGGCCCTGCTGGGCCCTCTGATCCTCCAACCTGCCTTAGCCTCTCCCGGTCTGATGATCGCCGAGCAACCCTGAGTGGGGCACCTGCCCCTCCCACCCGCCATGATTTCTCCTTTGACCGAGTATTCCCCCCAGGAAGCAGACAGGACGAAGTATTTGAAGAGATCTCCATGCTTGTCCAGTCAGCCCTGGATGGCTACCCTGTGTGCATCTTTGCCTATGGCCAGACAGGCAGTGGCAAGACCTTCACAATGGAGGGTGGGCCTGGGGAAGACCCCCAATTAGAGGGGCTGATTCCTCGAGCCCTTCGACACCTCTTCTCCGTGGCCCAGGAGATGAATGGCCAGGGATGGACCTATAGTTTTGTGGCAAGTTATGTAGAGATCTACAATGAAACCGTCCGAGACCTGCTAGCCACTGGGACCCGGAAGGGGCAGGGTGGCGAGTGTGAGATTCGTCGGGCAGGACCAGGGAGTGAAGAGCTTACTGTCACCAATGCACGCTATGTTCCTGTTTCCTGTGAGAAAGAGGTGAATAGGGAATGGGGAGGAGTGGGCAGGGTAGAGAAAGGACCTAGAGAAAGTCAAGGATGAAGGGTGGGTTATGAGGATGGGTGACCTCAGGTTAGCTAAAGGGCTGCAAAGTAGGGCTGCTTTGACGGGGCCTGAGTGTTGTGATGCATCTCAGGACTCTTGCCTGGCTAATCATGACTCAGGTGTCTCTGCCGAGTCATTCCTCCTCTGGAGGTCTTTAGTATTCAGGCCACTTCAGCTGTCTTTTTCTCCCTTTTTCCCTGTGGTACTGGGGATTGAACTTGGGGCCTTACATATGCAAGGCAAGAGCTCTACCACTGAGCTGTATCTTTTTCCTTCCTTCCTTTTTTTGTTGCATTATTATTATTATTATTATTATTATTATTGAGACAACCTTATACCGTAGCCCAGGCAGGCTTTGAACTTGTGATGCTCTTGCCTTAGCTGCCCAAGTAGCTGGGGTTATAGGCCTGTATGACAGGCCTGGCAGTGGGCTGTCCTGTCTAAATGACACACGGCCACTGCTAGACTGATTTTGCTCTTTCTATCACACTGTAACTTCCATTCCACTTATTTCCACTCAACTGATTGGAAAGGAAGTTCAAAGAGGCTGCAGTGGACTCACTGGCAGCCAGACCATCAGCATGTCCTGGCTTCTGACTGACTCCACCCCTTGCTGATCCCTGTCCCTAGGTGGAGGCTCTGCTCCATTTGGCCCGCCAGAATCGAGCTGTAGCCCGCACAGCCCAGAACGAGAGATCATCTCGGAGCCACAGTGTGTTCCAGCTGCAGATCTCTGGAGAGCATGCTGCTCGGGGCCTGCAGTGTGGGGCTCCCCTCAACCTTGTAGACCTGGCTGGGAGTGAGCGGCTAGACCCTGGCTTAGCCCTAGGCCCAGGGGAACGGGATCGTCTTCGGGAAACACAGGCTATTAACAGCAGTCTGTCCACGCTGGGACTGGTCATAATGGCCCTGAGCAATAAGGTAGGAATGGGCGTGTAGGCAGATATGGTCGGGGAGCCAATGGAGAGCCCTGCCCTATCCTAACCACCTGTGTTCCTTGACCTTCCAGGAGTCCCACGTGCCTTACCGGAACAGCAAGCTCACCTACCTGCTGCAGAACTCCCTAGGTGGAAGTGCTAAGATGTGAGAGGCAGGGGCAGGCTGAAGGGACCTGTAGGAGTGAGACAAGTGTGTGCATGTCCAGCCCTGGCAGACCACTAATTCTGGCTTGGGCCTCTTCTCTTCCATAGGCTCATGTTTGTGAACATTTCCCCCCTGGAAGAGAATGTCTCGGAGTCCCTCAACTCACTGCGCTTTGCTTCCAAGGTAGCTACTTGTAGGCATCTCCATCACAACTCTGTCTTCTCGGCTAGGGGGCATATTTGTCCAGAAAGGTTTATGCTTGCTAGGCATCTGGGTACTACTTACCTGTGTCCTTTTAACTACTGGCTTTTTTGTTTTTATTTCTGAGACATGGTCTTACTCTGCTGGCCTGGAACTCAGAGATTTGCCTGCCTCTGCCTTCCGAGTTTTCAAGGTTTTTAGAATAAATGACCAAGTAGTCAGGACTGTATTGCAGAAACAAGCTATGCCATGTTCTTATCCCTTTCCTGTGTGTGTGCTTCTGCACCATCTTTGTTTTGCTCCTCAAAACCACCCTGAAATTACTCTCATCAGCACTCTGGGATTGCGTATTATTTTTAGGTCTGTGTAGAACTTCACCAAAACTGATCCACCAGTTCCCTCTGCTGGACAGCCACATTGTTTCCGCCCTATTCTGATCACAGACAGGAGCATGCTAACAGACCTTGTACACTCATTTTATGTAATTTTCAGTTCCATCTGTCTAGGGATGCTCCTTGAAATGGGAGTGCTAGACCAAAGGAGACATACATATTTTTGAGAGCATTCTAAATTGTGTTAATTCCATGAGGGGCCAGCTGGTACCATGATCTCAAGGAGACTTGGGCTCCCTCCACGAGGGGTGAGCAAGTCTGTCAGATGCCTTGCTGTCTGTCTTGCTGGGTAGTTTTTTCCCTCCCTGATGTACTATTTTCCTTTGAGTTCTGAGTTTATTTGGCGTCTGATCCTGACCAGGTCTGCCTTTTGCCAGCAGAATGACCAGTTCTGTGGGCACCTGCCCCCTGCTGTGGTCATCTGCCTTGACCAGGCTGTCCTGCTGTCTGGCAAGTTCAGTGAAAACACAGTGGTGGTTCTATCCTCTTTCTGTTCTAGCTATATATATATTTTAAATTTTTATTATTTTTATGTGTATGTGTGTATTGCCTGCATGTAGGTAAGTGCACCCGTGTGGTGCAATGCCCGCGGAGGTCAGAAGAGGCTGTCAGATCCCCTGGGACTGGAGTTACAGACAGTTGTTAGCTGCCATGTGGATGCTGGGATTCAAACCCGGGTCTTCTGTAAGAACAACCAGTGTTCTTAACTGCTGAGCCATCTCTCCAGCCCCTATCATCTATATTTTGGTATGGGATTTGAACCTGGGTCCTTATCACAATAAGCCTGGCCTCACAACTGAGCCATATGTCCAGTCTAACTTTGTTTTCCAAACTTCTGCAAAAGCAGTCAGTGCTCTAACCACTGAGCAATATCTCCAGCCCTTTTTCTTTTTCCTTTTTGTGACAGGGTTTCACTATGTAGACCAGGCTGGTCTTAAATTTACAGAGGCTGGGATTAAAGGCGTGCTTCACACCTGGCAGCCCTCTTTTGAGATGTGGTCTCCTGGAGCCCATTGGTAGCCTTGAACTCATAATCCCCTTGCCTCTACCTCCCAAGTGCTGAGATTAGAGGAGCAGACCATCACCCAGGCCCACTGACTTTCATAGAGTGATTTTATCAAATAATAATTGTATCTAGATCCATTACTTTGTATAAGGCTTTAAGATGGTGGTTTCTAATCTCCACTTCATTAGTCCTTATTCTTCTGTGAAGAATTTTCCCTTGCTACATACAAGCATACTTCAGATCTTGTGGGTTCAGTACTGTGAATATTGCAGTAAGTAAAGTGACATGATAGGGCTAGAGAGATGGCTCAGCAGTTAAGAGCACTTGCTGCTCTTGCAGAGGACCCAGGGTTTGATTCCCAGCACCCACATGGCTCCTAACAACTGTTAAGTTCCAGGGGATTCAATACCCTCTTCTGGCCTCCACAGGCATTGCATGTATATGGTGCACTTACATATATGCAGGTAAACACTTATACACATAAAATAATTTTTAAAAAGAAAGTGACATGAATTGAATTGTGTCTATAAAAATTACATTTGCTGGGTGTGGTGGTGACACCTTTAGTCCCAGCACTGGGAAGGCAGAGGCAGGTGGATCTCTGTGAGTTCAAGGTCAGCCTGAGTTCCCTCTTGAGTCCTTTGAGTGGACCTCTAGTCTTTGTTTCAGATTCTGAGGTGCACCCTCCCACCCCCCAGCTGAGGACCAATCCCAGGCTCTTGAACTGGCCAGGCATGCTCCTCTGCTACAGAGCTAAATCCCTGCTACCAGGATGGTGCACTTTTAGAGTCCTAGTTCTAAAGGAATGCCAGTGTCTTGCTAGGTTAGGTTTTGTGAGGGCCTTGGGGTGTCTAGTCCTCCAGAGGAGTGCTGGAAGTGGGGCCCTCCCTCCTGTAGTCTCCATCTCCTCAGACTTTTTT
>NW_008343842.1:5244817-5253445 GCF_000622305.1 Nannospalax galili | reverse complement strand
GCTCACTATGTAGACCAGGTGGGCCTTGAACTCAGATTTGCCTACCTCTGCCTCCCAAGTGCTGGGACTACAGGCATGTGCCACCACGCTGGGCTCAGACTTTTTTTAAAATTTTATGTGCGTGTGGGTTTTGCCTGCATTCATTTAAATGCACCGTGTGCATGCAGGGTCGGGGGGGCGGCCAGAGGAGGGGATTGGATTCCCTGCAACTAGGCAGTTATGGGTCACCATGTGGATGCTGGGAACTGAACCCAGGTCCTCTGTAAAGAGCAAGTGCTCTTAAGCACTGAGACATCTCTGACCTCCTAATGGGCATGACAATTAGCCGAAAGTGGGACCAGGCCGAACCTGCATTCATTGCGTTCTGTTTCAGTATTCCGAGAGCAGTACCAGCACTGGGGGCAGGGGGGTCACGGCAGCAGAACTTGGGGTCCTTGTTCTGGTTACCTTGCAGACATAATCATGTAACTCTTGTCCACAGGTGAACCAGTGTGTTATTGGCACTGCCCGGGCCAACAAGAAATGAAGCTGGCTGGATCCAGAGCCTGCTTTGTGCAAGCCTAAGTGCATATGTCTGTGTGTGTTGTGTGTTAATGTGTATGTACGTCCTGGGTGGGGGTGTCGGGGATGCTTTTATTGGGTAGACAGCATTATGTACTTAGCCCTATCAAATAAAGAAAGTCTGTTGCATATTTTTAAATATAGGTGGGTTTTTTTGGAGGGGGGTGTTGAGACACGGTCTCACTATGAAGTACTGTCTGCCTCCGAGCGCTGGGATTAAAATGTGCGCAGCTGCCAGAGCAGGGGTCCTACATGTGTGTAGGCGCCGTGCCGTGGCTGCGTCTAGTCTACCGTGCGTCTGTACCGCGAGGCCTTGGCTTCTTCCCAGCCTTCCAGCGGCGCGGAGCCCACCGCGACCCCATCCTGCGCCTGGCCAGCCCCACACGGGGCAGGAACGCTCTTCAGAGGGCGGGACCGGAACTCAGGCCGTCCAGCGGCCGCCAGCGCCTCACTCCCGCCTTTCCCTGCCAGCCGGTTCGAACCCGCCGGCCTTGCCCGCCCACGCCCATTGGTTGCTGGCGCGCGTCACCGCTCGGCTGGCCTGGTGTCTGGCCGCGAACGCCGGGCCGCGGCCGAGCCTGGGCGCGCACGCTGTCTCCGTGTCTGCCCAGTGGCCGCGGGAGGAGGGCACCGCCCCCCAGGTGCCCGCTCGGGCGGGGCCACGCGTGCGCACAGCCGGCAACTTACCCCGGGAGGGCGGGGCGCGGGCCGGGAAAGGGTGAATGGAGGGCGGGGCCGCGAGTGGGGCGGTACTTGGAGTGACCACGGGGGCGGAGTAGTTAACGAATGGGGCATGGGGCGGGGGCCCACCCGGACCTGCAGGGCTGCCGGGAGGGGACATTCCCTCCTGCCCCGAGGGCGAGGCGTCCACTGCTCGCGGGGGCTGTGGGGCCCTCCACGCCCAACGGCTCCGAACCTGCGCGCCCGCGGCCGCTCCCCCAGCGCCCCGCGGGCCGGCAGGAGGTGAGAGAGGTGGGGTGAGGCGGGGCCCGCCCCCCCGCCGGCTCCTCCCTCCCCCGAGGGCTCCCCTCCCACCGCCCCCCTTCTCCCCTCCCGCCGACGCCTCCTGCCGCTGCCGCTGCTTTGGCTGCTGCGTCATACGCCCCGGAGCCGCGGGGACGGAGGGGCTGGGGCTGGGCCTGGGGACCCCCGGCCCCCTCCCGCACGGCCCCCACCGCCTGGACGCGCCCTCCCCGCGCCGGGCCCGCCCCGGCCAGCCGCATCCCGGCTTCCCGTGGCCCCAACTGTCACCGGTAAGCAGGCGCGGGAGGCGCCCGGGGCGGGGGCAGGAGCGGGGGTCTGGCTGGGGCGCGGGCGGGCGGGGGAACTCTGGACCTGGCTCCGGGTCCGGGCGGACCCAAGTCCCTCCTCGGACTTGAGGCAGCGGGGAGTGGAGCCCAGGACGGGACACGCCCCCCTCCTGGGGCTCCGGGTAAGTTGTCCAACCCCGGGACCGCGAGGCCCAAAGGTGAGGGTTGACCCGACCTCACCTGGCACCGGAATGTTGAATGAGACATGGGCCTGGCCTGAGAGGCGGCTGTGCCTGCTCCGGGAAGCCTCTTGGCAATTAGGATACCTCCAAACAGCTGGGAAAGGTGAACCAGCGGTAACCTTGGTCTGAACTAGCCTTTCCTGAGATCCTGGGAGCTGACAAACTAGAGAACGAGGTGGGGAACCCCAGGGAAGGGAAAGCCAGTCTCCAGAGTCGGAAGCCGGCCAGGTGACCAGTGCTTTCCCCCTCAGGTGTTGGAGATGGGGATGCAAGTGCTTGGTCCTTTATCCACGACAGAAAAACGAAAGTGGGGACTCTGAGCATTCTCAACCTCGCCTATCTTATCTCTGACTAGGCCTCCCCAGAATGCAATGGCGCAGCCCCCCCGGCTGAGCCGCTCTGGGGCCCCCTCTCTCTGGGACCCAGCTTCTACTGGTCCCACCTCAGGCCCCAGACCTCGACTTTGGGAGGGTCAAGATGTGTTGGCCAGATGGACTGATGGACTGTTGTACTTGGGCACCATCAAGAAGGTAACCCCCCCCCCCCCCCAGATCTCTGGCCGTGTCTGCATCCTCTCTCTGATTCTCCCATTGCATTGTCTGTGCTCATCCATTCCAGGTGGACAGTGCTCGGGAGGTGTGTCTGGTCCAGTTTGAGGATGACTCCCAGTTTCTGGTACTATGGAAAGACATTAGCCCTGGTGAGACCTAAAGATCTGAGATTGTGCAACCTATGGTCAGCAGAAACCAGGCTGGACAGGAGTTGGGGTGTCCTACATTGTGGCTTGAGGGCCCACCTCCTGACACTTTGTTTCCTTACAGCCGCCCTCCCCGGGGAGGAGCTCCTCTGCTGTGTCTGTCGCTCTGAGACTGTGGTCCCTGGGAACCGCCTGGTCAGCTGTGAGAAGTGTCGACACGGTGAGAGGGCAGGACACTTGAATGGTCTTTCAGGTTGACACTGGCCTTCTGTCTCCTGCCCTGGCCTAAGTTCCCAGGCCACTGTTCTGGCTAGTCTTAACCCTGTCACCTCATCTCCTCCAGGGAGAGGCAGCCATGGGATGAGGGTGATGTAAGCTGTGAGGTAGAGCATAGCCTGTATCCATCCTTGTCTAACCCTCTGACCTTGGGAAAGACCCTAAACTACTGGGAGCCTCTGCTTCCTTACCTGCAGTCAGGGTAATGCACCCACCCCATTGTGACCATGGTCACCCTAGTGAGTGATCTACTCCTCAACATTGTCCTTATCCAGCATATCATCAGGACTGCCATGTTCCCAGGGCCCCAGCCCCTGGAGAAGGAGAGGGCACATCCTGGGTCTGCCGCCAGTGTGTCTTTGCAATTGCCACCAAGGTAAAGGCACCTCTCTGTTGTCCTTTCTCTGGCGCCTCTCAGCATCTCTGCTCTCCTGCTCCTCTGAGGCTTCCACCTGTTCCTCTCTGCAGAGGGGCGGTGCACTGAAGAAGGGTCCCTATGCTCGGGCCATGCTGGGTATGAAGCTGTCTCTGCCCTATGGACTAAAGGGATTGGACTGGGACGCTGCACATCTGAGCAACCGACAGCAGAGTTACTGTTACTGTGGTGGCCCTGGGGAGTGAGTACTGAAAGGTGGTGTGGGTTCTATGCTAGAGCCCTGCAGTGAAGGCGAACATACAGGGTGAGGGGAGCCTTGTGGAGGCGGGTGGATGTGTGCTGGGTCTAGGGTGGTTTCAAGAAGGCTGCCTGAAAGCAACCAGTGCCGCTTCCTTCTAGGTGGAACCTGAAAATGCTGCAGTGCCAGAGCTGCCTGCAGTGGTTCCATGAGGCCTGCACCCAGTGTCTGAGCAAGCCCCTCCTCTACGGGGACAGGTGAGGGGCGGATGGTGTGGGCCTGCTTTCCAGGAGCCCAGGATGCTCCCGTGCCCTCTGCGGCATTTCCTCACTTGTTTGCCCTCCTTGCTTGGGGACCCTGGGCTGATTTCAAAATGAGGTGTGTTCTCTTCCCTGGCCACATTCAGGTTCTATGAGTTTGAGTGCTGTGTGTGCCGGGGTGGCCCTGAGAAGGTCCGGAGGCTACAGCTTCGCTGGTGAGATGGACTAGGCACACCTTCAGTGTCGTTCCTTCCTCAACCCTGCCCACCCTCTTTTGGGTTTTTTTTTTTGAGACATAGTCTCCCTGTAGCCCCAGCTGTCCTGGAACTCACTATGTAGACCAGGCTGGCCTTGAACTCACAGAGATCTGCCTGCCTCTGCCTTCCGAGTGCTGGGATTAAAGGTGTGTGCCACCACGCCTGGCCTTTTTTGGTCTTTTTGAGAGAGGGTCTTCCTGTAGTCCAAGCTGGCCAGGAACTCACTATATAGACCAAGGCTGGCCTTGGAGATCCCCCAGCCTCCTCCTCCTGAAAACTGGAATTAAAGGCATGTGCCACCATGCCTGGCTAACCCCCCAGTATTTTACCCTACATACCCCTGACTTTTGTAATGTTACACAGTTCTGACAGCTTGGTGTTTCTCCAGGGTGGACGTGGCCCATCTTGTCCTCTACCACCTCAGTGTTTGCTGTAAGAAAAAATACTTTGATTTTGACCGAGAGATCCTCCCCTTCACCTCTGAGAATTGGGACAGTCTACTCCTGGGGGAGGTAAGGGATTGTTTGGGCAACTGGGGTGGAACAGGGAGAAAGAAGGCAGAGGGCATCACTGCCCCTCAATAACCCATTTACCCTTTTCTTCAGCTTTCAGACACCCCCAAGGGAGAACGTTCTTCCAAGCTCCTCTCTGCCCTTAATAGTCACAAGGACCGGTGAGTTGGAGGAAGGTGGGCCAGGGGTCGCATGGTGTCGGGACCATCTCCAAGAACGG
Source organism: Nannospalax galili (assembly GCF_000622305.1). Classification (NCBI taxonomy): domain Eukaryota; kingdom Metazoa; phylum Chordata; class Mammalia; order Rodentia; family Spalacidae; genus Nannospalax; species Nannospalax galili. The sequence goes on along the minus strand of NW_008343842.1, from coordinate 5,248,556 downwards.
CAGGTGAGGGGAGCCTTTGGAGTAGCACTGACTTGTCAGCTCTGCTTGCCCCCAGTTTCATTTCAGGGAGGGAGATCAAGAAGCGGAAGTGTCTCTTTGGTCTCCATGCTCGGACCCCTCCTCCTGTGGAGCCTCTCACAGGAGATGGAGCCCCCACCAGGTCACTGGTCCAGAGGGGATGGGGGAAGAGTCTCGGGTCAGTTTGGAGGGCACACATAGAGAGATGGGGAGGTCTTGGGGGTGCTTGGGAGGGGGCTGGGGGGATAAGGAGGCCTCTTACAGCTTCCCTTCAGGGCAGGGCCCTGGGGGAGGGGTCTCACGTCCCCTGGGGAAGCGCCGGAGGCCGGAGCCAGAGCCCCTGAGGAGGAGGAAGAAGGGGAAAGTGGAGGAGCTGGGGCCACCCTCAGCAGTGCACAATCAGCCGGAGTCCCGGGAGCAGAGACAGAGGGCACGTCTGCAGAGGGCACTGCAGGTACAAGGGCAGGGAGAATCCCATGGGCAAACCGGTGTGGTGTGGGAAGGATTCAAGGATCATCTCAGTCCTCCCACCTTTTCCTCTAGGCCTCAGTGTCTCCATCACCCCCCAGCCCTAACCAGAGTTACCAGGGCAGCAGCGGCTACAACTTCCGGCCCACAGATGCCCGCTGCCTGCCCAGGTCAGTGCTCCTCTACCCAACAGTTAAGTTCCTAGTTGTATCCTCTAGGCACTGTCACCTGTAACGCTTTCCCCTCTCCCCCTTCAATGTCCACCTCTTGTCCCAGAGAGACTTCTAGAACCAGTTTGGTACCCAGTATTCTGGGAGTTGAGGTGCACCTAGAGGTTGAGTTTAAGCTCTGCTCTTCACAGGGAAGGTTTCTTCCGATTCTGATTCTGACTTTCCTGTTCCCCAATCCCAGCAGCCCCATCCGGATGTTCGCTTCCTTCCACCCTTCTGCCAGCACTGCAGGGACCTCTGGGGACAATGAACCCCCAGACAGGTGAGTCAGTTCCCTGTTAGCAGTGACTCCTCAGTTCCCTTCTGGAGTCCCAGGCTCCTTAGTCTCAAACTCTTGTCTTTCCTCTGATCCACACATGGTGTGATTTCCATTTGTCAGTCTTTGTCCACATCTGTCTGGATTTTTAAAAAATAGATCTAACTCAGAAGCAGTACTTTCTAAAAACTTATTTTTATTCATCTGTGAGCATAATGTGCTGTGTGCAGAGGCCACTGCATTCCCTACAACTGGAGTTATAGGCAGACGTGAGCTGTCTGACATGGGTGCTGGGAACTGAACCTGAAGCACCCCATCTGGCCTGTTGGATCTGACTGTTGCCTTCTTTCCCTAGGTCACCCCTGGAACTTCACATTGGCTTCCCCACAGACATCCCTAAGAGCTCCTCCCACTCGATGACTGCCTCATCTTCCTCAGTCCCAGCCTCTACCCCAGGCCTTCCCAGACGTTCAGTTCCCCCTTCTCCCCTGTGCCGTAGTTTGTCTCCTGGGACTGGGGGAGGAGTTCGAGGTGGGGTTGGCTACCTATCCCGAGGGGACCCTGTCCGGGTTCTTGCTCGAAGAGTGCGGCCTGATGGCTCTGTGCAGTACCTGGTTGAATGGGGAGGAGGGGGCATATTCTGAACAGCCTGCTCGGCCCACTTCCCCATTCCCCACACACTGGCACTTTCGTACCCTGACCTCTGACCTCACCTACAGCTGGGATGTACCTGGAGCGCTAGGGAATGTGCCCTGCTGTCCAGGCTGGAATCCAGGAGTGGGGACGAGTCTTCTCTGCCCTCTTCATGATTCCTGACCCCCTCATCCTTCTCATTTCCTTTGATGTTATTTTGTTACAGCTTTTTAAATATTTTTTAAGATTATTTAACCCTTGGGTGCAGAGATTGAGGAGGGAGGGGTGATAGGGGATCCCAGACTATATGACTGTAATAAAGAGAAATAAACAGACCTAGTAGCCCTGAGTTATTCTCAAAGATGGACTGGAGGCACTTCTGATCTAACCCAACCAGATACACGTTATAAGGAACAAAGGCGGAGAGAACCAAAGAGAGGGTTTATTGGGGGCTCAGTCATCATCTGGAAGTCAGGGGTGTTAAGTAGAGGGGCTCATGGAGCAAGGTTCATCATGGTAAGGCTGTGCTGGTATCAGAAACAGACTCGGTGACCTGGCGCACCCAGTGCAGGTACGGAGAGTTGCCCTGCTCCACAGGTAGTGCAATCACCTCAGCCACCTCATAAGGGTGCACAGACCTGGCAGAGGTGATGGGAGCTGGGATTATTCAAATACCCAAAGCACACCTACCCCACTCAGACCCCAGCCCTAGACAGTCCATACCCTTGCCCCTGTCATCTCAAAGCTCGCTCTCCAGGAGGGGAGATAAACTCAGGGGTTGATCACTCAAGGCACTGGTTCCATACCCAGTACCACCACCCAAAAAGAAAAAGGTTCTTACCGAACAAAATCTGTCAGAGCAGGGACCAGGGAACTTTGGGTTTTAATCATCTAAGGGGCAAAGAGAGACAGGGTAAACCAAGGGGTGGAGCTGAAGGGTCCGGTGAAGTTTTGGTGGATGGGGCGTGTTTCTCACCATCAGCACCTCACTGTCTTCCTCGATCTTTCCTTTCCATTCATAGCTGAAGGGGTCAGAGAAAGAGAGGGGAAAAGTCTTGGGAAGGAAAGTTTTAGGCCCCGGAAAAAGCTCCCAGTCAGCACCTCCAATGGGGCTAACCGTCTAAGTCTCAAACTCACATGGACGTGATCTGAGGGATAAGGTTTACGCAGGCTGCCAGGCGCTTCTCCACCACTGCCCTGTGGGTGAAAGAGCATTCGGGGGGTGCGCGGGGAGCCGTGCAGGCAGCCCTGGGGCAGGCTTCCAGAGCGGGGTGCACCGGGGCACCCCTCCCCGCCCCCAGCCCGCCCTTCTCCCCAGGGTCCCCACCTGGCGATCTCCCTGGCGACCTTCTCGTTGGGGCACGTGACGAAAGCTGCAGACACCGACCCCGGCACGTAGCCCGAGCCCGAGGCTGGGGAGGGTTGGGACGGCGGGCTGGCAGAGGCCATGGACAGCAAGGCTCGGGGCAGCAACAGCAGACGGGAGGCCGCGGGCAGCAGCGCGGGCATCCAGAGGAGTGACAGGAGCAGCGCGGCCTGCGAGCGGAGTGGAGCTAGTTTCCCGGTCCGCACCGACGCCCCAGGAACCTACACCCCAGGGGCCTCCGCCGGGGAGGAGAACGGCTCCTTCCCCGAGAGGGGAAATATCCCCGAAACTCAGGAACTTGAACACCACGGCGGGTCTCTCACGGCGGTTCCGGATGCTTGGGGTCGGGTGGGGTTGGGGTGGGCGCGACTTCCAGACCGGAAGGGGCGGGGCAAGCTGGCACTCACCCCTCCGCCGAGCAGGACTGTGGGCACCCGCCCCCAACTCATGCAGCCCTCGCGGGAGTGGGGGGAGGAGGAGGAGAAGGAGGAGGAGGAGGAGGAGGAGGAGGAGGAGAAAGAGGAAGAGGAGGAGGAAGGATGCTACCCGAGGACCAGGAGTTGGGGCACCGCAGCCTCCTACTACCTGGACGGCAGCCACGTGACCGGAGTGGCGGGCGTTCCCAGAGCCAGCCAATCCCGGCCCTCTCCTCGCCTGGGTAAGCCCCTCTGGCCAATCGGCAGCCGCCTCTGAGGACGTGCGCGGAAGCGCAAAGCCCGCGGCCGCAGGTTGCTGGCCCGGGAACGGCGCTGCGGCTGCCCGCGGTCA
>NW_008343842.1:5243956-5244680 GCF_000622305.1 Nannospalax galili | reverse complement strand
AACCGCGGGCGCGGCGGCCAATCGCCCGCCAGCCCCGCCGGCCACGTGACCCGGGGACCCGGCTCTGGCGAGGGGGCCCGCCCCCAGCGTTCCCTGCGTCAGGCTGCGGCCCCCCGCACCGTGCGCGGACAGCTGGGGTGGGCACCGTGCCCAACCTTCCGCTAGCCCGCGCCGTCCAGGCAGGAGCGCATCTGAGAGCCAGCTGTCCCTGGGTAGGGGGCAGATTAGGCAGCTGAGGCAGGGCCAGGGCTCGGTGAGGAAGGACCCGCTGGGATGGAGGAGGATGGAAGATGCCCGACCACACGGGCAGCTGAGCTGGGAGTGATGTCCACCTGCCCCTTGTCCCTGGAGGACTCTTCCCTAGGATTGGCCCACCTCTCAGCCTTGGGTCCCCCTGCCTTTCATACATCATCACATCTTCCCCCAACCCCAAGGAGCCAGGACCTGCCCTACATAACCTCCCTGGAGCCCAAACACATCCAGTGACCCAAAAATGGAGAGGGGCCCATGAGAGGCCACAGGAGAGGGAGGCGACAGCAGAGAAGTCTCTGCCACCAAATACTCCCTCTTCCTCCAGGGTTTGGGGTCCTTGGTGTGCAGGGTACGGCTGGGAGTTCCCCAGGCTGGTGTCAAAGTTCTTCACTTACCTTGGGAATTCATGGGGTGGATTGTTTCGGTGGATTGTTTCTCTCTCTCTCTCTCTCTCTCTCTCTCTCTCTCTCTC
>NW_008343842.1:5241431-5242963 GCF_000622305.1 Nannospalax galili | reverse complement strand
GAAAAAAGAGCAGATATGTGGTTTTCTCTCTCTCTCTCTCTCTCTCTCTCTCTCTCTCTCTCTCTCTCTCTCTCTCTCTCTCCTCTCTCGCTTGGGAGTTCAGAGATCTTGGAGGGGGGCATCTTCCTATATTTGTGTTGATATCCTTCCAGGGTCCAAGTTTCCTCTCGCATTGTTTCACAGGGAATTCTGAGTCCAGTGGTCACTCACTCTGAGGTCTTTCAGAGTTAATGAGTTTCAGGTCTCTGTGTCTACACGCCTCCACCCTCCATCTCTGAGCCACCTGAGTGTGTTTCTCCTCACCCCCAAGTTTGCAGTTGCTTTTCTCTGAGATCTGAGTCAGGGGTTTCTCAGATCCCTACCTGGGTCTGAGTTCTAAGATCTAATCTGGGTTCAGGGGTGGTGTGGGTGGGGGTGTCTTTGTGAATCTGGGTTTTATCTTTTTGAGTCCAGGTCTGTCTTGGGTCCCTAAAATGGCCACCCCAGGGTCTGCAGTCTGAGAGTGGGCCCCTAAAACTGCCATCCCAGGTCTGCTGTCAAAAAGTGGGTCCCTAAAACGGCCACCCCAGGATCTGCCATCTAAGGGTGGGTTCCTATAACGGCCACACAGCATCTGCAGTCTGAGTGGGTCCCTACAACAGCCACCCCAGGGTCTGTGGTCTAAGGGTGAGTCCCTACAATGGCCACCCAGGGTCTGCCATCTGAGAGTAGGTCCCTAAAACTACTACCCCAGAGTCTGCAGTCTAAGGGTGGGTCTGTAAAACTACCACCCCATGGTCTGCCATCTAAGAGTGGGTCCCTACAATGGCCACCCCAGAATCTGCTAAGAGTAGGTCCCTACAACGGCCACCCAGGGTCTGCCATTTAAGAGTGGGTCCCTAAAACTACCACCCCAGGGTCTGCAGTCTAAGGATGGGTCCCTACAACTGCCACCCCAGAATCTGCCGTCTAAGAACAGGTCCCTACAACCGCCACCCAGGGTCTGCAGTCTGATTTGCGAGGGTCTGGAGGACCTTTTTCAGACAGGATTCTCAGATTGTGGTATTTGACTCCTCTTTTGGAGGGGTCTGGGGTGTCGTCGCCCCGACCCAGACCCCCACCCCCACCCCCGAGCTCAGAGGACCTCTCCTCCTAAGGTTTTGAGTCCGCGAGGTTAATTTGCTGTATGGAGGGGGCGAGGTATCTTTCTTTGGGTCTGGGGTCTGTCTCAGGGTCTGGGGTCGTCGTCCTCACGACTGCTGACTCAGGGGCATGAGTCAGGGGGTCTCTCACTACCCCCACCCCGGTCTCCCAGAGCAGGGGTGGGGGCCGCACAGTCTCTCCCTCCTCCTCCTCCTCCTGCTCTTCTCTCGCGCTGGCTTCCCCCGCCCCCCTCTCTCTCTCTGTCGGCTGCCGCTGCTGCCGTTGGCTCTTATTCTCCTCCTCCTCCTCCTCTCTCCTCCTCTCCGCTCCTCTCGGCTCTTCTCTCCTCCTCTCTCCTCCTCCTCCTCCTCCACCTCCTCCTCCTTCTCCCCCTCTCTCTCCCCCTCTTT
>NW_008343842.1:5233766-5240762 GCF_000622305.1 Nannospalax galili | reverse complement strand
CGGGGGGAGAGCCGGGGCCATGGAGGGGAGGGAGCGCCTGAAATGGAAGGGGAGGGGAGGGCTGGGAAGGCAGGGGTGGGAGCAGTGGGGAAGGAGGGTTGGAGGCTAGAGGGATGGGGTAGGTAAGGGACTGAGGGGCTGGCAAACAGGCCTTGAAGGGGGCTGAGGGAAAGATGATGGAGGGGAAAGAGCGTCAGAAAGGGGTGGGAAGGGAGAAGGATTGGGCTGGGGGGAAGAGCTGCAGAAATCATTTGGGGTTGGGCGCTGAGTGATGGGGAAAATATCAAGGAAACAGAGGCAAAGAGTCTTAGGAGAGGGTGGGAGGGGACAGTGAAAACATAGGGGTGAAAAGAGACCAGGAAGATGGGAGAGAATATGGTGGGGGGCTCAGAATGGGAGGGGTTCTGAAAAGAAAGGAGGATGGAGGAAGAGAAGGGGCCAGATGGAGAGAGAGGGTGGCAGTGGGGGGTGTGTGTGGAGGGTCCAGATGGAGGGAAGAGAGGAGAGAAGGAGAGGGCAGGGGGAGGGGAGACCAGGGCAGGGGGAGGGCCAAGGTATGTGTGTTTGGTGTGTGTGTGTGTGGGGGGGGATGCCAGGAAGACTGAGTGGTGGAGGTAAGGGCCAGGTTAAAATTCTGCCCAGGGCTCATGACAAGTAAAATGTTATCTCTGGGGTCTTCTTGGCTTTCTTCACTAAATCATTTTGACCCCTTCCCCCACCCCACCTCTTGTTTGCACTCCCCCTCCCACTGCTGTCCATCACTTATATCTGTCCCCCCATAGGGTGTGCGTTCTTTATATGAGTCCCCCTTCTGTCCTGTATTTGTCCCCTCTGTCTCCTCTGTTCTTTCTCTCTCCTCCCCCAACATTGTTCCCTGATTAGACCACCTCTCTACTACGTGGCCCCCATGTCTCAACCCCTTGTTAAGTCTTCCTCATGCCTTCTGCCCCTGTCTGGTTGAAACCTGATCTGTTCCCTTGTCCCTAGGCATTCATCTTCATCTCTGCCTCCTTTTCTTCTAATCCACCCTGTTATTTGTCCCTCCAGCCCATCCTCTGTTTCCTACCCCATTTCCCATCTTGTCACCGCAGTCTGTGCCTACTCATTTTCCCTTTATACCCCAGCCTTCATCACCGTTCCGCCTATCTCCTCTGCTTCCTGGGGTGGTGGATATTTGGGGTCCAAAGACACAGATTTTGATGGCTGGAGCAGGGCTCTGAGGGATCCGAGGTTCTCATTCCAGGAAAATTTCCCCTTTTTTTCAGCCATGTCCTTTTGCCTCCCAGGATCATTATCATCCTTAAGTCCACACTCTGTGTATGTGTGTGTATGTTTCTAGAGTTGCTCCTAAGCTAAGTTTCATGTGTTCCTTCCCTGTTCACAGGAGAATGGTGTCCCCTGAATCCCTGAAGTCTAACCTGCTCCCCCCAGCTGCAGCCTGGACTAACCCACCTCCCTGTTAATGTCAAGTGTATCAGCAGAATTTCCCTCTAGGTGCACCAGGTGTCTCACTGCAGTGGTCCCTTCCCTTCAGTGTCTGTGGTCTGCAAGTCCAAGTATGGGTGATTTTTGTTGTTGCTGCAGTGCTGGGGCTTGATCCTTGAGTGTGTCCTTTACCACTGAGTTATATCCCCAGTCTCATTGGTGATCTTTGTATCTAGAGAATGCTGGGGAGAGTTTCTGAGAAGGCATTGAGACAGTGAAATTTTTGAAGTTCTGTGATTTCTAGACATTTATGTCCTAGGGGCTCATCTTTCTGTCTAATCTGCAGGTTGGGTAAATTTGAGGGACATGATTGTGGACAGTAAAGGGCTGAATTTTTTTTTTTTTTGAGACCATCTCCCTGTAGCCCCAGCTGCCTAGAACACACTATGTAGACCAGGCTGGCCTCGAACTCACAGAGATCCACCTACCTCTCCCTCCCAAGTGCTGGGATTAAAGGCGTGGACCACCACGCCTGGCTATGAAGGGCTGAATTTAAGCTCCAGACCAGCTCTCCTGTAATATACCCAGTTATCACCCAGAAGTGATCAAGATTAAGGTTTTTCTTGTAAACATCCTCTCACTTTTGGTATCCTACACCTAATTTCTATCACTTTGATGTCAACAATCTACCTTAAGCCTGGTTACTGTGTCCTCATGATAGTCTGTGGCAATGGAGTTATTTCCAGGGACTGGCAAGACAACAAAGATGGGGCAGGAGGGTCCCAGGGGCATAGCCATATGTGTATAACCTTTGGCCTGTTCTCTTCTGGAAATGTATCCGTTTGAGATTTCATCTTGGGATCTGTCATCAAGCGTGGCTATTCCAGTCTTCCCTCCATTCTTTCCTCTGAAGCTCCTCACTGTGCCCAGGCGAGCTTCTGTCTTACCTATGGATATCAAGTGAGGAGAGGATTGAATCCTTGCTTAGTATGGAATCGGGAAAGAGACCAGTCTGGTTTCTGCTCCTCCAAACAAGAGCACATTTCTGACCTTCCCCAATCCTGGCCCCTCCACAGCTAGATGAGAGCAAATGCCATGTTACTCCTACCGTAATCTTGCCCAAAGGGTGAACAGGATAGAAGGAAGGAAGGAGGAGAGGAGGGGAGACCCTCATGCTTCTGAATATGTAACCTCCCTTTTTCCAGATGATTAACTCTACGAATCTCATGGCCTAAATGTTCTTAAACACCCCCATCTTCTTTCCCACTGATAGGTACCTGTCTTACTCTCCTAGTTGTGGGGTGCTGCCTTCCACATCCATCCTATGTAGTTACTGGCTGCTCTCTCTCCTCCACCAGCCTCTTTGTGTCTTCTGCCAGTTTTCATGCAGCTCTTCTTTTTCTGAATTTTCTCCAAGTTGAATAGATCACTTCTCCTGCCCCCAATAATGTCCCTGTCTGTCATGGTACCGTTTTCCCTGAGCCACCCTCAGCTCCTTCCTAGAGCTTTCTGTGATGGGAGTCCCAAGATGTAAAGGCTCATCTGATCCTTTAAGGTTGTCAGGTATCTCACAGCAATAGGTCTTTCCAGGCAGGTAGTGTGCCCATCTCCCACTCCGTGGACTCTTCTTGCCGTCTTACATCTCTACTCCCAGATCATAGACCCTCCTTTACTGTTTGTGTGTCTCTGTCCCCCAGATGTACGGGGACCCCCTATGCACCGAACCCAATACGTTCATTCCCCATATGATCGTCCTGGTTGGAACCCTCGGTTCTGCATCATCTCGGGGAACCAGCTGCTCATGCTGGATGAGGATGAGGTGAGCGGGATGAGGTGGTTGGGAAGTGGGCGAGTGGAGGAGGGGCGGGGAGTCCTTTTCAGGGGATGGAGAGACCCCAGAAAGAAGAGAAGGGCTTCTGGGAGTTGGAAAGAGGTTGGCCATTGAGATTTGGGTCGGGCGGGTATGAAAAAAAAGATAGTGATTCTCTTGTTTAGGCCAAGGGTCCTTGAGGGTCATGGGCATTGTTGGGGAGGAGCAATGGTTCTGAAGATTTTGGGGTACCTTCTATTTTCTCTCTATATTTGTGAGGTAGGTTAGAATGGGGAAGGAAATTGAAAGGCTTAGAGAAAGGGTAAAGAAATGGGAAGGCCTTCTCACCAGTCAGCCTGAGCTTCCCTCTTCCCTTGCTGAGTGAGACCCGCCATCCCACTCCCAGTTCTTTCTCTATCATGGAGCACAGTGCAGGGAGGAACTGGGATCCAGAGAAAAGGCAGGAGAGTGGGATTTGGGAGAAAGTGGAGGGGCTGGATGGGGTACTGAGAGAGATGACCAGGGTCACTAGATCTTGCTCTTGATGGGAATGAAGACTTGCGTGTGTTTGAGACCAGGGTTTACATATGCTGATCTGGCTGGACATCAGGAAGGAACATGAAAGATGGGGGAGATGCTTGAGGATGGAGCAGCTGGAGTGTGCAGAGTTGGCTACAGGAGTAGAATTTGGATAGACAGGACTAGCCAATGGACAGAGGAGTCTGGAAGAGGGTAGGGGTCATGGAAGAGCTGAGAGTCAGGGGAGTAAACAAACCTTCATAAAAAGGATGCAAATCTGAAGGGTGTGGGCCCCAGGTGTGCTTTAGGCCCGAGGGTGGTTTGGAGGACAAGTTTTAGAAAATAGCGTAGTAGCCTGGAAGAGGTGGCGAGAGTTGTGCCTGGTGCTGGTGTGGCGAGGCAGGGCTGGAATTGGACTTGGGGATAACCAGGGTATAGAGGGGTTGCGTTGACACCTAGCTGGTAAAGTAGATGTGTCTGACAGAGGACATGGTAACCCTGCCTTCAGGCGAGGTGGCCTGGTGAGCCTACATTTGGAGCATGGGAAGGCATTTGGGTGATTTACTAGTGGTCCTCAGCCTCCAGGGATTTGAGGTCCATTGAGTGAACAGGGAAACTAGACCTCACATAACTGGGAACTGTTGCAGGGATGAAGAGGGAGGGCAGTGGGTGGGGTAAGGAAGGATTCAGAGAGATGGGGACAGAGAGGACCTACTGGGCATCCAGCTGATGCCAACAGGAGCCGCCAGGTCCTAGGGTAGGACGATGGGAGTGGGAAGAAGTGGAAAGCACCGGTTAATGAACTCAGTGGAAGGCCCAGGGAGGGTGGTTGGGCAGGGGCCTCGTGGGAGTCCAGATCCTGCAGCTTCTGCTGGGGTGGAAGTTAGGCTGAAGACTCCCCAGGGGGAGCCGAGGTGAGGCGCCGGGTAATGAGGGAGGAGTGGACTGAGGTGTGGGTGGCGGGTGAGGGCAGGAGATGGGGAGGTGACCAGGCCCTGGCGGGGGTTGGGTCTCAGTCTGGCCTCAAGCCGGCCCGTGGGAGGGAGACAAGCTGTGGAACTGATTATAAATGCAGCTGTGACAGGCTCGAGGGAGAGAAGGGGGTGAAGGGGGTGGGAAGTTGGGGGAGGGGAAGCATGGACACTGAAGGTCAAGGGGAGCCCAGATTCTGGTCGCTCCCTGCGGTGCAGTTGCAGGAAGCGCGGAGAGGAGTTGGGGGGGGTTCTGCAGCCGGGGCACGAGCCCTGGGACGGGGCCGGCGAGGTGGAGGGGGAGGGGGTGGCACGGACCTGTGAGGTCTGACACCCACCCCCCCATCCCCTAGATACACCCCCTTCTGATCCGGGACCGGAGGAGCGAGTCCAGCCGCAACAAACTGCTGAGACGCACGGTCTCCGTGCCGGTGGAGGGGCGGCCCCACGGCGAGCATGGTACGGCGGCCGAGCAGGCTCCCGTGCCCGACAGTCGCGGGCAGGGGCGGGGGTGGGGGGGTGGGGGGGCGGCGGCGCGACCGCGTGGACCGGGGCTGTTGGTGAGCGGCCCCCGCGCCGCGGCTCGGCCTTGCGCCCTTCCCTCTCCAGCAGCAACTATGGCCTGGCGCTCGTAAAAATAGTCTGCTTAGATCTCCGGTTCTGGTCCGGTGTCCGTCCCCGGCCCTCCCGGCTTGGTCTGGGCACTTGTTAAGAGTGACCTAGTTCCTGCCCTCCCCCGGCTCGGTCCCACCCCCATGCTCCGGATTCTTCTTCAGACCTTCGGCCGGGCCTCTCCCTCTTTCCCTCTTCTTATCCCGGGGCTCTAGGGGCTGCGGCTGCGCCCCTTTTCCTCCCATGCTGTTTCCCTCCCCTCTGCTCCCGGTGGATCTCCAGCGGACCCCATCCCAGTCTGCGGAGCTCTCTGCTCTCGGTCTCTCCAACTCTCTCCCTCTCTCCATCTGTCTCTTCCCCTCCCTCCCCCTTCTACCCCCTACCCCCCTCTTTAGTCATTTAAAAAAAGATTTTTGTCTTCCTGAGAAGTTCGCTTAAAAGGTTTCCATGGGAACAGTGAGGGGAGATGAAGGCAGAGAACAGGGATCTGCAGCCAAGGTGCAGAGAGACGCCCTCAGTCCCCGGAAGCCCCCGGTTGCTGCCCCCTTTCTCTGCATCTCCCTCCAGGACCCTGGGCCCAGGTCACATCCAACACCCAGCGGCCCCTCTCGCCCATCGTCCCCCTCCTCAGGCTTACCAGGTGCTCACTTAGAGAGCCCTGGGCTGTGGTACCTGGGTGGCTCCCACCAGCTGCCTTCTGATAGGTCTAAGCTTCACTGCCCTTTGGGGGCCAGCTTGGGGAATCCCGGGCCAGGGGTCAGAGAAGGGTGCCATTGCCATGGAAACTGACCATGGCGTGGGGCGTGGGTAGCACATCTCTGAGGCCAAGCCAGGTGGTGGTGGAGTGTGTACAGAGTATGTGTGATGTCTGTCACACCTGTGTGTATGTTTGCCACGTCCGTGTCTAGTGCATGTTTGTGTGCAGTGTGTACCTGTGTACCCATGCCAGAATGGCAACACAGCATGTTGAGTCCTGTGGTTGACAGCCCTGCCCACATCATGCTCCATCTTCTCATTTCCCTGAGTCCTAAGTCTTGGGGGCCTCTGGCATGGGTCGCCTGTGTTTTAGGTGGGGATATCGTATATATGCGGAGTTGGGTGGGGTCTGCGGAGGCTGTTCTGGGTTTGGTAGAGGTTGTTAGGGCTCCAGGGGCGCACACACACTCACACACATGGGGGAGAGGCTTTAGTGAAAGTTAATAGGTGGTGGACGTTAGGGCTCTCCAGAGAGTACTGGAACGTGTAGAGGGTATGGGGGATGTGCAGGGGACAGGGGTCCTGGGACCTCGGGGCTTCGTGCGCAAAGCGCTCCGCGGAGGCTGTGGGCTCTCCCGCCCCGGAGAGGTCGCCGGACCTTTGAGGGGCATTGGAATCCGGGCTCCTCCTCTGCGGGTTGGAGCCGCTAACCTCCTAGGGCTTTTTCTTTTTTGGGGGGTCCCTGTTCAGGAGGCGATGGTGGGAAGCCCAGTTGGTTTTGGGGGTCCCATGGTCCCCCTCCCCCGTCTCTCTCACGCTGTCTCCGGGCGACGGGGCTCGTGACAGAGGCGGCCACGGCAGCAGCGGTCGCCTAGCAACGGCGGCGGGGCCCGGGCAACGGCGGCAGCGGCGGCGGAGGGAGCCGTTCCCGCGGCCGTCTCCGCGCGGCCGTCCGGGCCGTCC
>NW_008343842.1:5218890-5233566 GCF_000622305.1 Nannospalax galili | reverse complement strand
TGCGGGGGCGCGGCGAGGGGGGTGGGGAGCGGCGGCGGCGGCGGCAGCTGCTCCCTCCGCATGTTCTCGCTGCATCTTCCGAGTGGGGGGAGTTATGGTAACCGGTGGGGGGGCAGCGGAGGTCGGAGGGAGGGGGTCAGGGCGGCTTGGCGAGGGCAGGGTTGCGAGCGCGCGGGGGCGGCAGGCGTGTGGGGGTCTTGGAGCCCTGCTGGACGGGCAGCCCGGGTGTTTGCGGGTGTGATGGTGTCCCTGCTTCCGTCCCTGTGTGTCGGTGCCATGTGCACATGGGGCCCAGTTCCTCATGCACACATGTGTAACCAGCCTTGGTCAAGCGTGTCCTGTATTGCTCGGCCTGTTTCCTGCCTTAGGGTCTGTGGGGCAGTCTGTGGCCATTACTGTTTCATGTCACCTCTGACCCTGAGCATGCATGTCCCTGCTGAGACTCACCTCCCATCAGCCCTGTGTGTAGGAATGTGTGACTGGCCGCCGGAGAAGAATTTTCTGTGTCCCTGGTGGCAGGTGTGTGTCTTTGCATGTGTGTTCCTGCACTGGCCCGACTGTGTCAATCCCAGCATGGGTGTCCAGGGCGTGTCTGAATGTGGGTGGTGTGCCAGTGATGATGGGGAGAAGGTGTGTGTTCCTTGTAATCTGATGTGCATGAAAACACCTTAGACAGGCAGGTGTGAGCCCCTGTGTAGTCCCAAGGTGCGGACATAAAAGCTTGCAGGGAAGGAGTGGGGTAAAGAGGAAAAGTAGGGCCCGTGAGTCTTCAAGACAGCAGAGCTAGGGAGAAAGAATAGCTGAGGAGGGGAGTGTGGGAGAGCCTGAGCCAGACTTAGAAGACAGCAAAGAGGATGGGCTCAAGATGGGGCCTAGGGGAGGCAGGCAGGAGCAGGGCCTGTATAAAAAGCAGTGTCTGAGACACTGGCGTGGTGCAGGAGGGCCTAGGTTAGTGCGGCTCTGAGGCAGGTCTATGGGCTTGGTTGGATGGCAGGAGGCCATCCAGGCATGGGGCTGGCTCCAGGTGAGGCCTGTCACCACAGGGACTGTGCAGACCCTGCTCCCCTCCCCCTCTGTCTCTGCTCCCTCCACAGCCCTGCTCCTCAGTTCCTGTTGGTTCTCCAGCTGCTTTTCTCCCTGACTCCCTTTGAGAGCTGCCAGTTAGCCACGGAGAAGGCCACAGGGAAGAGTAGGGATTTGGGGAGTGGAGGGTAGAAATTTTGTGGGTAATGGCAAGATTAGAGACATTGGAGAGGCAGAATCCTAGCCCTTGCTGTGTGTGTGTGTGTGTGTGTGCACGCACGCAATTGTGTGTGTATACAGGGTGTGTACTGTGTGGGTGTGTGCACAATGCCTGTGTTACTGGTCTGTGTAGGTGGCTGTTATGTGTGTGCATGCATGTATACATTGTGCAGGGATGGGACATGGAGACCCAGCATCACACTGTGTGCCTTTCAGGTTTGCTCTGCATGTCCGGTGGCTGTGTGCTATGTTTTTTGTGTATTCCACTGCATGCAGTACTAACAGGATGTCCTGTGTTTCTGTCACCCTATGCCCCCCTCCTCTGTGCTGCTGTTCCCTTCCTTGTAGCGAGTCTTTGTAAGCACGTCTGTGCGTGTGTGTCCGTGTCCATCCATGTGTACCCTCCATGTACCTGTGACTTATTTGTGAGTTCAGAGATCTTAGTTCCTGGTAATATGTGTATTGCTTCTAAGACCCAGGCAAACCAATGAGCAAATCTCCCCCCCCCCAATTAATGCTTTAGTTCCAAAAGAAAATGCCAGTGAATTCAAACTTAGACTTTTATGCCTTTATTAGAGGAGCTTGTGTGTGAAATAGTGGCTGAGCTAGGTTCCCTGAACGAGAGTGAGGCAGCCATACTGAGACTTGCAGAGGGGCGGACTAGGAGGGAGATAACCTGGAGCCTTGGGTACATGGCTTACTGTGACAGGACAGTTAACGTGTTTGTTCTTCATTTTTTTGTTTTGTTTCTTACGTTTTTCTGGTTGCCTTCATGGATACCAGTGGTTGGAGTCAGGAAAAAGCTAAAAGAAGGGGGGCGGGGGCGCTGTCCCAAGACAGTGGATGTGGTTGTGCTTCTGATGTGATGGCTGTTCTTGCTTTCAGGACACCTGATTGAGACCATGGTGTATACATGGTGCAGGGATGAGGCATGGGACTGTGGTGCATTCAAGCCTGTATCTCAGGGATGAAACTGGCATTCCTCTGCATGGGGAACATGAGTTGTCTTAGGGTTACATGTTCGTCTTTGTAGTAACTGCCCACATGATGGCCCAAGGAACTTGGGGCATAAAGTCCACACCAGCAGCTCTCATGAGGGTGTCTTGAGTTCAAGTATGTATTCCCCTGTTGCAATGCTCACATATGTCTAAGCATATGGGGTGTGTGAGCGTCAGAGTCTCAGAATGTGGCCCCCTGGTGCCCTGGTGCTCACAGTCTGTATGTCTCATAAGCACCTAGAGCCCTCTTTATTTTTTGTATTGCTCTGACATACAAGTACCCCCACAACGCAGTGTATGTTCTATGCTCCACACATGTTCCTTAGGGACTGATAGGGTTCTTGTGTCTTGGGATCCAGACTTGTATGTGTTGTCCCGGGTTTGCATATAAAGAGAAGCAGGGAACTGGTTCGAGGGCAATTTGCAATTCTGGAAAGAGAAAGTGAAGATGTAGTGTGGCCTTCCCTATTCTGTTCTGGAACCCAGAGGGTTAACAAGCAGTTCTTCCGGTTGCCCCCTCCCTCCCTGCCTGTAGCTTCTTGTTGCCATGGGGATGGTGGCCCCGCCCCTGATGCAGCACCTGCCCCCCCATTGGCTGCAGTGGTGACTGTGGGGCTGAGGGGGGAGCCCAGGCCTGGGCAGCCATTCTGGAGCCGGAGCCGGAGCTTGGCAACCCCCCACTTCCATTCTCCTCCAGCCCCTTGGCCCTTCTAAATTCCCTAGCAGCAGAGCGTCAGCGTCCCCTTCGGAGCTGCCATCCCTCTACTCTTGGCAGGCTGAGCTTCATCCGCATTCACCTCCCCACCACCAGCCTTTAATTGGGAGTCCCCAGACCCCTTTGCTCATCCTCTGCACCCCCTGCCCACCCCCTAGCTCTTTGCTTCTCTGCACCCTTCCCTGGCACTGCAGTGCACGTGGAACGGGCTCCTTCTCCTCTCCTCCCCTCTGCCCCTTCCTTGGATTTTCTGTCCCCCTGCCACTCCTCCCAGGTCTCTTCTAAGACCTCCCCCTCCAGTCCAGGGGAGGGGGTCATGGGAGGCAGCCCTGGACCTCCAGACGGACAGGGGTTCTGGGAGGTGTGGGGCAGGTGGAGGATGTCCCCAGCTGGGAGAGGAGGGAAGCCCATCCGTGGGCAATGACCTTTAACCTATCTCCTCCCCCCCAGCAAACTCCTTCTCTGGGGGGGGGTGGCTACTGGGGACCTAGCCTCCCTGAATCTTGCGTATTCATTACTGGGATTTTGCTGATCCTTCTGGCCATGCCCCTCTACTGACTGTCAGCCCCAGTCATGGGCTTAAGGCCTCCCACCCCGTCCCCCTCAGGGGGCTCTGGCTCCTTGCCCCCTCCTTCCCACCGCCAGCCTCTCCGCCGCCGCTGTTCTTCTTGCTGCTTTCCGGGGGGTAGGTGAGGCTGGAGCTGAGGGGCACGGGGGTGGGGGTGGAGAATGCACCTCGGCCAGCAGTCCCCCAGCCCCTTCCCCAAATTCCCTTCTGGCCCTTTCCTCCCCTCCAGAATACCACTTGGGTCGCTCGAGGAGGAAGAGTGTCCCAGGGGGGAAGCAGTACAGCATGGAGGCCGCCCCCGCTGCGCCCTTCCGGCCCTCGGTGAGTGAATGGAAGTGCCTGCCTGATGTGGCTCAGCTGGGCCCCCTCCTTCTAGCCCCAGCTGGAGCGCCAGGATTCTTAGAAAAGGGGGCAGGAGGGAAAGGGAGCGCGCGCGCGCGCGCGCGCGTGCGTGCGCGTGTGTGTGTGTGTGTGTGTGTGTGTGTGTGTGTGTGTATCCCCACTTCTTTGGTTCACCCCTTCTTGGCTCTGCCCCCTGCTTCTCGGACCAGCCCTCCCACCTTCTCCAAGCTAGTGTGTGAGTTTGTATTTGCTCACATCACACAGCACCCGTGGGAGCAAGGAAGAAAAACTGGTATCGGGGCTCCTGTCCCCTCTCTCCCATCCCTCCTCTAGGGATTCTCTGCCAGCTGAGGGATGTCTAGGTAGAATCTGCCCTGCCCCAGCCCACCCCTATCCCCATCTGCTCCCCAGCAAGGCTTCCTGAGCCGACGGCTAAAAAGCTCCATCAAACGTACGAAGTCACAACCCAAACTTGATCGGACAAGCAGCTTTCGCCAGATCCTGCCTCGATTCCGAAGTGCTGACCATGACCGGTAAGTACAGGGCCTGGGATGAGATGAGAGCAGTATGGGGTGAATCAAATGTTGAGGGGCTCATGTTGGTTGGGGTGCTGAGACAGACCAGAGAGGAACTGGATTGAGCTAGAGGCGGCAGGAGAGAGGCGATTACTGGGAAAGACCCTGCAGAGGCAGGGCAGGAGGTGAAGGTGAAACCAAGGAGGGCTCTTTAGCTGAGGGAAGGGTGGGCTCCAGCCCAGGATCAAAGGAGCTGTAGGGGAGGACAGAGTGGTGACAGAGCCCATTGGGCGGAGGGAAGGGAGCAACAGGACTTGGTGGGGGGGGTTCAGAAATTAAGAGGCAGCAGGCCGGAAACGGTGAGGGGTAGCTGATGATGCTGGATCAGGGCTCAGGGTCCCTGGGAGTGGGTTTTGAAAGGATAGTACAGAGCTACGGAATTGAGGGCTGGGCAGGTGTGCAGGTAACAGAATAGGGGGCAGAGGCTGGGCCTAATCCATGGACTGAGGAAAGAGGAAGGAGATCTCTTGCTGCTGCTCTGTTCTCTGGGCTTCCCCTACCCAGCCATTCCCAGGGAAGAGCTCTGGCCTCCCTTTCCCAGTTGGCTGTGCCTGAGATTAGGCAGGTAGAGAGGTTGGGATAAGGTGAGTCACATCTTTCCCTGTACCCCTCTGTGTCGCCAGAGCTGGATTTGGGGCCGGCAGGGGGTGAGGGCATGGTATTCCTGGCCGCGGGGGTGGGGGGCCGGGGGAGCGTGGTGCTGACGGCAGCCAGAGCCTGTGATGACGGGGCTGCTATAAATAACTTCATGGAGGCTCCCACACCCGAGCTCCCCCTCCCGCTTCCCCGTGCTTGCTACTCTCCGTCCCCTACCCATTTCCACACTACTTGCTGTCCTGTCTCCTCCCACTTGGGGCCCTCAACCCCATTTATGTTGAGCTCCTTCCCTCTGCAGTGCTGCATCCTCCTCGCCCTCCTCCCCCAGCCTGGCTCATCCTGCCTTGCACCTGCCTTTGCTCTTCACCTTCTTCATCCCCGGCCCCCTCCTGTCTGACCTTCATTCTCCTCCTTTCTGCCCACAGCTTTCTCTTAGGCATTTCTCTCTCATTCCCCTGGTTGTGCTAAAAATTGTCCTCTTCATTCATAGTTTGAATCATGAAATGTTTATTAGGCACTAGCTGTGTGCCAGGTGCAGACTAGACAATGCTGTATCTTCTCTGTGTCCCAGTTTTTGCTTCCATCTTTTCCTTATATTGAGACTCTGGTTTCTGGTGTCACCTAGACCTAGACACGTCCAGGCCCATTTGGGGGCTTTTTTTTTTTTTTTCTATGCTGGGGCCTTTATTTAGGCGTGTGCGTGAATGAGTGTATTGCCTGCATTTATATAAGTACACCTGTGTCATGCAATGTCCACAGAGGTCAGAAGAGGTCATCGGATCCCCTGGAACTTGAGTTAGGAATGGTTGTTAGCCACCATGTGTGTGCTGGGAGTTGAACCCAGGTCCTCTGCAAGAGCAGCCAATGCTTTTAACCACTGAGCCAGCTCTGCAGCCCCTTACTCTTTACTTTTTGATAGCTCATTTACTCACCACTATTTGTTTTTTTTTTTTTTTTTTTCAGCAGGGTCTCACTATGTAGCCCTGGCTGTCCTGGAACTTGCTATGCAGACCAGGCTGGCCTCAAACTCATAGAGGTCCCCCTGCCTCTGCCTCCTGAGTGCTGGGATTAAAAGCCTGTGCCACCATGCCTCTCAATTTCTGAGTTATTTCAAGGTGTCCTACTCCTTGGGTAGGAGTGGGGGCAGAGGAGTTTCTTGCAGTGTTTTGGTTCCTCCTGCATCTCCTATGTCCATCCCCAAGGGAGACTGGGTTTCCTTCTGAGTCTTGTGTGGTAGATTCAGGAAGCCTTCTTTCCAAGTCTGCTTTCTAGAGGCGCTGATTCGTTCTAGAGGTGCTGCTGATTCGGCAGAGGGGCTTCCCTGATCCTTTCTCTGAACCTCTTCCCTTCCAGGGCCCGGCTGATGCAAAGCTT
Organism: Nannospalax galili; assembly: GCF_000622305.1. NCBI lineage: Eukaryota > Metazoa > Chordata > Mammalia > Rodentia > Spalacidae > Nannospalax > Nannospalax galili. The sequence goes on along the minus strand of NW_008343842.1, from coordinate 5,227,155 downwards.
TAAGGAGTCGCACTCCCATGAGTCCTTGCTGAGTCCCAGCAGTGCTGCTGAGGCCTTGGAGCTCAACTTGGATGAAGATTCCATTATCAAGCCAGTGCACAGCTCTATCCTGGGCCAGGAGTTCTGCTTTGAGGTAGTGGCTGCCATGGCTGAGGAGGGCCAGAGGGCAGGGAGGATGGTAGAGGTAGGGGCAGAGTGGCATAGGTGGAAACAAAACAAACCTCTGGGACCAGGAAGGAAGAGATGGTGGCGGGTCTCCAGTCCTTAGGAGTTACCTCCCTGTGGAGCCCATCCCTCAAATCCACACTCCTTTGTAGGTAACGACATCATCTGGAACAAAATGCTTTGCCTGTCGATCTGCAGCCGAAAGGGACAAATGGATAGAGAATCTACAACGGGCCGTAAAACCTAACAAGGTATTGGGGAGTAAGGGGAACAGAAGCCTGAGCAGGGCAAAGGATGGGCCACTAGGGAGGCTGGGTACTGAGCAAGTTAGAGGAGGAGACGGGGGTGTAGGAGACCTGGACAAGCAGGGGCAACCCCCATTATTCTAACCCCCCCCCCCATTTTTTTCTGCATCTTACTGCTACCTAACGTCATGATCTTAAAAGCCATAGTCCTAGAGAGCTGATGGGGCTCTGGAAGTCCTCTGGTCCAGCTTCCCCACAGGCAAGAAGGCCTCAGTAACACCTGCTGGGTCATTACCCAGCCCCACTTACTGTGCTGTGTGTACCTGGGTTCTGTCTATAAAGTCTGTGCAAATATGGCTGGATTAGGGGACCTCAAGGTCTCCTTGCACAGATGTTTTATATGTCTGTGTTCCTCCCAAGGCTTCTGCTGCCCCTCCTGTCAGCTAGTCCTGCATTCCATTCAAGCAGGCTCTGTCTAGCTCACCCTCTTCTTGCTTCTCAGTGTCCTCTTTAAGGAAGTTCATCTAAGATGCTAGACCTGATGTGACTTACACAGGGTCCAGACCCCATGGTGCTTTTAACACAGGAAGTGCCACTCTGACCCCTCTGAGCTGCTGCAGCTATTGGTCTGTCATTTTGCAGTTCCTGATTGCCTCCGCAGGGCTCTCATTCTCTCTACCAGTTCCTCCTCAATGAATAACAAAATTTACATTTATCTATTTGGGGCTTCTATTGTCATTGTTTCTGAGGCAGGGTCTCAAAGTGTAGCCCTGGCTGGCCCCAAACTCATAGAATCCGCCTGCCTCTGCCTCCCCAGTTTGGGGAATAAAGGCTTGTGCCACCATGCCCAGCACGTTTATTTGTTTATATATGGTGGGGGCAGGTTGCATGTATGGAGGTCAGAGGACAACTTGTGGGAGTTGGTTCTCTCTTTCCACCGTGTGGGTCCTCGGATCAAACTCAGGTTGTTAGTCTTGGCAGCAAGTACCTTTACCCTCTGTGCCATATTGACCCCCGCAATGGTTTTGGTTTGTTACCCTAGGCTTTTCAGTGAACTAAGTCTGTTGTTTAGTGTGTAAGCTGCCCTTCTGTGTTAGCTTCCCAGTTCTTCTATTAAAAAAAAAAATCACAGCTGGGTGTGGTGGTGCACACCTTTGATCCCAGCACTCAGGGAGGCAGAGGCAGGTGGATCTCTGTGAGATTGAGGCCAGTTTGGTTTACATAGTAGTGAGTTCCAGGACAGCTGGGGCTACAGGGAGACACTGTCACAAAAAGACCAAAAAAAAAAAAAAATCACAGCTGGGTGTGGTGGTGCACACCTTTGATCCCAGCACTCAGGGAGGCAGAGGCAGGTGGATCTCTGTGAGATTGAGGCCAGTTTGGTTTACATAGTAGTGAGTTCCAGGACAGCTGGGGCTACAGGGAGACACTGTCACAAAAATAAGTAAATAAATAACAAACTGGGCCAGCTGAAGCAATGGAAAGTCGTTCTCTCACAGTGGAGGAGGCCAGAAGTCCAGAGACATGGTGTGAGGAAAAGCGCGTTTACTGTGCAGCTCCATGTTGTCAGAGCTTGTCAGTGATCCCTGGCTTGTCACCTGTCTGTCTGGGTTTTCGCTTCATCTTTACATGTCCAGTGTCCTTCTGTGTGTCTCTGAATGTTCCTCTCCATATGAAGAAGACCCTGATCATTGGATTAAGGGCCATACTAATCCAGTATACTCCCATCTGAATTTACTACACCTGCCAGGACCCTATTTCCAAATGATGTCACATTCACAGGTTCTGGAGAGTAGTTTGGGGGTCCTCCTGGATATACTGGGGCACGCCTGCAATCCCACCATTCAGATATGTGCCAGTTTAAGGCTGGCCTGGGCCACAGAGTGAGACTTCCACTACCTCAAAAACAAAAAAGGACAAAGCAAGAACTGTGGGTGTGGTGGGCACCTGTCAGCCCAGTGTGCACACATGTCAACCTGGTACACACACCTGTCAACCTGGTGTGCATGCCTGTCAACCCGGTGTACATGCCTGTCAACCCAGTGTGCATGCCTGTCAACCCAGTGTTCACGCCAGTCATCCTGGTGTGCACACTTGTTAACCCGATGTGCATGCTTGTCAACTCGGTGTACATGCCTGTCAACCCGGTGTATACACCAGTCATCCTGGTGTGCACACCTGTCAACCCAGTGTACACCCGTCAGTCCTGTGTACACACCAGTCAACCCAGTGTACATACCTGTCAATACCGTGTACACACCAGTCAACCCTGGTGGTATACACGCCTATCAGCCCTGTGTACACGCCTGTCAACCTGGTGTGCTTCTTGGCCTTTGGACTGCCTCTTCCATCCCATTCGCTCACTGTCTCCTCTTCGGTGTGTCTGTCTCTTCCCCTTATCCACCATGACCACCTGCTCATGCCATGTAGGACAACAGCCGCCGCGTAGATAACGTGCTAAAGCTATGGATCATAGAGGCCCGAGAGCTGCCCCCCAAGAAGCGATACTACTGCGAACTGTGCCTGGACGACATGCTGTATGCGCGCACCACCTCCAAGCCCCGCTCAGCTTCAGGGGACACTGTCTTCTGGGGTGAGCACTTCGAGTTTAACAACCTACCGGCTGTCCGGGCCCTGCGGCTGCATCTGTACCGTGACTCAGACAAAAAACGCAAGAAGGATAAGGCCGGCTATGTTGGCCTGGTGACTGTACCAGTGGCTGCCCTGGCTGGGCGGCACTTCACAGAGCAGTGGTACCCTGTGACCTTACCTACAGGCAGTGGGGGATCTGGGGGCATGGGCTCGGGAGGGGGAGGGGGTTCAGGGGGTGGCTCAGGGGGCAAGGGAAAAGGAGGTTGCCCTGCGGTGCGACTGAAGGCACGGTACCAGACGATGAGCATCCTGCCCATGGAGCTGTATAAAGAGTTTGCAGAGTACGTCACCAATCATTATCGGATGCTGTGTGCAGTGCTAGAACCCGCCCTGAACGTCAAGGGCAAGGAAGAGGTTGCCAGTGCGCTGGTTCACATCCTGCAGAGCACGGGCAAAGCCAAGGTGAGTATTAGGCTCCCAGGGAAAGGTGGCTTGGGATGGGCACTGGCTTGGGGAGATCAAATTCATGAGGCTGGGCTCCGCAGAGGCTAACCCTTGGATTTTCCTGGGCCCCAGGACTTCCTTTCAGACATGGCCATGTCAGAGGTAGACCGTTTCATGGAACGGGAACACCTCATTTTCCGCGAGAACACGCTCGCCACCAAAGCCATAGAGGAGTACATGAGATTGATTGGTCAGAAATACCTCAAGGATGCCATTGGTATGGCTTAGCTTCAGGCCTTCTTCCTAACCCTCCCCATACCCACCTCCCTACCCTTAAACCTGGCTACATCCAGGCTACCCTTAAACCTCCCCCACATCCGTCCTTCCTCAGGGTCCTAGGACCCTGGCCTCCCAACTGTCTGATTCTGCCATTCATGCAACCTGGGGAGCCCCTGCCCCTGCCCTTGGGAAGTGTAACCACTCCATTGTGCCCCCCTCCCCTAGGGGAGTTCATCCGTGCTCTGTATGAATCTGAGGAGAACTGCGAAGTAGACCCTATCAAGTGCACGGCATCCAGTCTGGCAGAGCACCAAGCCAACCTGCGAATGTGCTGTGAGTTGGCCCTGTGCAAGGTGGTCAACTCCCATTGGTGAGACTGGGAACGCTGGGCTGGGGACCAGGGTTGGGCAGTTGTGTGTTCATCTGTTCATCCATCTGTCCATCCTCAAAGAGGACTGAACATCAGTATGGGCAAAGCATTTTCTGGGGTGTTGTAGAGCAGACGGGTGAATAGGGCCTGGTCCCTGGGTTGGTAGGGACAAATGACATGCGCAGAGAGCACAGAACTGTTGTATGTGTTGAGAGAGGGTCCCCTGTGCAGTATCAAGTCAGAGGAGAGGAGGCCATAATTGAGAGAGGCAAGGAAGAGGTGCCCAGGGCTGGGCTTTGAAGACTGGGCCAAGGGACTGGCGTTTGCACAGTAGACAAGATAACGTTTTCCAAGGCTGTGGGACAGCATGTATGTGAGGTGAGAGGGAAGGTTCAGGAACCTTCAGGGAATGGATAGCAGCTGGAACAGGCTTAGTGAAGCACATAGGGTATAATGGAGGTGACAGGAGAGAGGTGTACATAGGGGGATTAGAGTGAGAATCTGGAAGGCCTTGGGTTCAGGAGGTTGAGTTCATCAGCATGTCACGGGGTACTGTTAAAGGTGTTGGCATTGAGACTGACCCAGTGGGCCATGGGGGTGGGCTGTGAGTGGAGCAGGAGAAAGAGGTCCAAACTGTTGATGGCTGTGGTTAATGGGTCAGGCATGAAAACCAGACCATGAATCAGGATGTGGTCGGGAAACCTAGGAAGGCACTGTTGTAAGGGCTCTCTCAGGGAAGGATCAGCAGGGATTATCAGCTGGTTGGGAAGGAGGGAGTCAGGATGACTCAAGAGGCCATGAGGCTGGTGGCTGGGAGGCTGGTGACCTCATTGACAGAACCAGGGAAGTCAGGAGGAGGAGCCAGTTGGAGGTGTGGGGGCGATGGTGAGCTCCGTTTTACACTAGTCAAGTTTAAGGTGTCAGTGGGACATTGAAGTGGCACTGGGAGGCGGGGAAGAGTGAACTGAGCCATTCCAGGGACTGGGGATCATGCCTGGGGCACGTCCATCCCCATTTCCCTGGAATCCAGAAGAGTTGGGGGGTCCGAGCTCCCTGTACCTCAAGTGACCCTCCATCTCTCTCCCATCTCTGTCTCTCCCTGGTGTCTGTTTTTCTTCTCCTCCTCTCCTTGTCTCTCTCACACAACCCTCCGTCTCTCTCCCACGTGTCTCTCTCCCCTCACCTTTGCTCCCCCTCCATTTCTCTCTCCAGAATCTGTTCCCTCTACCATGGCCCTCTTCAGCAGCCTCCTGTCTCTTTCCTGCAGTACCCCCCTCCCTGTCTCTCTTGCCTGTCTCCACACCCTCACCCCCTGCCACCCCCTCAGCATGTTCCCTGGAAGCTGAGGGTCTCTGGGGCTCAGTCCCGGTCTCTCTTTCTCTCTCTCTCTCTCTGTCTCCCCACCCCTTTCCCCCAGCGTGTTCCCGAGGGAGCTGAAAGAGGTGTTTGCGTCTTGGAGGCTGCGCTGCGCAGAGCGGGGCCGGGAGGACATCGCAGACAGGCTGATCAGCGCCTCGCTCTTCCTGCGCTTCCTCTGTCCAGCCATTATGTCGCCCAGTCTGTTTGGGCTCATGCAGGAGTACCCAGATGAGCAGACCTCACGAACCCTCACCCTTATCGCCAAGGTCATCCAGAACCTGGCCAACTTTTCCAAGTGAGGGAAGCTTCAGGCAGGGTGGGGTGAGCTGTGGGGCTTCTAAGGGCTCTCCTGAGTCACCAGAGACTTCTGCACCCCTTGGCCAGGTTTACCTCAAAGGAGGACTTTCTGGGCTTCATGAATGAGTTTCTAGAGCTGGAGTGGGGTTCCATGCAACAGTTCCTGTACGAGATCTCCAACCTGGACACCCTAACCAACAGCAGTAGCTTTGAGGGCTACATTGACTTGGGCCGAGAGCTCTCCACACTCCATGCCCTGCTCTGGGAGGTGCTGCCCCAGCTCAGCAAGGTTAGTAGATGTCTACTGAGCCCATCCCTGGGTACTTCCAGAGGCACCTGGCCCAGAGAAACTACCTCCTTGCACTGAGTTTTCTCCTCTTCCTGTTCCCAGACAGGCCCCTACCACCATCCTGCTTCACACACCTTCCACCGGTGCCCTCTGAGGTCCCTTTGGAACTGGGCATTCATTCCCCAAGTAACAGCTTTGTCTTTCCAGGAAGCTCTCCTGAAGCTGGGCCCACTGCCCCGGCTCCTCAATGACATCAGCACAGCCCTGAGGAACCCCAACATCCAAAGGCAGCCGAGCCGTCAGAGCGAGCGGCCTCGGCCTCAGCCCGTGGTGCTTCGGGGGCCATCAGCCGAGATGCAGGGCTACATGATGCGGGACCTCAACAGGTGAGCACCCTGCACCCCCACCTGTGCCCTGGGAGCTGATCCCTCTTGGATCCATCTTACTTGGGCCCTCCATGCATCTCTTTAGGCCTTGAATGGGTACAGCTACAAGTTCTTAGAGATAATGGTAAGGGTACAGGCAGTGGGAGGCTGAGAGCCCTTCAGAGCCAGAGGGAATAGGAAACGCAGAGCCCAGAAACACTGAGGGTCCTCTGCTCCCAGTTCGGTGGAAGCCAAAGAGATCCTGCTCTAGCTCTGACTTGCTTTTTCCCTCCACCTGCCCATGCTTGGCTCTGGGCTGAAGTTCTACCATGCGGTATCAAAATAATCAGGTGTCTCTGAATGACCTGACAAATTCCCCAGCTCCCCACTAGAACATCAGATCCAGCACTCAGAGAAGCAGCAGCTAGAGCTGGGTGGGCCCTGGAGCCTGCTCAGGAGCCTAGCATTTCATCTGATGGGGGTTGGGGGAGGCTGGGCCTCAGCTGCTGTCCCTCATTTTGTGCTCACCCTGCTGTTCGTTCCTCCACCCATGTCCCCTCCATGACCCCACACCCATCCATCCCCTAATCCCATTGCTCCTTCCATCTGTCCACTCTCCTCTCGTCTGTGCTCGCCCTCTTTACATCTCTCTCCAGCTCCATCGACCTTCAGTCCTTCATGGCTCGAGGCCTCAACAGGTGAGGGGCTCTCCTGCCCACCCTCCTCTGCTGCTTCGCTGACCTTTGCCCTACTCCTCTCCAGTGCACCTCATCTTCTCCATACCCGCCCAGACTGGCCCTCACCTTCTTCTCCAGGCCTTACCCCTTCTTTCAGGGACTTTGTCCTTTTCCTGCCTTAGTTTCCCCTCCCAGCCTCCTGCCTGCCTCTACAGGGCTGCCACTGCCAGCTCTCAGCCCTTCCCTGTGGGTCCCACTTTTCACCTAAGCCAGTACCAGACCACTGTAGTCTAGGTGCCAGGAGTCCTGGCCTTACCTTCTGCTGGTGTCCTCCTTCCCTTCCAACAGCTCTATGGACATGGCTCGCCTCCCCTCCCCAACCAAGGAAAAGCCGCCCCCACCACCACCTAGCGGGGGTAAAGACCTGTTCTATGTGAGCCGGCCACCACTGGCCCGGTCATCCCCAGCATACTGCACGAGCAGCTCAGACATCACGGAGCCAGAGCAGAAGATGCTGAGTGTTAACAAGAGCGTGTCCATGCTGGACCTGCAGGGCGATGGGCCTGGGGGCCGCCTTAACAGTAGTAGTGTTTCCAACCTGGCAGCTGTTGGGGACCTGCTGCACTCAAGCCAGGCCTCACTGACAGCGGCCTTGGGGCTGCGGCCTGCACCTGCCGGGCGCCTCTCCCAAGGGAGTGGCTCATCTATCACAGCAGCTGGCATGCGCCTCAGCCAGATGGGTGTTACCACGGACGGTGTTCCTGCCCAGCAACTGCGCATCCCCCTTTCCTTCCAGAACCCTCTCTTCCACATGGCTGCTGATGGCCCAGGGCCCCCGGGGGGTCATGGAGGAGGCAGTGGCCATGGCCCACCTTCTTCCCATCACCACCACCATCATCATCACCACCACCGAGGTGGAGAGCCCCCAGGGGACACCTTCGCCCCATTCCATGGCTATAGCAAGAGCGAGGACCTCTCCTCAGGGGTCCCTAAGCCCCCTGCTGCCTCCATCCTTCACAGCCACAGCTACAGTGATGAATTTGGACCCTCTGGCACTGATTTCACCCGTCGGCAGCTCTCACTTCAGGACAACCTGCAGCACATGCTATCCCCTCCCCAGATCACCATCGGTCCCCAGAGGCCAGCTCCCTCAGGGCCCGGAGGTGGGGGTGGTGGGGGCAGT
>NW_008343842.1:5202452-5218552 GCF_000622305.1 Nannospalax galili | reverse complement strand
TGGTGGGGGCGGTGGGGGCCAGCCACCTCCCTTGCAGAGGGGCAAGTCTCAGCAATTGACAGTGAGCGCTGCCCAGAAACCCCGGCCATCCAGCGGGAACCTATTGCAGTCCCCGGAGCCAAGTTATGGCCCCACCCGTCCACGGCAACAGAGCCTCAGCAAGGAGGGCAGCATTGGGGGCAGCGGGGGCAGCGGTGGCGGAGGGGGTGGGGGGCTCAAGCCCTCCATCACCAAGCAGGTAGGTGAGGGTAGGAAGAAGGTGGGGTGGGTGAAGAGCAGGGAGGGAAAGAGATGGGGCAGCAAGTGGAGGGTGGAACAGTGAGGTAGGTCTAACGTTAGTTTCTCCCCTTTGTTAAATGTCTGGCCAGGCAAGCCTGTATTCCCAGCGTTTAGGCTGAGGCAGGGTGACTGCAAGTCTGAGGTCAGCTCCAGGCACACAGTGATACTCTCTCAAAACAAAGCCTTCACAGATATGTGTAGAAGGCTTGTAAGGCCCATGAGTTGTTATTATGTGGTGAGAAGCAGAAGGCCTGTCTTCGGTGCTCATTCCAGGGCCGCAGGGTCAGTTACTTCGCCAGTATTGAGATGGTGTAGGCCTGGAGCAGAAGCGTGGGTCTGGGGTGTCGTTTCTGTTGGCTCTGCCCTCACCCACCCTCCCTCTCCCGACTTTTCTGCCCTGTGCCCCAGCATTCTCAGACGCCGTCCACCCTGAACCCCACCATGCCGGCCTCTGAGCGGACTGTGGCCTGGGTCTCCAATATGCCTCACCTGTCGGCTGACATCGAGAGTGCCCACATCGAGCGGGAAGAGTACAAGCTCAAGGAATACTCAAAATCCATGGATGAAAGCCGGCTAGATAGGGTACGCCGGCCTGCCCTCCGAGCCCCAGTCCCTCACACGCCTGGGGAGGCCTCTGGTCATTTGTTCCAAGGGAAACATCCAGGCTCAGGTATCCGGGTAAAAGGAAAAGAAAAATACCCAATATACCTTTTCTAGTCTTTTGGGGGAGGGGAGGATTGTACTCAGTCTGTTTAAGTCCAACTCAACCCTGTTTTGTGGGTTATATACACTATAGATTGGGGAGAAAGCTATTTAGGCTCTGAGGAAGACTGGCTGCAGGATTAGTGCATGTGCAAAGAATCTTTTCCAAGCCAGGCCTGGTGGCAAGGCTGTGAAATCAGTTGCTCAGGAGGCTAAGGTAGAAGGATGCCAAGTTCAAGGCCAGCCTGTTTCAAAATAAAAAGTAAAAAGAGAACTAGTGATAGAGTCCATGGTAGAACGTTTTGCCTAGAATGCATGAGTACCAGCAAGTTCCATTAGAGATTTAAGCCGTGAGGCCCCAGGGCAGCTGTCATAGGCAAGGTTCTCTCTCCCATGCATTAGAATGGTGTCCATTAGGTATGCGCCTTCCTAGAGGAGGCTACAAGCTCTCAGCTTGCTTTCTTGTCCAAGCTTCAGATGAGAAACGCTCCAGACCAGCACTAAACCCAAGCTTTCTCAAGTGCTGACACTGTGCTGGAGTGGGCACTGCCATGCTGGCCTCCTGTGGCTTATGGCCACCATATCACATGTGGATACTGTTGCACTTGAGAAGCTGAATTTTTAAGAGTTATTTAACTTCTAAATAGCTACATGTGGGCTGAGGATAGAGCTCATGGTGAGACTCTGGGTTTGAGCCCCTTCACTGCAAAGCATAAAACATAAAGTAACTACCTGTGTCTAGTGGCTATTAGATCAGCCTGTAGCCTCTGGAGCCAACAGGGAAGTGAAATGACTCTTCTCAGCTGTTCTAACCCTGGAATCCGATGTGTATTAAAAGTCACGTTCTCAGCCTGGGGTCTCGAGAAGACCTCTCTCCAGGATGGGACTAAGGGAGTCACACCTGACCCACATCACCCTTTTTTCCTGTTTCTCCCTTGTGCCTATTCTTGGCTTCAGAGGAAAGTCACTTTAGCTTTCATTTCTAGATTGACTTAAGGTGTGTCCAGGAGTCTTCCTAGGCTGTTCTTTGGGTCCCGGTATTCCCAGTGCATGTGTGAGGGCACGGTATGCTTCTGAGTGCAGGACTTTGACCTTGCAGCACATCAGGGCTTTCTCAAAAGCAGAGCAAGTATGGTCAACAGGCAGAGAAAGGGTTGGGTGCCCCCCTCCTGCCACACCATGGCTGGGCAGACGGAGGTGGTGGAACCAGGGCAGGGCGCCCCTCACAGTGCGGGGTCATGTGCCCGGCGGGCAGGTGAAGGAGTATGAGGAAGAGATACATTCGCTGAAGGAGAGGCTACACATGTCCAACCGGAAGCTGGAGGAGTATGAACGGAGGCTGCTGTCCCAGGAAGAACAGACCAGCAAAATCCTGATGCAGTACCAAGCCCGCCTAGAGCAGAGTGAGAAGAGGCTGAGGCAGCAGCAGGTGGAGAAGGACTCCCAGATCAAGAGCATCATTGGCAGGTGAGGGGCGGCCCGGGGAGGGGTAAAAGGGAGCCCAAGGTCAAAGGGGAGCAGAGCAAACTACCTTCCAGCCCCCTGCTCAACTTGGGAGAGCCTACCAGTTTCCTCTCAGAGATGCCAGGACTCACCTGTAGCAGTTGGGAGAAACCTGCTTAAGGCATTAGATGATCCTTTACGCAGGCCTGACATCTTACAGACTAACTGCTGAAGCTCTGGGGAGTATACCAATCGCTGTCTTACCATTGCTATCTGGACACAGCCCAGGCTGAGTCTCTACTGATTATTCTCAACCCAGCCTTTGAGGGTCACCCAGAGCTAGCAGGAAACCCTAGCCAGAGGAGCCCCTGTGCACTCCTGTCCAGAGCAGAGCTCCCTCTCCAGCCTTGGGAAGGGGTTCATGAGAAAGGGGGTCTTTGAGCCTGTCAGGTTCCCATTTGCTCCAAAGGAGCTGGTTCAACAGGGACCCCAAGCCCCACTCTCACCAGACCCACTCTAATCTGCTACAAATGGGGTTTTGAGTAAGGCTTAATCAGAAGACAAGGGCTTCTTGACCTGAAACACTTGAAACTACTGATAGGACATTTTGTGAGCTGTGGCCTTTACCAAAGGCAGAGATGCAGGGAAGGGTAATGGTTATAGAGCTTGGTCCTGTAGTGTCGTCCCAGGGCTGCTGTGGAGGTAGCCTGGGTTTGTTGAGATGGCATGGGGCCACAGAAGCCACATATCTTCAGCCACAGAGGGCCTATGGGAAGGGCACTGTAGTCCAGAAAGGAGGACTGCACTGGGGGTGGCTGGGTGGTAGGTCTGAGACCCAGAAATCTAACCTCAGGATCCAGGAGTGGTGGCAAAAAGCCTATAATCCCAGCACTTAGGAGGCTGAAGCAGGACAGCCTTGGCCCTGTTGTGAGTTCCAGGCTTCCTGGGCCACAGTGTTGGGACCCTGTCTCAAAAAACTGAAAGGAGAAAATCAAGTCTTTCCTTAGAAGGGAGACGTGAGGGTCCCGAGAGCAACTCGGAGCAGGACTCTGAGTGACGGCACCTTGAAGACGAGGAATTCTGTGAGGATGGGAGGATGCCTAAGGCTTTTCCAGAGCTGCAGGGATTCTCAGGGGTCAGGAGCCTGTGGGCAGGCTCCGAGCCTGTGCCCGCCACTAACCCCACTGAAGCCCGTCCCTTCAGGCTGATGCTGGTGGAGGAGGAGCTGCGCCGGGACCACCCTGCCATGGCTGAGCCGCTGCCTGAACCCAAGAAGAGGCTGCTCGACGCTCAGGTGGAAATTACAATGTCATTTATCTTCTCCGTGTCCCATCCCCATCCATCCCACTGTCCTTCGTGCACTCACTGCACCAGCCACCCTGGCCCCATCGCCATCTGTCTCCCGTTGTCCTCTGTTTGTCTACTGGCTGCTCCCTCCTTGCAGCCCCCCAGTCACCCATCTGCATCCCATCGTCTGTGCCTCTGTCACTCCTAGCAGTGTCGGTCCTACCCCTGTGCCTTCCTGCCCCATCTTCCTACCCCTGTCTGCAGTGAGACCTTTCACCAGTGCCTCAGCCTCTTGGCCAACACGTGTGCAGACTCTTGCCCCTTCTTGGCTTACTCCTGTTCCAAGCAGGGTCTGCAGCTTCTTAGCTCCTCTTGGGCCAGGAAGGCTAGAAGTTGCTCTTTGATAGAATGGAGCACAGGGTAATCTGAGGTACAGTTTCTCCGGTCCTGGAGGGTGCCCTAGTGACTTGGGGTTCTCTTAGCTTCCCATTCTCACTCCTTGGCAGGTCCTGCATAGCTTCCTGTTCCTGGCTCTTCAGAACCCAAAGGCCTCTTCCACAGTCCCCTTGCCTAGTTCAAAGTCCAGTGTCCCCTTGGCCTCCCTCTCGGTGCTCTGCAGACCTGCTTTCCACTCCTGCTGCCACTCTCTCTGCTCACCAGCCAGCTTCCAGGCCCTTCTGCACCCTCACCCTGGCTTTCCTCAAATCCTGCTCTTCCTATCCATACTCCTCCTCCCTCTGCTCTGACCACCAGACCTCCTTGCCACCACCACTGAGGCTCCTGACCCCGTGACCCCACTCTCTCCCCCTGCAGCTCCTCATCAGGTAATTCTCCTGGTTCCGCTTTGACCACGGGCGGAGGACACTGGGGGAGGTGACTCCGGACCACTGCAGGTTGGTCGTGAAGCCCACCCCCTCCAACTCTCTGCAGCCTCTCCCTTCTCACTGCTGCTCACCACACCCGGAGACCCTGCACAGAACCCTAACAAAGGCACCAGCAGAAAGCACAACCACCGGATACCTTAGAAGTATTGAGTAGTACAGAGTTTGGCCCTAGACAGACCCAGCACATTCACACGATCCCCTCTGAGCCCAGACCCACCAGCCTCCTCCTGATACCACCCTCCTTTCCCTCTACCTATCCAGTGTATGTCTGTCACCCCCCATTTCACCAGAGCGTCCTGGGAGTTGGGATGTTGGAGTGGGCTTAACGGAGGAGGGGGATGATGGGCTGGGGGTCCTGGCTAGAAGGGCTGTGCCAACTCCAGCAGGTAGGTTGGGGTCTCCTCGTTCCTCCCTCACCCGGACTCTGTACCCCTCCTTCCTGCTTCTCTCCACGTTGGCTTTTTCTTCCTCCCTTATACCTGTGAGGCAGAAGGTGGCTGAGGCTTCCTTAGCCCCCAGGGGTTGGGAGTGGACAGCTCCTTTAAGAGGACTGTGGTTGTGCTCACAGTAAACAGGGTGGGCATCATACAGAGAAGACCAAAGACAGGGCTCTTGGACAGATATTAGGCTTGGGCTCACCCATGTGGCCTGTGAGTTACATGTGAGGAGAAACATCCTCACAGATCACATTAAGGGCTCAGTGGCCATGTTGTATCCCAGGCAGTGATGCCAAGAACAGCATGTTAAGTAACGGCTCTATTCCTGTCAAGGCTCAAGTTCCTGAGTTTCTAATGCCACTGACTCCCCCTCTCCTGTCACCCAGTGACCTTGCTGGACACATAATCCTACCCAAAGAAAACCTGTTAGCCACAGACCTTGTTCCTGAGACATTATTTCTGAAGGATGGATCTGCAGTGGGCAGTGGTTCCTCACACTGTAATTTCAACTCTGCCAGCCCAGCCTCTCTGTCAAAGTCCTTAGTGATCTGTAAACAGATGCTAAAAGGCACCAGGGGACCTCACCATGTAAAGGACTCCTGCAGTGAATTCTTCTGTAAAAATGAATAATGGCACCCTAATTTATCCACTTTCTAATTTGGGTCCATGAGGGCGTAGAGGGCATGCCCATGTGTCGTCATGAGCAGAAAGCAGAGAAGAGGCAGTCTGAGGATTCCTTCCCCTGCTCTCCTGCTGTAGGGACTCAGGGCAGCCTACCACACGAAGTCTCTCCCACTCACTCCCTGGCAGTGAGCTACCCAGAGCTAAGGGGCAGCCTTGCCTAAGGCTGTAGTTTGGGTGGTCTTCTGACAGGTGAGTCTTGGATTGTGGGATGGAGGGGAGAGCTCATCTGGGATCCTTGTGCCCCACATAAATGTCGTGTGGCTCAGAGTAATTTACACATTTGTTCCAGACCACTTGGCTTTGGTCTCTCTGAAGCTAGGCTATTGACACACAAACCAGTTGTGAGCTAGATTTTTTTCTTTTTTTGGTCTCTTTGAGACAGTGTCTCCCTGTAGCCCCAGCTGTGCTGGAACTCACTATGTAGAACAGGCTGGCCTCGAATTCACAGAGATCCACCTGCCTCTGCCTCCCAAGTGCTGGGATTAAAGGTGTGGGCCACCATGCCCAGCTTACCTGAGCTAGATTTTTTAAAAGCCAAGAAAATTGGCCAGAAGTGAGTGTATAAAGGGTGGGGGCCGGGTCTCAAGTCTTTTTCTCCTGCAGAAGGCTGGGCTGAGGACCTGAGCCAGGAGTTGGCCCCAGAGCCCTGGGAGGTTCTGAGGTCAGGCCCAGTGTCACAGGAGGGTCTGCTATTCAAGCTGGGAGCCCAGGGAGAGGGGCTGAAAATGAAAGAGGGTGGAACCAGCTGCAGATTCCTGGGGGTGCAGATGGGGGTGCACTGTGTCTAGAAGCTGCCAGTCATTTCCAACAAGCCTGAGGAGCCCTCCTACAGGATTTCCTTCTTCCACACCACTTCCCTGAATCCCCTTCCTTTCCCCCCAGTACAGTTAAACCTCTTTAATTTGGGTTGTTATATTTGAGAAGATGGACACTCTTAAGTGACCAAACTGAATGACAGTGTCTATTTAATGAAATGCATGTCTTCAAAATGTATACAGTAAGTAGAAATCGGTGAGCAAGGCCTCTGCCTCAGGCCCTCAGGGAGCATGCCTCAACCAATAAATCCGATTGTAAAGCCTGTTTGCTGGTATAGGTTAAATATCCCCTCCCACAGACAAATTTCTACCACAGATTTGCTTCGCACACCCTTTCTCCACAGATAAAGGACAACTCAAGCCCTGTTTTTTTTCAGTTTATGAACAAACTTCCAAATCCACAGGGGTTTGGATTAATGAGGCTTTGCTGTACTGCTTCCTCTGGTTCCTCAATACAAAGTTCCTACCTGGGATGGAGGGTGCTGGGAGGGCGGTCCGTGAGGTGCGGGAGGCAGCAGATACATAGTTCATGAAGCTAGTGGGGTTACAATGGTGGTGAGGTGAGAGCTTGCTGCTTTGAGCTGGTTTCCTGGTGTGACTGGGTTGAAGGCTTGAAGCCCCTGTTAGGAGTTGGGGTGAGTTCTGCCCCTGATCCCAGAGGACCCTTACAGGTGAGAAATAAAACAGGAGGGTGGGGTGCGGCTTCTCCCTGACAGAAAGGGCGGACTTGGCTGTGGAGTGGGCTGGTTGTGGGTGAGACAGGCGGCCACTGGGGGCTGGCATCCAGGCCCCTGCGAAGCGTCTCAATAAGTCCGCGCTCTCCTCTTTGGTGTCTTGCAGGAGAGGCAGCTTCCCCCCTTGGGTCCAACAAACCCGCGTGTGACGCTGGCCCCACCTTGGAACGGCCTGGCCCCCCCAGCCCCGCCTCCCCCACCCCGGCTACAGATCACGGAGAACGGCGAGTTCCGAAACACCGCAGACCACTAGCCCACCCAGCATCACAGACCTTCTTCCCTGTGCACCCCACCCCGCAACATCACCAACCACCAGGACTGGACCTCACCGAGGGACAGCGGGATTGCCTCCCTGACCGCCTCCTTGGGGCACCCGTCTGTCACCCCCACCGAACCATTTTCAGGAGGGAGAGCAGGACCCTTAGCTGCCCTCTTTTCCTTCCTGTCGGGATGCTGCCCCCTCTCACCCCTAGGGACCCTCACCCCAGGACACCACCTACCCAACACAGACCCCTTCATTCCGGGGTGCTATCCCCATCCTCTGCCTCATAGTTCCCCTGAGCACTGGGGGACAAGACCCTCACCCCATACTGGGGGTGTGGCACCTCCAAACTTTCAACTTCAGGGTGATTTTTTTTAGCAGTAACCAGAGCTGACAATCTAACTCCCTCCACCGCCCCATTTTGGCCTCCCCTGCCCCCCTTGTTATGGGGAGGGGACCCCGGGTGAGGGGCCCTATTACCCCTTGATTTCTCAGGCGCGTCTGGGGGGGCTCAGCACGCACAAACTCCTCTTTTCACTCTTACATTTACTGCCTCCCCGCCCAGAACCCAGATGGGGTGGAGGGGGCCACCGGGGCAGGGAGGGGGCGGCAAGGGGGGAATGGGAGTTGCCTCCCCTTCCTCCCACACCTGATCTGCTCTTGGCTGGTCCCAGAGCGGGGTGAGGGGGCTTATGCCCCCCCCTCCCCCAGTGTGTTGGGTGGGGTGGAATTGAGGTTCGGGCGAGGGGTTAGGGTTTAGGGGGGCATGTGTGTTGGTCTGCCCTTCTCTGACACACAGCCCCCACCCCTCCCTCTTCTTGGTCTCTACTCCCAGGGGGAGGGGGGAACTTAACTCTAGGAAAAGCCATGTCTCTCTCCCCCAGGGTGGGGGACCTGTGTTGGAGGAGGGGTGTTTGGGGGGCCCCCTTCCATGACTCTGTCCCCTGGGGGAGGTAGGACAGGGCTGGGCTTCCCTCTCATCCTCTCCCCCCACCCACCCAGTCTCCCTCCCTCCCGCCAGCTCCACAATTTTTCGGTGTTTCTCTGTACATAGCTCTCTGGCGGGATAGGGGAGGTAGGATGGATGGGGTTTGGGGTGGGCAGGCCATGGAAGGGAAGAAATTCCTTGGCACCCCCTCTTCCCTGACTGCTGTCCCCTACCCAGCCTTGCCCCTCATCTCTTCTTGCGTTTGATATTGAGACTCTTCCCAGACTCCCCTTTCTTTTGTATGGACAGCTCCCCCTCAGTCCCCTCCGTCTACACACATCCACCCAGCCGGGGCCAAATTTATACTTATATAAAAGTTGTAAATATGTGAAATTTTATCCCCGTGCCCTTTCCTTTGCTTTCCCCACTTCAGGCCCTACCCTCGGACCCCTTCCTCCTCTTTGGCTGTTGTAATTATCTGGGGTTTGTACTGTACATATCCGGGGTGTGTGTGGGGGGGCTGGGAGGCGACCCCTCTGTACAGAGCTTCCCAGCCCCCTGCCCCCCGCCCCTCGCTTCCCTCCCCACCCAACCCTAAGAGCGGGAGGTGGTGCTCCTGCTCGTTTTGTTTTGTTTTCTCATTCTCCCTCCCTGCCCCACTCCCATCCTCTCGGCCCCCTGCCTCTGCCCTTCTCTCCACTTCCAGCCCCATTTCCTTTTTTTCTGGAGTGTGTGGTGAAACAGAAAAATCATGTTTAATAAACGGAGATTGTTCTTTTGCCGCTGGGCCGACTTTCTTAGCCTGGGATTTCCAGGCGCGTGGCAGGAGCTACTTTTTGAGTGACGCTGCCAGCCTGGAAGCAGCCGACACCCCTTGGGCCCTGCCCCGGCCGAGAGACGCGAGTCCCGCCAGGGTCTCGCTGGGCTGACCCCTCCGCCCAGCGCCCCACCCGCCGCCTCGTCAGCCCGCGGGGGTTGGTGTACGGGACAAAGGCTGAACGGCTAACTCACCGGAGTCTAAGTAAAGTCTAGACGCGGTTTATTAAGATGATCCTGTGCGGGGCGCAGGAGAGAACCAGCTTCCAGCACTTGATGGCCGTGACTTCAGCCGGGGAAGCCGAGCGCGTCCACACCTGCCTCGCGGGTCCGGCGGACGAAGGGCCGGGGCTCGAGTACAGCTCCGGGGCCTCCAGTCCTCGCTTGCCTGGCCGTAGTGGCTCCCAGCCGCCCCTTGCTGCCCAGCCAATGAGAAGGAGGCTTGTAGGCCACCGCCCTCTGGTTGGCTGCGGTCTGGCCCCGCCCTGCGCAACCAACGTTAGCGTCCGGCTGAGCGTGCCGGCTTCCGACCTGGAAGGTACCGCGGAGGCCCAGGCGCCACGAGGTGGGCGCGCGTGGGGCGGGGCCTGTCGGTGAGAAGGCCAGTGCCCGAGCCGAGCGCGGACGGTGAGGCGGCCGAGGGCGGCCCGGGCCAGTAAGTCCAAGGCCCTCCTCCTTGGCTTCCGGCGGGCCTGGAAGTGGAAGCCCGGGTTGGTTTTCGTTCGGACCTCTCGGTGGGCGGAACTGATGTTCAGAAACTGTCACTCACGTTTCCACCCGGGGGTGGGGAGCGGTGAGACCCCGAGCCTGTGTGACCCGCGTCTCTTTCCTCCGCAGCCCGGGGCCCGCGCAGACGCCGGCTCCCTTCGCAGGGAGCGCGTTCCAGGAGGCCATGGATGCTTCGACGCCTTTGCCTCCGGCACCCCAGTCTCCGGTGCGGGGCGCAGCCCCGCGGACCATCCAGATCGAGTTCCCGCAGCACAGCTCGTCGCTGCTGCAGGCCCTGAACCGCCATCGGCTGGAGGGCAAGTTCTGCGACGTGTCCCTGCTGGTGCAGGGCCGGGAACTTCGGGCGCACAAGGCCGTGCTGGCCGCCGCCTCCCCGTACTTCCACGACAAGCTGCTGCTGGGGGACGCGCCGCGCCTGACCCTGCCGAGTGTCATCGAAGCGGACGCCTTCGAGGGGCTGCTGCAGCTCATCTATTCGGGGCGCCTCCGCCTGCCCCTGGATGCCCTCCCTGCCCATCTCCTTGTAGCCAGTGGCCTTCAGATGTGGCAAGTGGTGGATCAGTGTTCAGAGATTCTCAGAGAGCTGGAGACTTCAGGGGGTGGGGTTTCAGCCAGTGGGGGAGCCTCCTACCACACGCTGCTGTCCACCACCTCCTCGGGAGGCTGGTGCATTCGTTCCTCCCCTTTCCAGCGCCCAGCACAGTCCTCTGCTACCGAGAGTTCCGCATCCACCGAGAACCCCAGTGGAGGGGAGGGGAGTGAGCTAGAAGTGTTACAAATTCAGGTGAAGGAAGAGGAGGAGGATGAGGAGGAAGAGGCAGAGGAGGAGGAGGAGGAGGAGGAGGAGCAGGAGGAGCAGGGCTCAGCAGTCTCACTCGCTCAGACTCCCCAACCTCAGAGAGTATCAGGAGGGTTTCCCCGAACTCGTGGATCCCATCCACTGCAGGTACCTGCTCCTCCCCGCAGGCTTCCAGAGGTGGAGGGTTCAACACTTGAGCCCCCTGCCCCTCCTTTGCTAGCCCCCAAAATCTTCTATGTCAACCAGGAACCCTTTGCGGCCAAGGAGGCACAGTCAGGAGCTGGAACTCAGTCTGGAGGAGGAAAGGAGGAAACCAAAGCATTTTCTGGAGGGGACTCTGAGGGAAATGGGGAGCTAAGGTTCTTACTGTCCTCTGGAACAGGGGCAACGTCTGGGGCAGGGGATCCATCCTGGAAACCAGTGGATCTCCACGGGAATGAAATTCTGTCGGGGGGCGGAGGACCTGGAGGAGCAGGCCAGGCGGTGCATGGGCCAGTGAAGCTAGGAGGGACACCCCCTGCAGATGGAAAACGCTTTGGCTGCTTGTGTGGAAAGCGATTTGCAGTAAAGCCCAAACGGGATCGGCACATCATGTTGACTTTCAGCCTTCGCCCTTTTGGGTGTGGCATCTGTAATAAACGCTTCAAGTTGAAGCATCATCTGACAGAGCACATGAAGACCCATGCTAGAGCTCTGCACGCGTGTCCCCATTGTGGCCGTCGGTTCCGTGTCCATGCCTGTTACCTTCGCCACCGGGACTTATGCAAGGGCCAGGGCTGGGCCACTGCCCACTGGACTTACAAATGACTGCTAAAGCTGTACACTGACTTATAGGATGAGATAGCCACAGCTGCTGATGGATACTTAGCCCTCACTACCCCAGTCCTGGATCATGTAATCATGCTAAGAGATTACATATGTTACACGGACCTCTTACTCTTGGGTATGGGCCTCACCCTGACAGATTTGGAAGTTTAGATTTCTTACCCCAAGTTTTTGTTAACCATCCTGTAGGAAAGTGACTCATAGATCATGCCAAAATTGATCACTTAGCCAGATGGTCCTTTTTGTATTGATGTCCTGGGAGAAAACCAGATTAGATTAGTGAGGGAAGAGCTGGACAAAATGACATGTGACTTTATTTAGTCTCTGTGAGAAGTTGAGGGAGCTGGTCTCCAACAAGGAATGTTTGATCAGAACTCAAGTCATTCAGAGACTTGGTGCTCCCAGCCTTCTCTCCCTCATTGTCAGCAGAGTTCTGTTCATAAACCTCTTTTTGCAGAAGCTTTTTAGGTTGTACTTTGCTCACCAGTAGACACTTTCCCAAACACTCTTTTCAAAATGTAGTTGAGCACGCATTTGATTCCTGCACTCAAGGCAGAGGCGGGCAGCTCTTTTGAGTTTGAGGCCAGCCTGGTCTACGTGAGTTCCAGACTTCCAGACCAGCTGGGGCTACAAAGTGAGACCCTGTCTCAAAAAAAAAAAAAAAAAGTACTTGAGCACTTTAACAAATTGTACATTTCATGTGTCATTCCCAGAACCCTCTTTATACAGAGGATATTCCCTCAACAGATAATGCCTCTTGTTTGCCTTTGACTACCACTGACAACTTGTACATGACCCCAGTGACAGATGTGACTAGTGAGCTCAGGATGGCAGCTGGCACTAACATGCCCTCAGGGTATCTCCTCTGCTCCCTGAACAAGTTTTCCTCATCAAAGGAACTTGGGGCTGAGGCCATGCATGGTGAAGTCTGCAGAATCACCACATGGGGACCACCCTGCCTCCTCATCCCACCCACCTTTGTAGAGGTCGGGGCAGATACTAGAGTGGAAGTGGAGGGAGATGTTTTTTAAGTTTCTTGATTTCTCCTAATAAACTCTGCCCTGACATCTAAACTGACAACAGAGTGAGTGGAGTAGTTCACGTGGAAGAGATGTGGAGAGGGCAGGTGAGCGTGTTCCTCTTGGCACCAGGCTATGTTGAGGGAAAAGGGATCGTATGGAGAACACTGCCCTGGACTGAGGCCCTGACTGCTGCGGAGTAACCTCAGGTAAGTTACCTTTCAGTGTCTGAATTGTTACCACTGCTACCTGCTTCTCTGTCTTGTTTGAGACAGGGTTTCACTGTGTAGCCCAGGCTGACCTCAAAGGTAGGATCCTCCTGCCTCAACCTGTTGGATGCTAGGATTGCAAGCACATACCATGTTTGGTTTATGTCCACTTTTTAAAAAGGTTTGGGTCGTCTGATAGTTATTTATGATATTCCCTAACTTCTTGTATTATGCATAGTGCTCCATGGTAGTTTGGTTTATTTTTAATTAACATAGTTAAAAAAGTTATTTTATGCGTATGCCTGTATTGCCTGCATGTAGGTAAGTGCACCCATGTCGTGCAATGCCCGAGGAAGTCAGAAGAGGCTTTTGGATCCCCTGGGACTGGAGTTACAGGCAGTTGTTAGCTGCTGTGTGGGTGCTGGGATTCGAACCCGAGTCTTCTGCAAAAACAACCAGTGTTCTTAACTGCTGAACCATCTCTCCAGCCCCTTAATTAATAAAATTTTATGTGTAAGTGCACCATGTGATTTCAAATGCTCAGAGGCCAGAAGAGTATTTCCAGTTCCCTGGACAGTTGCTAGCTGCTGGGAACCGAACCTGGTCCTCTGCAAGAACAGCCAGTGCTCTTAACTGCGGAGCCATCTCTCCAGCCCTTAGTTTGGTTTATTACACAAACAAACCAAATTTAGTGCAAAGCAGTGTACTATACCCTGATTAATACTCTGCCCTGATGGGGAAGATGGCTCAGTGGGTAAGAGCGCTTTCTGCACAAGCACGAGGACCTGAGTTCAGATCTCAGGACCCACAAAAAGCCAGGCATGTAGCACTTGCCGCCAAGCCTCACAACTTGAATTTGATCTGTACATGCATGCACGCACACACATGCACACACAGTAGTTTAAAGAAAAATGTGAATTTTATGGCTAAGAACGTTGAGTTCTAGCTAGGATTTGCCAGACTCAAAAGAATCATGTCATGGTCTCATGTCTGGCAAGGATCAGGAACACAGTAGGGAAGAGACATGTCATGGTCTCATGTCTGTGGTCTCATGTCTGTTCCCTGGCTACCTAGGTTCCTTTGGTTGCAAGCAGAGGAAGTTGGTTCTGGCTCTAGCCAACCTTGCTAAAATGGAAATTTATGAAAGAATATGAAGTGGTTCCTGGTGACCAGCCTTTGGAAGAACAAGACCTGGGTCAGCTCAGAGGTTCACGGAGCAAGAATTCCATACATACATTTTGAGATAACAACTTTATTCTTGGTTGTGGGGTGTTTTGCTTTTTGAGCTCTGCCTGGACTGAACTTGTTGCAGAGGCTGGTGACTTGTATGCCTGGTCTCCTTCCTGAGTGCTAAGATTAGAGGGCACAGCACCACACCCAGATCATTCTTGGGGTTTTGTTGTTTGGGTTGTTGGTTGGTTGGTGTTGGGTATTGAATCCAGATCTTCACACTGCCAGTTGTGCGCTGCACCAGTGAGCTACAGACCAGCTCTGATCCTTGTTCCTTGTGGCACCGGTCTAAAGACAAAGTTTCTCAGGAGAGGTGTGGGATGGTAGATGCTTGCCTGGCAGGTACCAAGCGCTGGGTTTGACCTCCAGCTCAAGAGAACTTTCAACCTCATATCTACCTCTAGGCAGAGCACCTTGACCACATCGGTATGGCAACAGAATAAAGTGAGCATGGAATCATCAAAGGCAATTGAAACCCTGAGATAGAGGAGGGAAGGGTGGGTAGGCCAACCCATAGCAGCCGAGGCCCACCTCAAACTGTCGTTTAGAAATTTCCCTGACCATTGGGGCCGAGTGGGACCTCTGCTGTGTGCTCTAGTAGTTCTGACTTCCCCATATCATACAGTTCCCTTTGTTTAATAAACTTCTGGCAACTTCTTTGGTTGCCCATTATATGTAAGCACTGCCTTAGGGACAGTGAGCAGTGCCTCATAAACTTACCTTGCAGCGCTATAAATGAAATAAGCCAGGTAAGCTGCAGGGTAAAGAAAAGGAAAGCATGCCCCGCACATTGATGTAACTTGCAAAGGAAGGAGAAGATGGATCTAATAGTGTGGAGTGTAGCGGCTGAGAGAGAGTGGTTCGTTCAACAGGAAGATTGGTGAACCTAGAGCTACAGAGAGAAACGGGCTACAGGTGAAGAAGTAGGTTGGGCCTGGGTCGTACAGAGCCCTGCACATTGCGAGAAGGAGTTTGCATTTGGAAGTGTTAAGAGGAAGATTGTAATGAGTAGATGAATACTGACATCAACATTTCAGACTGTCAAAGTGAACACTGGACCATTAGGGAGCAGGAAGATCAGTTAGACTATTTTAGTAGTGCAGGTGAGTGAAATGGCAGGTTCACAGAGAAGCATTTAAGACTGGCTAGGACATTCTAACAAATTAATGTACAGATGATGTGATGGATTGGTCATGTAGCTCTATGGTAAAGCACTTGACTAGCATATAAGACCCTGGGTTCAGTCCCCAGCAGCAAATGCAAACACACCCATAAACCACACATAAAAGATTGTAGAAAGGCAGAATATCAAGGAAGATCTCGAGTTCAGTGAGTACAAATATGAGAACAGATCAAGAGGGTCTTTTGGCCAAGTGTGGTGGTACATGCTGAAGGAGGATGACTGCATTTGAGGTCAGTCTTCGCTACCTAGTGTGACCCTGTCTCAAAAACAACAAAAATGAAACCACTGAGTTGTTTGGATCACTGTATGCTCTCCAAAGGGACAGCTACATGTACTTGTCAGGTGTTTGTTTTTGTTTTTTACATTGGGGGTTGGCAAACAGTCTAGACAGGATCAGCTAGTGCCTATTTTTGGCATTGCATGCCAAGAAGGAAAACCAAGGAAGTGAATGTACTTGAAAAGTAAATGTCCTCAAAATTTTTACTGACAAAATTCAAAATACAGTAATTTGGCACAAATTCTTGTGCTTGAGTTTCATAGCGTCTCCTGTTGTGAAAATCAGTTGTACATGTGTTACGGAGTTCAGGGCCACCAGGAAAGACCACTCAGACTCAAAAAGTTCCGAATCAGCCAAATCTAGCTAGCTATCCAGGCACAGCACTCTCTCTCTGAGCCAATTTATGTAGTGCTGCCCTAACTAGGAGGAACTTTTAAAGGTAAAGTCCTTGGTACAAGATTTAAACTTTTACAATTTTATTAGCGTTTCAAAGAAAAATTCCCGGGGCAGGTGGGCTGGCAATCCCAGCAGCTGTCTTGAGAAGGGTGGGGAGAGGGA
>NW_008343842.1:5175833-5202243 GCF_000622305.1 Nannospalax galili | reverse complement strand
CGAGCTGGTCATCTTGGCAGCTGCCTTGAGGAGGTCAGTAATGGGAAGAAGGAAAGAAAGCCATGAAGCCATGCAGGTTTACAGCCTGCATGGGGGTCAGACACGTGGCTGGCTGGCGGCCACATGGCTGGGAGAAAGAAGCTTTAGAGAAAGTAAAGGAATACAAAATGGTGGGGCAGCCCAAAGCCCTAAAGAGAGCATGTTTAGAAAAGGGATATGGGGAAGAGAAGAAAAGATTACACTCCTCTGAACAATTCAGAAGAGTGGGCAGACTCACAGACTGCATGACTGAGGCCAGTCCAGAAGTTCTGTGCTAGGAGGTGGGATTCCAAGTGGGAAAACTCACTATCTCATTACTCTGCCCATCTGTTTAGCCTAACCTACCTTCCTAGGGGTGGGCCAGTTACACTTACACAAAATGGAGGGGCTCAAGCTATTACACATGTGCATCTGTTAGTGTAGATCTACGAGATTTTACACATCTTTGAAAATATCTTTGGACAAATAGGTGCTGCCAAATGCTAATACAATACATATCTGAGCACATGCGATTTTATTTATTTATTTATTTATTTATTTATTTATTTATTTATTTATTTATTTATTTAATTTGGGTCTCACTCTGTAGCCCAGAACTCTGCCTGCCTCTGCCTTTCGAGTGCTGGAATTAAAGGCATGCACCACTGTATCTGGCGATTTTATTTTTATTCCTTTATTATTTATGTGTATGAGTGTATTACCTGCATGTGTGTAAGTGCACCTCTGTCCCGCAGTGCCCTCAGAGGCCTGAAGAGGGTGTTGGATCCCCTGGAACTGGAGTTACAGACAGTTTTTAGCTGTAAGAACAGTGAGTGTTCCCAGCCCTGAGCCATCTCTCCAGCCCCTGTTTATTTTTAATGTTGCTCTGTGCTCCATCATCCTGGTTGCACACCCAGGGCAAGGTGGGTGGACATGGCAGTGAACCACACACCTTCCTTCAGCTCATTTAACCAGTGGTAGCATTTTGTCATTTTTATGGTTTGCAGGTTGGATTCATGGACTTAGAGGAAAAGCTCCCACAGCCAATCTTTGCAATTTGGGTTCTTCCTCCATAGCTAGTCTCAATTCATTTACTATGCTGTGAGCTCTGAGATGTATAACATAGTGTGTGTGTTTGTGTAGCATGTGCACATATGTATGGGTGGGTGTGCAGTGTGTGTGGAGGCCATGGGCGCCATGGGGGCCATCGGTCAGTGTCAGGTGCTTTCCTCTTGCTCTCAGCCTGTTTGAGACCAGTCCCTCACCGAACCTGGAGCTCACCTGTTTGAGACCAGTCCCTCACCGAACCTGGAGCTCACCTGTTTGGCTGGGCTGGTTGCCCAGTGAGCTTCAGGATCTGCCTGTCTCCACACACCCTCCCATCCCCACTGCTGGGATTGCAGACACCCCCTTTTTATGTGGATGCTGGGAATCAAACTCAGGGCCTTTTGTTTGCATGGTAAGCACTTTACCAATGGAGCCATCTCCCCAGCCCCAGCATGGCCTCAAACTCTTGATTCTTCTGCCCCCGCCCCCTTGCTGGAGTTACAAGCATATACATTATGCTTGACCACTACATTCTTAAAGCTTTTTCATCTTAATCTGAATCTGATTCATCTTTATTTCAGGAAACATCTTTGCTGACTGAAGGCTCCAGCAATCCTGTTAGTTACTACGTAAAAGTATAACGGGGACTAGAGAGATGGTTCAGTGGTTAAGAACACTGGCTGCTCTTGCAGGGGACCTGGGTTCAGTTCCCAGCACATGGTGGCTAACAACTGTCCATAACTCCAATTCCAGGGGATTCGATGCCCTTTTCTGACCTCTGAGGGCACTGCATGACATGGGTGCCTTTTAAATACATGCAGGCAATACACTCATACAATAAAAATAATTAAATAAAAATAAAAGAGTTTCCAAGTATGAACTGAAAGTGTCGTGCTGAGCTGGACATGCATACCTGTAATCACAGCCCTAGAAAGGTAGAGCCAAGAGGATCAGGAGTTCAAAGTCATGCCTCAGCTACATAGTGAGTTTGAGGCCTGTCTAGGCTACATGATGCCCTGTCTCAAAACTAAAGGCAGTATGGAAATTTCCTTTGCGCTTGAACTGAGATCCAAAGAACTCGCCGAAACTGTAGTTTGAGCTCAGAAAATATATCTGCTGCAAGTTTGTATGGGAATGAGATCTTGCTTCTTGTTTTAGCTTTGTAACGGCGTATATGAAACAGCTTGGCTTTACCTATGAGTCACACAACTTCACTGCAGTATAAGCTTCCCATATAAGCACTCTTTTGCCTTATTTTAGGTTAAATTCATCAAGAAACTTTACCATGGCTGCAGCAAAAGCTACTTTCTAAAGCTCTTCAGTGTTTGGTAATAGTGGTTATGTCAGTCAAGTTTCCCTAGAGGAGCAGAGCCAATAGGATGTAAGTATACATGTATTAAGTGTCCATGTATTAAGTGTACATGTTTTAAGGAATTGGCTCGCTTAATTCTGTGGGCTGGCAAGTCTAAAATTTATAGGGAGGCCAGCAGGAAGGGTGTCTGTTAAAAGCTCGAGGTAGAATTCTTTCTTTTCCAGGAAATCTGGCTTTGTTCTTAAGGCATTTGGCTACGTAGACAAGGCTCACCCCTATTATTGAGGGTAATCTTTACTTATGGTCAGCTAGCTGTAGATGTTAACCACATCTGCTAGACACCCTTAGAGCAATATCCAGACCAGAGTGTGGCTAAACAGCCATGTTGTCTGACAAGTGACCCAGAATTCAACCATTACAAGAGGATGATGGACCAGACATAATGGTGTGTCGGGCAGAAGGTTGAGGAGTATATTCAGAAAAGATTCAGTCTTTGCCCTGAGCTCAAAATTTCCTTGAACTGCTGTGTGGTATGTCAAGTCAGAATATCCGTTCCTTCCTTCCTTCTTTCCTTCTTTCCTTCCTTCCCCCCCTCCCTCTCCCCCCCTTCTTCCTTCCATCTTTTGGAGACAGGGTCTCCCTGTAGCCCCAACTATGTAGGGGCTCACTATGTAGATCAGACTGACCTCAATCTTACAGAGATGCAGAGATTAAAGACGTGACCATACCCAGCCCGATTATTTACTTATTTACATGAGCTTGCACATGGAACAGCACTCATATGGAGGTCAGAGGACAACTTGTGGGAATCAGTTCTCTCTCTACCATGTGAGTCCCAGGGATCAAACTCAGGCTGCCAGCCTCAGTAGCAAGTGCTTTTACCTGCTAAGCCATCTCAATCACCAGAGCCACGCCCCACCTTAAAACAGATGCTTATATCCCCATGTTTACAGTTAGTCACAATAGTTAAGCTACGTTGCATCTTTATCCCGTCTGCTATGATACACCAGTTAAAGTGAGGACACATTTAGGGAACGGTGTCCTTCAATGACTTTTGCCATTGTCAGACCATTGTAGAGTATATTTACACAAGCCTGAATGATGTAGCCTACTGCATACCTCAGCGTATAGAACATACCCGTATATGAGTCTGTGTTGACTGAGACTTATGTGATACCTGACTGTGACATATACATGTGGAATACTATTCAGCTTTGTCTGTCTGTTTGACAGGGTCTCATGTAGTCCAGGCTGGTCCCAGACTCACTGTGTCGCCAGGATGTATTTGAGCTCCTGATCCTTCTGACTCCACACCTAAATGCTGGGATTACAAGTATGTATGCTGGGCATGATGGTGCACACCTTTAATCCCAGCAGAGGCAGGCAGTTCTCTCAGAGGGAGGCCAGCATAGTCTGCATAGTGAGTTCTAGCACAAGCTGAGGCTACAGGAGACCCTGTCTCAAAAAGGCCAGAAAAACAAAAACCAAAACAATACACATATATGGCATCACTCCTGGTTCATAGTTAGCCTTAAATGGTGGTGTTTGACCTTTCTCACAGTGCGTCAGTACCTACACAGAGCACCCGGAAGGGCTGATTTTGGTTTGGAGGGTCCGTTCTCCCTGGCAGCAGGAGCCTGTGGCAGCGGGGCACATGGCACTGTCAGGAAGCAGAGTGCTGCTGCTGTGCTTGCTCTCCTTCCTTCCATCCAGCCCAGCCAGACCCTGGCCTGAGGAAAGGCTCCACCACCAGGATGGCTCTTCTTCCTCAGCCAACCCCCCTGGAAAGTCCTTCCAGACACAAGCCCAAAGGTTTGGGCCCTATCAAGGTGACCATCTCAGAAGGGAGAACATTCTAATGCATCCGATGACACCGAACCTTCAAGACTGTGCTAAACAGAATCAGCACGGCACAAAACAATGGTGATGCACCCTTTGCAGCATGATGACAGATGTCCTTGACTGACTGTGCCCACTTCCACATGACCTGGGAGACCTGTAGGAGTTACTTCCTGGAGACGGTGGGTGGTGGACTCTAGTAGACAGGAGGTAGTGTGTGAGGGCTGGTTGGTTTATAGGGTGGGACTTCTCATTTGGGCAGAGGGAGGGTTCTGGAGATGGTGGTACAGTTTCCCCACAGAGTGAATGTACTTAATGTCAACACTGTACACAGAAAACTGGATAAAATGGCAAACTTTATGTGTATTAAACAGAATTTTTAAAAAGTGAACAGGTGGGTGTGGTGGCGCATGCCTTTAGTCCCAGCACTTGGGAGTCAGAGGCAGGAGGATCTCTGTAAGTTCAAGGCCAGCCTGGTCTACATAGTGCCAGGCCAGCTGGGGCTACAGGGAGACCCTGTCTCAAAACAACAACAACAAACAAACAGAAAAACCAACCCCCAATGAATGAAGGCGTTGAGTGTCAGCAGCTGCAGGCATCAGAAAAAGACAAGTAGACACTATGTGCCGCTGAAGGAAAATGCCATCACCACCTATGAGTTAGTATAACCAGAAGTACTCAGGTTGAATCTGATGAAGTGTCAAGAGCTGACTACCAATTTAGAGAAAGTGCTGAGGGCTGGGGGACATATTAAACTACATCATGCTCATGCGGTCAGGAACTAAAACTGTAAGAGACTCTGGAGGAGAGATAGCCCATTTTCTTCACATACACGCACATGCGCGCGCACACACACGCAGAGGAGAAAAAGGTGAATTTAAAATAAGATCTGCAAAGAAGGCTCAGTGGGTAAAGGATCTGAGTTCATATCCCCAGCACCACATCAAATGCTGCTTGTGGGGGCATGCACCTATAACCCCAGCAATGGGGAGGCAGAAACAGGATCCAGACACTCACTGGCCATCCAGCATGGTGGAATCAGTGAATTCCAGATTCAGTGAGAGACCCTTTCTTCCAAAGCGAGATAGAGGGCTGTGAGGTAGCAGGCCTGATGCCTCAGTCCCACAAGGAGGCAGGAGGAGAAAAAAACTGACCCCCAGAGTTGTCCTCCGTACTGCACACAAGTACCGTGGGTATGCCCATACTCACGCACACAGAATAATTTTTAAAGTTTCTTTTTAAAGAAAAGAAGGTGGAGAGCCATAGTGGAAGACATCTGTGTTGACCTCTGCCTTCCACACATTAACACACAGGTGCAGACACAAAATAAAAAAAAGATTTTAAAAATAGAACCATAATGTGGATCTCATACAGATCATAGTTTAAGAAGTAATTATTGGGGCTGGAGAGATGGCTCAGCGGTTAAGAACACTGACTGTTCTTGAAGAAGACCCAGGTTCGAATCCCAGCACCCACATGGCAGCTAGCAACTGTTGGTAACTCTAGTTCCAGGGGATCCGACAGCCTCTTCTGTCCTCCGAGGGCATTGCACGACACGGGCGCACTTACCTACATGCAGGCAATACACGAATACACATAAAATTTAAAAAAAATACAAATTATTAGCCAGGTGTGGTGGCACACACCTTTAATCCCAGCACTTGG
Source organism: Nannospalax galili (assembly GCF_000622305.1). NCBI lineage: Eukaryota > Metazoa > Chordata > Mammalia > Rodentia > Spalacidae > Nannospalax > Nannospalax galili. Next base: position 5,196,362 of record NW_008343842.1, on the reverse strand, counting down.
GAGGCAGAGGCAGGTGGAGCTCTGTGAGTTCAAGGCCAGCCTGTCTAAATAGCAAGTTTCAGGCCAACTAGGGCCACATATTGAGACCTTGTCTCAAAACAAGTTGGCAACCGTGGTATTAGAGCTGGAAAAAGTTCGGTGGTAGGGTGCTGGCCTGGCATGTACAAAGCCCAACCTGTGAGTTTTTAAGCATGGCTACCACTGAAGATGGGTGTTTCAAGATGAGAAGGGATCTGGAAGGCTGTGAGTACTGTCGTTCTCCATGGGTGACAAAGTCAAGCAAGAATGGCTATGGAAGAAAGAGTAAGGGAGACGTGTGACTACCTGGGGTCCGTCCACATCTAGGACCAAGAAGCTGTTGAGCATCTGTTTTTCTTAGCAGTGGCCTCTTTAAAGTGGAAGATGGTGAATCAGCTGAACACTGACAAGGAGAGGCAACAACTCAGGATGGACAACTGGTGCATTCCACTTGCCCACCTTACGCAGGTTCTAATAATCTTGGACTGTGCTGGAATGTGCTGTGTAGCCCACAGAACCACATTCAACAGCTGCCAATTTTTTTTCAGCCTGTGTCCAATTAAGAGACAGAAACCATGTAGTAATTTAAACAGTGCAGTTTAATATAAGTAGTTATTAGGACTTGGAATGTGGCTCAGTGGTAGAACGCCTGTACAAGGCTTTGGGCTCAATCCCCAGCATAAAAACTGAAAGATAGTTCTGGTGTACTTTTGCGTGGCATGGTGATGCACACCTATAATCCTAGCATCCACAAGACTGAGGCTGGAGGACTGTGAATTCAAGTCCAGTGTAGCAGAACAGTTTCTCAGAAAAACAGGGAGAGAGGAAGATGGTGGGTGACTGTTGGTAGTAATATAGAGATGAACACTTGAGCAAGAGACATTCCCTTAAGGCCATGATTCAGGTACTGGAGAAGATATGGAGAGCAGCAGCTTGCTGGATTGTCTGGAAGCCAATGAGAAAGCCTCAGGAGAAATCAAGCCTGCTGAGACCTTGACCTTGGACATCTGGCTTCCTGAACTGTTAAGAAAATAAACATCTGGGCTGGAGAGATGGCTTAGCAGTTAAGAGCACTGGCTGCTCTTGCAGAGGACCAGGGTTTAGTTCCCAGCACCCACGCAGTGGCTAACAACTGTCCAAAGCTCCAGTTCCAGGGGATCCAGTGTCCTCTTCAGGCATCCATGGGCACTGCATGCATGGGTACACGTACACAGATCCAGGCAAAACCACTCATACACGTAAAATATATAAATAAATAAAAGAAACATCTGCTGTTTAAGGCACCTAGTCTGTGTATTTTATTATATCATCCTCATAAAGTAACGTAAGGCACTGGCTGCACTTGCCGAGCCTTTGAGGGGAATTTCAGAATAATGGCTGTTTGCTTACAAGGGATTAAAATCAGTGGGCTGCGGTGGTCCCAGCCCTAGAAGGCCGAGACAAGAGGATTGCCTTAACTTTGAGACCAATCTGGGCAACATAGTGAGTTCCAAGACAGCCTGGGTTGCAGAGTCAGAACAGAAAAATCACATTAAAAACTCTGCTCTAGCCAGGGTGATGGCACATGTCTGTAATTCCAGCATTCGTGAGGCAGAGGTAAGAGAGTTGCAGGTTTGGGCCTGCACGAGTGACATAATGAGGGCTTATCGCAAAAAACTAAATGCAAGGAAAAAAAAAATCAAACAGGCGCTGTGGTGCATGCTCTAACCCTAGAACTTGGGGGTTGGAGGTGGAAGGATTAAGGCTGAGGGAAGCCTTGGCTGCTTACCAAGGTCAAGGCCAGCTGAGCTACAGGAGACCCAGCTCAGAAAACAAAAATTAGTACCAGCAGTGATTCCAGGAAATAGACCAATAGGAAAAGGTGAGGTTTGGGATTTGGGTTGACTGTGTCCTTGGACTGAACAGAGTTGACATTATCTGCAGTGTGGGAATGTAAAAGAAATTTGTCTTCTTTTTTTTTTGGCCTTTTTGATACAGGGTCTTCCTGTAGCCCTAGCTGGCCTAGATTCGCTATGGAGACCAGGCTGGCCTCGAACTCACAGAGATCCACCTGCCTCTGCCTCCTGAGTGCTGGGCTTGTTTTGTCTTTTCTGTCAGAGTTAAATAAGACAAAACTTAAAAGACTGTAAAGGAGCCGCTTGGCAGAAAATCAACTTCCTCCAGGGTCAGCACTTGTGAAATCAAAATATGTACTTAAGATTGCACGGTGCTGAAATTTCATTCTGCTTATCAAATGCATGGCTGTAAATCAACCAGTCAGGCAAGAAAGAGAGGCTGTGCCCTGCCGGCTCAGAGTGAGGCACAGGACCCCTTTGCAGTAGGAATAAAGCCCAGTGGGACCCCTGCTGGTTCGTTGGCCTGCTTGACTGACAGGGCTACACACCCTTCTGCAGAAGTAAAGCTTTTTGTCTTCCCAAAATACCTTGGCTTGCATGGTGGTTTTCTGGAGATCCTGCTGCACCTCACTCCTGTAATAGTGTCGCCTGTAAGGATGGGCGGGGAATGGGTTAGCTGGAGTTTACATGGGCGCTTACAAGGCAAAGGTCTGTTAATTCTCAGTTCAAGTCAGGAGTAAGAATTGCAGGGCTTCCATGGGAACCCGGAAAGACTCCCTTGCCTCTTGTTGCCACAAAGCTGATGCTACTGAGAATCAGAAGCAAAGTTGAATTAGCTAGGTTGCCGGAACATTAAGGTTAAAGTGATAGTCTTGCCAAGTTTCACATGTGAGAGATATGGATTGAACGAGAAAGAATAGTGTCCTGAACTCTGTGTGTGTGTGTGTGTGTGTGTGTGTGTGTGTGTGTCTGATGCTGTGGACTGAACCTAGGAGTTCTGAGCATGCCGAGTACAAGTGCTCCACTCAGTGACATCTCCTGCCCCTTGAGATTGAAGCATCTTGAATTAAAATTCAGATGAGTCTTGAACTTCACCCCAGGTTATTCCGAGGAGCCCCTGGTGCCCTCTGGTGTCTGAGGGTATTAACTCTCTTTTACTTCAAAACTTATGAGAATAAACAAGGCATGGTGGTGCATATCTGTAATCCCAGCACATGGGACAAGAGAATCAAGAGTTCAAGGTCATCCTCAGCAAGAGTTTGAGACCAACCTCAGCTGCAAGGGACCCTATCAAGAACAACAAAAGAAAAAAAAAACCCTCCAGCTTCTCTTGAGGCAAATGCCTTAAAAGGGGGTGTGTATGCTCTAGACTCATCATTAGCATGGCTCTGTTGCCATTAGGTCCATAAGCAATAGCAAATATTAGAAAACCCCAGAGGGGTGGGAATACTCAGTAACTCAGGAGGTACGAAAAAAAATCACAGATCTGGTCTGGAGAGATGACTCAGCAGTTAAGAGCACTAGCTGCTCTTGTAGAGGACCCAGGTTCAGCTCCCAGCACTACATGGCAGCTAAGGATATCCTGTAACTCCAGTTCCAGGGGATCTGATACCCTTTTCTGGCCTCCACAGTCTCCTGCACACTTGTGCACATAAACTCATGAAAGCGAACATACATACACATAAATAAATCTTTTTTCTTTTTTTTTTTTTTAAGCATCACTTGGGGCTGGAGAGATAGCTCGGTAGTGGAGAGTACTGGCTGCTCTTGCAGGGGACCCGGGTTTGATCCCTAGTACCCACATGGCAACTAGTAACAATCCTAACTCCAGTTCCAAGGGAGGGGGGCTCTGATACCCTCTTCTGACCTCCAAGGCATTGCACAACCTGGGTGCATTTACATACGTGCAGGTAATGCACTCATACACATACATTAAAAATAATATCTTTTTATAAAAGAATCAGAACTGTGCTAATGTATACTAGTCATAACCTGGGGCATATATGTGGGAGTGGGTTCTGAAATCTGTGTAAGCCCTCCATTGTTGTAATGCTGAAATTATCCATTTATACTGGGGAAAGGTGTGTTTTGGTTTGTCTTGTTCCTCACAACTTTGGAGGTTTCAGTCTCTAGTCCTGCTGCTCTTGGGCCTGTGTGACACCGAATATCTTGGTTAGGGGCTTGTGGGAGAGCGAAGCAAAGAGAGAAAGAGTCTAAGAGACTAGTGTCACCAAGTCTCCTTCAGCGGCACACTCTCAGTGACCTAATTGCCACCTCCTGGTGCCAAAGGCCAGTGGAAAACAGGGATCCAAATTATATAGCAAGTTGATTGATCCAGGAAGGCAAAAATCCAGTACTATCAAGTCAAGCTCTTTTGTTTTGTCCTTTCTATCAGTCATCAAACACCCAGCCTTGTGCAAACTAGGAAAGCGGGTTAAGGGCTGCCAAACCTGACAACCTAGGTTCTATCCTCGAAGCCACACGGAAGGAGAGAGAACAGACTCCTGAAATTTGTCCTCTTACCACAGAGCTCTTTAGTGGCAGCTAGCTGATCCATGGTGTCTGGGAAGTAAATAGATAGCCTACTGGAATATTGGTTGATCGACATCACAGGGAAAACTCTAGGTCTGGTAGTCAGAAACCTGACTTTAGTAAGTCTGGCGTAAAGCTTGTTATAGAGTGCTTGCCTAGCATGTGGAGACCTTGGGCTCCATCCCCAGCACTGGCGAACAAACTGCCCTCCCCACACCTGAAACAAAACAAAACTTCCAGTAAGTCAGCATGGTGAGGAATGATGGCTCTGACCCAGCTTCCAAGTTTTAAGTCATTTCATAGACCCGGAGCACTTTGATCTTGAGGAGGAGTCCCTTGAGGAAGGACCTTGCCCATCTCCTGCAGGCGTTCCTCAAAGGAACGCTAGCAGTTTGCTACAGTGATTGTGTGGTGAGAAGAAAACACCCAGGCTTTCTCAGGGATTGTTAGACACTGGCTCTGAATCGATGCCCCTTCCTTTGGGTCCAATGCCACTCTGACCCCCTACTGAAAGCAAGGGCTTGTGGCGGTAGACAGAATCTTAGGTCTGACTCACAGGGGCCCAGTGGACCCGTGAACTCCCCATGTGACTTTTTCCAGTTCCTGAATGTGTAATTGGTTTTTTTTTTTTTTTAATTTTGTTTTGGTCTTTTTTATATAGGGTCCCCCTGTAGCCCTAGCTGGCCTGGGACTTGCTATGTAGACCAGGCTGGTCTTGAACTCACAGAGATCTGCCTGCCTCTGCCTCCTGAGAGCTGGGATTAAACGCATGCACCACCATGCCTCCCTGAATGTGTATTTGTAATAGGTGCATGTATGGCAACTGCCAGGATCCCCATAGTGACTCTGATCCATGGATCACCGTGGGGACTTTATGGTAGGCAACTTCCATCTCCACCCAGGAAACAATACTGTATCCTGGAAAAGCACAAATGTCAATACTCCCGCTAGGGCGGAGTGCTCCCCCTGGGGCAGAGTGCTCCCCCTGGGGTGGGGTGCTCCCCCTGGGTGTTGATTCTCCCCTCTTCCATTTAATTTACCAGTGCAGCCTGTGAAGAGTCATGTGGATCTTGGGAAGTGATTGTCACGAACTTAATCTGGTGGTGACTCCAGCTACAGCTGCTGTCCCAGATGTGTGCTTTGTACTGGAGTAGCTTCTTCTGGGTCTGTGAATCATCTGAAAGGTGTAGATGCTTTTTTGCAAACATGGGGCTTTAGAAGTATCCTTTAGGGGTTGGGGATTTAGCTCAGTGGTAGAGTGCTTGCCTAGTAAGCACAAGGCCCTGGGTTCAGTCCACAGCTCTGGAAAAAAAAAAAGACAACAAAAAAGACCAAAAAACAAACAAACAAACAAACAAGGGCAACTAGAAGTCTCCTTTAAGTGCCAGGGTGTAGCTAGGTCACTTGCCTAGCATCTGCCAGGCCCTAGCACTGAAGAAAAAAAAAGTATCTTTTAAAAATCAATTTCTGAGGCCGGCAAACCTTTAATCCCAGCACTCGGGAGGCAGAGGCAGGCAAATCTCTGTGAGTTCAAGGCCAGCCTGGTCTACATAGTGAGTTCCACGACAGCTGGGAACAGGGAGACCCTGTCTCAAAAAAGACCAAAAGAAAAAAAATCAATTTCTGGTCACTGGAGAGATGGCTCAGTGGTTAAGAACACTGGCTACTTTTCCAGAGTTTGGCTCCTAGCACCCACATCAGGTGGCTCACAACTCCCTATATACCTCTAGTTCCAGGGGATCCAGTGTCCTCTTCTGGCCTCCTCAGGCACCTGCACACACACATACATATGCACATAAATAAGAATAAAAATATATCTTTAAAATCTATTTCTGGGACAGCGACTTGGCTTAGCAGATAAAGGCATTTGCTGCCAAGTGTGACGTCCTGAATATGATTCTCAGAACCCACATGGTAGAAGGAGAGGAAGGACTCCTGGGAGTTATCCTCTGTCTTCCACCACAGGCATGCAGGGTGCATGTGTGTGCTCACACACATAGACACGAAATAAATATTTTAAAAGGGGGAAATTTTAAAATCAATTTCTAAGCTAGTTGCATTGCGCTCCAAACATACGGTCTTTTATTTTTGTTTTTGTGAGAAAGGGTCTCCTGTAGCTCAGGCTGGCCTCTTTTGTGTAGCAGAGGATGATCTTGAACTCCTGATCCTCTTGCCTCCACTTCCCAAGTGCCAGGATTACAGGCTTGTTTGGTATACTTGAGACCTCTGTAGCCCAGGCTGGCCTGGAACTCATAGGAATCCTCCTGCTTCAGCCTCCACAGCACTGGGATTACAGGCATGCACCATCACACTAAGTAGTATCTCTCATTACCTGTTGATTCTTGACAGTTTAGGATGGATGTGTTATGCATATCCTTAATTTTTGCCATTTCTGTGAATGTTCCATGTACCCTTGACAAGAATATCGGTTCTCTAATTGCTGCATACAACATTGCATGTGCTACTACTGCATGTTTTAGAAATTTCTGTGATCCATATTGAAGTGTTCTACTACCATTGGGAATCATGAACTTCTTGTGATTCTGTCAGATTTTGACTCTTACATCAACAGGTTATATTATTTTGTGTACAAAAATTTAGAAATGTTTAAAATTGTCCCTATGAGGTATAACTTCTATGTTTATGTCAAAATTATTCTAGGGGGCTGGAGAGATGGCTCAGTGGTTAAGAGTACTGACTGCTCTTGCAGAGGACCCAGGTTTAGTTCCCAGCATCTACAGGGCAGCTAACAACCATCTGTAACTCCAATTCCAGGGGATGTGATGCCCCCTTCTGGCCTGTGTAGGTATTGCATGACACAAATGCACTTACATTCATGCAGGCAAAACATACACATAAAATAAAGTAAATAAATACAATAAATTGCTGGGTGTGGTGACCTTTAATCCCAGCATTTATGAGGCAGAGGCAGGCAGATCTCTGCAAGTCCAAGGCCAGCCTGGTCTACATAGTGAGCTCCAGGCTGGCTAGGGCTACAGGGAGATCCTGTCTCAAAAAGACCCCAAAATAAAAATAAATAAATACAAATAAATTAAATAAATTATTCTAGGGGGCTGGAGAGATGGCTCAGTACTTAAGAGCAGGTACTGCTCTTCCAGAGGACCTGAGTTCAGTTCACAGCACCCACATCAGGCAGCTCATAACTACCTATAACTCCAGCTCCAGGGGGATCCAGTACCTCTGGCCTCTGTGGGTACCTGCACATATCCACCTGTGCTGGATAGCGTTAGTGTCAACTTGACACACCTGGGTTGAGGGAGCCTCAATTGGGAAATTTCCTCTATTGGACTGGCCTATGGCCATGTCTGAGGGGTATCTTCTTGATGAGTAATGTGGGAGGCCCCAGCCCACTGTGGGTGGTGCCACCCCTGGGTGCGGGTCCCCTCTGTGTGTTACTGCATCCTTCAATACTCACTAGAAGCTTCTTCTTGCAGCAGGTTCAGATTAACGCAGAAACTCACAACTAATCAACACACAGAGAACAACTTCAGAGTGTTCAGTCCTAAATGGAACACATATAGTAAACCCTCTTCGCCAAAGGCTCAGTGAACATAGTACACTGGCGGTAGATAAACAAAAGGAAACTATGTTGCTTGGACATCACCGACTAGTTACAGACATAAACCCACAGTGCTTATAAGGGCATGCATAAGACCTATCCAACCCCAAGCCAGACAAAAACCCAACAGGGATGGGGGAGGTAAGCAAGATGCCTTAGCTCTGGTTAAAGATCTATTGGTGACTGATAGCTACTGGGAGAGGGAGAGTCAGTTTTCTTTAAGTGTGATTGTTCTAGTTTGTTCTCTTCATTGCTGTGACAAAATACTCTGACCAGTGCCAACTTGGGGAGGAAAGGGTTTATTCAGCTTACATCTCCCAGGTCACAGTTCATTAGAGAGCCCAAGGTAGGAACTCAGGGCAGGAACCTGGAAGCAGGAGCAAGGCCCTGGGTTCAGTCCTCAGCTCTGGAAAAAAAAAAAAAAGACAATAACAAAAAAGACCAAAAAACAAACAAACAAGGCAACTAGAAGTCTCCTAGGGTGTAGCTTGCCTAGCATCTGCCAGGCCCTAGCACTGACCCGTACCTCTATTTCAAGCTGGAAGCAGGACTTGGTAATGTGTAAGAGTCTCTTGCATGGTTCTGGTGTTTAAAGCGTGAAGGGGTCACAGAGAGCAGCTGAGGCTTGGCACTCTGAGAGGCCAGGAAAGGCCATAGGTGAAAGTGCAGCTTCAGTTGCAGCGAGGACCCTAGGATTGAAGGGGTCATGGAGAGATTCTGAGGCTTTGCACCCAAAGAGGCAAGACGAGGCCATTGGTGAAGGTGTAGCCTCAGTTTCAGTGGAGATCCCAGCTTTTTGGAGATGCCAGGACTGTGGGATGACCACCAAGGACAGCAGTAGGTGTGGCATTGAGCTGGCCTGGGTCTTCGAGACAAGCTGAGTGTGCTGTGGACGGCAGAGTCAGAGCAGTGGAGCTGCCAGAACCCTTTGGAGCCCAGAAGATCGTGAGTGACTCCCAGATGTCCAGCCTTGAGCTACTTTGCTGGACTTTGGTTTTGCTTAGGTGTGCCCGATTCTTCCCTTTGAAATAAGACAGTACTTGTTTTGGATTTTACAGATGCCCACCCACAGTTAAGAGACTTAAGAGAGACTATGGACTTTTAAGTGCTTGGATTTTTTTAAGGATTGCGGGGTTTTTAAGGTTGTACTGTTTTATGTTGTGATATTAACATATCTTGGGGACAAAAATTGAAAAGTTTATGGTTTAATAGTGATGTTTGTGTGTCAAGTTGACAAGGGGTCAATTGTGCTTGATAGCTTTAGTGTCAACTTGACACACCTGGGTTGAGGGAGCCTCAATTGGAGAATTGCCTCTATTGGACTGGCCTGTGGCCATGTCTGAGGGGCATCTTCTTGATGAGTGATGTGGGTGGGCCCAGCCCACTGTGGGTGGTGCCACCCCTGGGCAGGTGGGCCTGTGTTGCATAAGAAAGCAGGCTGAGCAGGGGCCAGGGGAGCAAGCCAGTAAGCAGCATTCCTCCATGGCTTGTGCTCCAGCTCCTGCTTCCAGGTTCCTGCCCTGAGTTCCTGCCTTGGGCTCCCTAATGAACTGTGACCTGGGAGATGTAAGCTGAATAAACCCTTTCCTCCCCAAGTTGGTAGTGGTCAGAGTGTTTTGTCACAGCAATGAAGAAACAAACCAGGACAGGCCTCTGTGGGTACCTGCACATATCCACCACATACACATAATTAAAGTAATAAAAATCTTTAAAAACTATTCTAACCTGTGTGTAGTGGCACACACCTTTGATCCCAGCACTCAGAAGGCAGAAGCAGGTGGATCTCTGTGAGTTCAAGGCCAGCCTGGTCTACATAGTGAGTTCCAAGCCAGCTGGGGCTACAAGGAGACCCTGTCTCAAAAAGACCAAAACAAAACAATAAAACAAAAACTATTCTGGTAAGACTTTTTCAGTGCTGGGACTGAACACAGACCTCACAATTCTCCACAACTGAGCTGCATCCCCAGCCCAACAATGCTTTCTTCTCTCTTCTAGCTTTCTGTCTGGTATGTGTGTCTATGGAATGTCTGTCTACACTGAGGAAGGACCTTGGACCACTACAGCAAGACACGCTTTAATCTTCCCAAGAGGAGCCTGCATTGTGTCACTGCAGTGACTGTGGAGAAGGAAGGATGCACTCAGAGCATTTCAGGAACGCTCTGGATACAGCGTGTGTGTATGTGTGTGCACCTGTGGTGTGTGTGCATACCCAGGGGTGTGTGTGCATGTGGAGACCAGAGGTCAATGTCAGGTGTCTTTCTCATCTGCTTCTCCACTTTTTTAAAAAATTGTTTTTATTTTATGTGTATGTGTGCAATGCCCGAGGAGGACAGAAGAGGCTCTTGAATCCCCTGGAACTGGAGTTACGGATAGTTGTTGGCTGCCATGTGGGTGCTGGGATATGAACCCGGATCTTCTGTAAGAACAGCCAGTGTTCTTAACCACTGAGCCATCTCTCCAGCCCCTGCTTCTCCACTTTTAAAAACTATTTATGTATTCATTTATGTATGTATGTATGATTTATTTATTTATTTATTATTTATTGTTCCTGATGTGTGTACATGTGTGGAAGTCATAGGACAATTTTGTGGAGTTGGTTCTCTCCTTCTGCCTTCTCATGCATTCTGGGACTCTAACTCAGGTTGTCAGGTTTGCAAGGCAAGCATCTTTACCTGCTAAGCCATCTCACTAGCCCTCCACCTTATTTTTGAGATAGGGTCTCTCTCTGAACCTGGAACTCACCGATTAGGCTAAAACAACTGGTAGTAAGCTCCAGGGATTTTCCTGTCTCCACCTCCCCAGTGCTGGGATTACACATGCAGGCAGCGCTTGGCTTTTCTGTACCAGGTGCAGAGATGCAAATTCAGTTCCTCATGATTTCATGACAATTATATATATAATTTTTTTTTGAGACAGAGTCTCACTCTGTAGCCCAGGTTGGCCTCCCATTCAGGACCCTCCTACTCGGCCTCCTGAATGTTGGGGTCACAGGCCTTTGCTGTATAGTTTTCTGTCCGTTTATTTTTAGTTTTTTGAAAACAGCCTATTTATTTATTGAAGTTAATTATTTTTAAAATATTTTATTTGTTTATTTTTAATTAATTAATTTATTTATTTTTAATTTATATGTAATGAGTGTATTGCCTGTATGTAGGTAGGTGCACCCATGTTGTTCAGTGCCCAAGGAGATCAGAAGAGGGTATTGGATCCCCTGAAACTGGAGTTATAGACAGTTGTTAGTCGCCATGTGGGTGTTGGGAATCGAACCTGGGTCCTCTGCAAGAGCAGCCCAGTGTTCCTAACTGCTGAGCCATCTTTCCAGCCCTATTTAGGGTTTTTTTTTTTTTTGTCTTTTTGAAGCAGGGTCTCCCTGTAGCCCCAGCTGTCCTGGAACTCACTATGTAGACCAGGCTGGCCTTGAACTCACTGAGATCCGCCTGCCGCCTGCCTCTGCCTCCCAAGTGCTGGGATTGAAGGTGTGTGCCACCACACCCAGCTCCCTATTTAGTTTTTGAGACAGGGTTTTTACCGTGTAGCACTGGCTAGCCTGAAACTTGATAATGTAGACCAGCCTGGCCATGAACTAGGGTACTGTCTGCCTTTGCCTTCCAAATGCTGGGATTAAACATGCACACATGATTTAGTTATTTGTCTTTGAGATAGGGTTTTGTGTAGGCCAGGCTAGCTCGGAACTCTGTATGTAATTGAGGGTGACCTAGGATTTGTGATCCTCCTGCCTCCATCTCCTCAGTGAATCATGATGTCTGATTCATGCAGAATGGGGTGGAATGCAGGGTCTTGTGAATGCTAGCCCCATCCCCAGCTGCTGCCGCTTCTTGTTAAAAATGCATTCTCTTAATTAACATTTAGTTTAATATTTATTTATTTTTAAACTTCTAATTCTCCTGCCTCCATCTCCCAAGTGCCAAGGTTATAGGCATGTGTCACCATGACCACGTTTGATTTAGCTCAATATTTTAAAATCATTCAGCCATATTTTGTGATGCACACATGTAGTCCCAACTACTCAGAAGGCTGAGGCAGGAAGATCACTTGAGTCCAGGAGTTACCAATGTGGGCAACACAATGAGATTCTGTCTCTAAAAACCCAGGCCTGGAGGTTTAGCTCAGAGGCAGATGTCTGCTTAGCACGGTGAGGCCCTGTTCCCTCCATAGCAGACAAAGGAGAGATGTTTCTTTATCATCTGTTATTCATTCCTTTTCAGAGTTTTCTGGTTCTGCTCCAACCCAGAATCTCATGCTGTATGAGGTTATTGAACCCCACAACTCCTTTAACCTTTAAGCCTTGACAGGCTCTTTGCTGTGTGAACTGAGTCACAGAAGAGAAGGCTGCTGTCCTGTCCCCTTTGAGTCTGACTGCTTCTGCAGACTCCCTTTATGTTTCCACTGAAATGCAGATTCATGTCAGAGGTTTGATGGTCACTGTCCAGATCACATCACAAGTCATACCGCGCCTCAGGAGATAATTCTGTGCAGTTCCCAGCATACACACAAACGGTGCTGAGCTGCTGCAGGGCGAAGGTGGAGTCCTAAGGTGGGTTTGTTTCAGGGCTTATCTGCTTACAGCCTCTTTGTAGTATATATCATTGGGGCTAATGCACTAGAGAGAAGTGGAAGATGCAGGCTGCGACGGGGTCTCAAGCAGCTGAGTCCTTAGCTGGTGCGTGCTGGGACCCCTTGGACACACCTCTGCTCACAAAGCAGTTTTTCCAGCTATAAAGTTGAAGGGCTGAGCAGGAGGAAATCCCACCTTCCCCTTCCCCTTCCCCAGTTAGCACTCTCCAGCCAGCTAACCTGAGCTGCCAGCAGCATTGAGAGTCTCTGCACTAATACTTGGTACTTTCAGACTTTTTATCCCTTTTCTTTAAAAATAATTTAATATTTATTTATTTATTTAGACAGGGTCTGATGGGGATGTAGCCCTGGCTGGCATTGAACTCACAAAGATCGCCCTGCTTCTGCTCTGGAGTGCTGGGATGAAGCTGTGTATCACCACACATGGTCCTACTCTCAGACCTTTTCAACTTCACTATGATTAAATGAAATGCAATTGTAACTTTAGTGTGAGGGGTGATAGGGATTGAAGCTAGGTAAGCACCTGACCTGAACTATATTGTTGCTTTTTAAAAAATATCATAATTATTATTTTATGTGTATGTATGTATTGCCTGCATGTAGGTAAATGCACCCTTGTCGTGCAATGCCTGTGGAGGACAGAAGAGACTGTTGGATCCCCTGGAACTGGAGTTACAGACAGTTGTCAGCTGCCATGTCGGTGCTGGGATTCGAACCCGGGTCTTCTGCGAGAACAACCAGTGTTCCTGACAGCTGAACCATCTCTCCAGCCCCCTTGTTGCTTTTTTTTTTTTTTCAATTGAGTTCTCATGTAGTCCAGGCTGGCCTCAAACTCCCATGTATGGAAGGCTGGCCTTGAACTCTTGATTCTTCTGCCGCCATTTCCCAAGTGCTGAGATTATAAATATGGGAAGCCAGAGGTGTCAGATTCCCTGAGCTAGAAGTGGGTTGTGAACCACCCACTGTGGGTGCTGGGAACTGAACTAGGGTCCTTGGCAAGAGATTTTTAACTACTGAGCCACCTTTTAAGATTTCATTTAAAAATAATTATTATGGCGTTGGAGAGATGGTTCAGCAGTTAAGAGCACTGGCTGCTCTTGCAGAGGACCTAGGTTCAGTTCCCAGCACCCACATGGGGACTAACAACTGTCTATAACTCTAGTTCCAGGAGATCTGACACCTTCTTCTGACCTCCTTGTGCATTGCATGACACAGGAACACCTACCTACATGCAGGCAAAACACCCATACACATAAAATAAAAATAAAATTAAAAATTAAAAATAATTATTAGCTGGGTGTGGTGGCGCAGAGGCAGATGGACCTCTGTGAGTTCAAGACCTGCCTGGTCTACATAGTGAGTTCCAGGCCAGCTGGGGCTACAGGAAGACCATGTCTAGGTTGACAGGCATAACACCAGCTCCAAGGGATCAGACACTCTACAAGCACCTGTACACAGATACATACACAAAAGACCTCTCCCCCCAAAAAATCTTGCAAAAACCTTGATGGAGTGCATAATGATGAAATACACTTTTTGATGTGTAAAAAAGTCAAAAGCAAGTTGGGGTGGTGGCACATGCTTTTAATCCTAGCACTTGGGAGGTAAAGGCAGGCGGATCTCTCTGACTTCAAGGCCAGCCTGGTCTCTATGGTGAATCTAGGACAGCTGGGACTACAGGGAGACCCTGTCTCAAAAAGACCAAAAAAAATATTACTATATCATGGCACTTACAATTTAAAAATATTATGTAAGACTTTAATCCCAGCACTCTGAAGGCAGAGGCAGGTGGATCTCTGTGAGTTTGAGGCCAGCCTGGTCTATGTAGCAAGTTCCAGACCAACCAGGGTTATATATTGAGACTCTGTCTCAAAATTTTTTTATTTTAAAAATTATTTATTGTGCCAAGTGTGGTGACACACACCTTTAATCCCAGCACCTGGGAGGCAGAGGCAGGCAAATCTCTGTGAGTTCAAGGCCAGCCTGGTCTACATAGTGAGTTCTAGGCTAGCTGGGGCTATAGCGAGACCTCATCTCATCTCTGTATCCTTTTTTTTTTTGAGACCCTGTATCCTCAGCTGGACCTCAATATGTAGTTCAGGCTGGCCTTGACCTCACGGAGATCTGCCAGCCTCTGCTTCCCGGGTGCTGGGATTAAAGGTGTGCACCATCACGCCTGGCCCTGTATCCGTATTTTTTTTTCAGTTGTCTAATTGGGGATTTACAATTATTTATTTTATTTTATTTTATTTTTAAACTTCCTAGACTGTGATTTTTCTCTCTGGAAATTCAATTAGATGGTTTACATTTTCTGAAGGACACATATGAAGTGCACTGGCCTGCCAAAGAATAATAGAAAGATGTGGAAGAGCTCTTGGTGCCTGGGAATGGGAGAGGCCCAGTGTCAAGACTCGGGGCCCAGGACCTCCTGTGGAGCCAAGACCACAGCTGGCCATGAGGGAGGTGAGAAGGTATTCCTGAGAATCAGTCCCTCCCACACTAGAATTGGCAAATGACAGAACTTCCCCTGTCCCCAGCATAAGCCCAGCACAGAGGCAAAGCCACTGCAGTGCACAAGCTGAGACCTTCGGGGAGAGGACTGTGTGGAGGGCAGCCACTCAGAGAAGCTGAAACTGCTGCCCCACATTGGGACGGCCTCCATCCTCCAGTCTGCTCCACCATCAGCCCACCACCAGAGGAGTGTGGAACCATGGTTCAAGGTTGGTGACCACAGCTCCAGCTCATGGAAGGAGACCACGGGTCCAGGTTCTTGGGAAGGGACCACAGGTCCAGGTTTACAGGAGAGGACCACAGGTCCAGGCTCACAGGAGGGGACCACGGGTTCAGGTTAATGGGAGGGGACCATGGGTCCAGGCTTACAGGAGGGGACCACGGGTCCAGTTCATAGGAGGATACCATAGCTCCAGGTTCATGGGAGATGACCACAGTTCCAGCCTCATGGGAGGGGTCATAATTTTGATTATCATGTGGGTGCTGGGAACCAAACCTAAGTCCTCTGCAAGAGCAGCCCTGATTGGGGATTTGAGTGGTGATAATGTCGATCTCAAATGACACATTAGTTTGGCATAATAGCCTTAAGTTGCCACACACTTCCTCTCAGTACTGTGAAGGGCTCGGGGTAGAGCACTTGCCTGGAATTTTCCAAGCTCTGGGCTCCATCCCCAGCACTACAGAAACAACTATGAGACAGCACTCCTTTGTCTTTTACTTTCCATAACTGCTATGGAATTTGCCATCTGTCCAGGCATTATTGCTCTGTGAAAAACCTGAGTTTTCTTTCTGGTTTTTTAAGTTCCCCTCCCCCATCTTTGAATAAAATCTCTCTGGTATGGCAAAATGGGGATTTGGTCTATCTTGGGATTCGTTATCTGACACTGAGAATTCTGGTCCCCAGTCAAGAGGATCATACATTTAAGGCCAGCCTGGGCTACAAAGTAAATTCCAGTCTAACCTGGGAAACCTAGTGAGACCCTGTCTTTAAAAACAAAAACAAAGGTCAGGTGTGCTGGCCTCCACCTTTAGTCGTAGAACTTAGGAGGCAGAGACAGGGGACTCTATGAGATTGAGGCCAGCCTTGTCTACATAGTGAATTCCAGGCCAACTGGGGCTACAGGGAGGCCCTGCCTAAAAAAGCCAAAACAAAAACAAAACAAAACAAAAAAATAGGCTATTGTGAGGTACAGCTAAATTAATTTCTGTGAAAATATATGTCACATCTGTGGAGAAATCACATTGGGAAGTATTTGCAGAAAGGAAGGAGAGCCAACCAATCATGTGAAAAAGCCACAAACACAAATCCACAGTAGTATCAGGTTTAAAGTACTAAACTCTGGTGAGAATCATACAAGGGAATTATATTAAAAACTCACAAGAGTTGGTGAGATGGCTCATTGATTAAGAGTATGTATTACTCTTGCTGAGGACCTGAGTTCAGTTTCTAGCACCTGCACAGGTTGGCTCACAACATCTGCAACTCCAGCTGCAGTGGATCGGATGCCTCTTCTGGCCTCCAAGGGCACCTGCAGTCATGTGTTGGCATACACACACACACACACACACACACACACACAGAGAATCAAAAATAAAAATAATTCTTTTTTTCAAAGCTCCTTCCCTCTGCAGGCACTTTACTCAGAGTAAATTTTAATTGCAGGGCAAATAATGCTCCCATTTTGCAGAGTAGAAACGGCAAGAAGGTCATTAATTTATAGCTAATTGGGAAACCCCAGGTAGAACTTAAAAAGTCCGTGCTCTTCCCTGTAGAACTATTCATGGGGAAGACACACCATTATTTGGACCACATATGTATTTTTTCCAAGTTTTAATTTTGTATCAGGCCAATTACCTCCATGTACCATAAAGATGTGTTAAATAATTAATGGAATGGGAAAAAGAATGCATAAACCTACAAGAGAATCACATTTTAAGTAGAGGAATTTTAGTACACTATTTTCTCTCATTTTTCCAATTTGGAATTTTGTTTACGTACAAAAAATGCAATTAACAAGCAGCTTGCTACGAGAAACCCCTAGAGCTCCCAAAGTCCAATAAAGTATATTTGAGCTGAACACTCCAGTAAAACAAAGCAAACCCCTGTGATTTTAACCCCTTAATAAGGGGTTGGCACATGCAACATCAACAGAAGCAATTTAACACCAACAAATTTTGCCAAGTGGTGACAAAACACCTTGATAGATGATCCTGCTATGCCCAGACAGGCTATTGACTGTGCCTGCTTGGGATGTTGGCTCCGGGCAGAGTCCTTTACCTAGCAGACCCCTTTACCTGGGAGACTCCTTTACCTGGCAGAGCCCTTTACCTGGCAGACCCCTTTACCTGGCAGACTCCTTTACCTGGAAGACCCCTTTACCTGGCAGAGCCCTTTACCTGGCAGACCCCTTTACCTGGTAGAGTCCTTTACCTGGAAGACCCCTTTACCTGGCAGAGCCCTTTACCTGGCAGACCCCTTTACCTGGCAGACTCCTTTACCTAGAAGACCCCTTTACCTGGCAGAGCCCTTTACCTGGAAGATCCCTTTACCTGGCAGAGCCCTTTACCTGGCAGACTCCTTTACCTGGAAGACCCTTTATGTGGAGGATCCCTTTACCTCGCAGACCCCTTTACCTGGAAGACCCCTTTACCTGGCAGCTGTTGAGAATCATCTTCCAGGGACAGGCCAGAGGTGTTCAGGAGTTATAAACAGGTTTTGTTCTCTTCCTAAGTGTTTAATTTTTATTTTTAATTATGTGTATGTGGGGGAGTATGTGCATGTGTGAGTGCAGGAGCCCACAGATTATAGAAGAGGGTGTTGGATCCCCTGGAGTTGGAGCTACAGGCAGTTAGGAGCCACTCAACACAGGTGCTGGGAGCCAAACTTGAGTCCTTATGCTCTCATATGAGCTGTCTCTGCACTCCAGCCCCTTGTTGTAATGTTTTGAAACAGATCTCACCATGGCCTGGCTAGCCTGGAACTCGCAATATAAACCAGTATAGCCTAGAACTTGTGGCAATCCTCTAGCCTCTGTCTTCTGAATGCTGGGATTGATTGGGATTACAGGTGTGTGCCGACACACTCAACTTTAAAACATTTCAATGTCATTAAACAATTTAACCAATTTAACTTTGCCAATATTTCTGATATGGTTTGAATCTGAAATGTCCTCCACAGGTTCATGTTTGGGATTGTGGGGATTTCTTAAAAAATTATTTATTATTTTTATTTTAAGGTATGAGTGCATTGCCTTCATGTATGTAAGTGCACTCATGTCAGTCATGTAATGTCCTAGGAGGTCAGAAGAGGGCATTGGATCTCCTGGAACTGGTTGTTAGCTGTTAGCTACTGGTTGTGGGTGCTGAGAATACAACCTGGGTCCTCTGAAAGAGCAGTCAGTGCTCTTAATTGCTGAGCCATCTCTCTAGCCCCTGTGGAGTTGTTAGGAGGGAGTGGAAGTAGGTCTCTAGGGGTGGCCGTTTGGAGGGTATAGTCATGTCTTCACTCTAGTCCACTTTCTGCCTCCCAGTCTCTGCCAAGTGAATTAGCCACAGCTGTGTGAATCAGTCTCCTTCCCCACCATGATGGACTGTACCCTCCAAAACGTGGTAAACCCTTCCTCCCCTCTGTGAGCATGACAGATATGTACACACACACACACACACACACACACACACACACACACACAGTTCTGGATGACAGAATCAGGGTCCAAAGATAACTTAGTGTCCTGGAATGAAGCTGAACTGCCAGTGCCAGCTGGCCAAGACGGACAGTACCTGAAAGGGGGAGTGAGGATTGAAAGAAAAAACAAGAGACAGAAAAGATACTTGGGAGGACTGTCAGTAGAGACTGCAGCCCCGGTTTATTTCAGCTCCGCCTTTTTATACAGTAGGACATCAGAGATAGCCACCGTTTGCTCAATTAGCTTCAACAGCTGTTTTTCCCACCTGTAGCTGAGGGTCAAGGAGCGGTCAAATACTTGTTGTGAACTCCACCATTTAACCATCTTCCCTAAATTATAAACACATTCCTCCTGACTTGGCAGAATAATTAGGTACTGGTGTGCAAAACACAAACTCAAGCAAGCCTGCCGCAGCTCAATGTACATAATGGCTGTGCGTATATTAATAGCTCCCAACATCTCTCCCTTTTTTATTTTTTATAACCCCAGATTATGCTATATCCAGGACAGAAGGACCGTGCCTGTCTTAGGTTGTCTTCTGCTAGAGCAAAGCCTTACCTGTCATCGGCACGTAGCTTCCACCAGCTACGCCCTGTCTTAGGTTGACTTCCTCCCAGAAGATCTTACCTGTCTTTGACTACCAGCCTCCACTGGGGGGAGTGAAATCTCATGTCATGCATAGCAGCTTTGACTTGCCACAAGGATTTCATAAATTACTGTTACCAGATGAAGACAAAGACATAGGAGGAAAAGCATGCCAAGTCCTGTTAAACCACTCACAATGGAAGTGATAGAGGACCACAATGATAAGGTGGCTCTCAGCCTTTTTAGAATATCTGCCGCTGCTGACAGGGTGGAAATGCTTGCGGAGAAATTTTTTTCTCTATTGTCTCTTGGCAATAACACTTTAACATTGGTACAGTATCCACCTTGTCCCACAAGCACACAGTCATCTACTTGTACACACCCAGACTTATTATCATTTTTAACAAAACAAATAGGCAACCCACTTCCCAATCCAAAATAATAAAAATTCATCACTACTTGCATCATCAGGTGTTTTGAAGCAGGCTGAGCAATTAACCAAGAGTCGAGAGTCATTCACAGTCACTACTATCTCTTTTTTCTCCCATATTGTGGGGTGCAATATTGTGGATCAGGAACATAAGTCCAGTATAACTCAGCCAAGATCACTTGCGGGAACATCATCATCAGCCTCGTTTGTTGCCTCATCATTCTTTTCTACTTCTTTTTCTTTGGCGCTCGTCCGGCGAACCTCACCAGCCTTTCTGGCAGCCACCTGGCTCCATCTGTGTCCTGCGGAAAAACACAAACATGCCCTCTTCCCCATATCAACACAGGGTTGGGGCCATGCCATTGTTCAGTTAAAGGATCCTTCCACCTGACTTGGGCGTAGGTATCCGAGAGTGCCACATTCTATCTGCCGCGGAGTGGTCATTTCTATCCAAACTCAAAAAATTTAAAATGAAAAGAGTATCATGTAAAAGATTACTTGGTGTCTGGAGATATAACTCCCCCTTTTTAATTTTTTGTAATTGTTCTTTTAAAGTGCCATGAGCTCTTTCCACTATACCTTGTCCTTGTGTGTTATATAGTATTCCAGTTTTATGCTCAATGCCCAATTGCAAACAGAAACACTGGAACCCCTGACTGGTGTAGCCAGAGCCATTATCCATTTTTATAATGTTAGGGATCCCAGCTATGGAAAAGCAAGTCAAGCAATGAGTTATAACATTTTTTTGTGGCTTCT
>NW_008343842.1:5165780-5175389 GCF_000622305.1 Nannospalax galili | reverse complement strand
TGACTATCTGTATAGAGATTGAAGGGTGTTGAGGTGGTCCTAGTTCTTTTCCCTTTGTTCTTTAGCATTTCCTTCTTCAAAGCCTCTAACTCTGCCCTTAATCACTCAATTTCCCAGTGATAGACTTCTCAGACAAGGCAATTAGAGGTGGACACTTTTCCCGA
The DNA here is from genome assembly GCF_000622305.1 of Nannospalax galili. Lineage (NCBI taxonomy): Eukaryota > Metazoa > Chordata > Mammalia > Rodentia > Spalacidae > Nannospalax > Nannospalax galili. Next base: position 5,175,225 of record NW_008343842.1, on the reverse strand, counting down.
TCATACTCAGCCGCCTCCTCTCCTAGGGCAGACTCATCCTCAGGGTCAAGAGATCCCTCTTCTAGCCACAGATGGGGGTCCTCATACAAGGGTGGTAAGGCTAATGGAGCTGGCTCTGGTGGAGCAGAAGGTTTGGTTTCACTTTTATCCCAGCTGCCGCTTATCGGATTCTCTTTTTAGTCTCAGCCTTTGCTCCTCGGGCCTGAAGCATATTCCTTACAAAAACTGAGCGACTGTTTCCTTGTCCCATCTTCTCCCAAGATAAATACCACTCCCCAATCTTACCAAGTGCACTCACTTAATTTCTCCAGCGGTGTCCTTCACTTTTTCCCCTACTTTTCAGGTCCCTGTTCGGGCGCCACTTGCCGGTGCCAGCCGGCCAAGACGGACAGTACTTGAAAGGAGGAGTGAGGATTGAAAGAAAAAAACAAGAGACAGAGAAAAGATCCTTGGGAGAACTGTCAGTAGAGACTGCAGCCCAAGTTTATTTCAGCTCTGCCTTTTTATACAGTAGAACATCAGAGATAGCCACCGTTTGCTTAACTCAATTAGCTTCAACAGCTGTTTTTCCCACCTGTATCTGAGGGTCAAGGAGCAGTCAAATACTTGTTGTGAGCTCCACCATTTAACCATCTCCCCTAAATTATCAACACATTCCTCTGACTTGGTAGATTAGGTACTGGTGTGCAAAACACAAACTCTAACTAAACAAGCAAGCCTGCCACAGCTCAATGTACATAATGGCTGCGCTTATATTAATAGCTCCCAACACTGAACTAAGATGAAAAATAATAGGGAGTCTTGTTCTGCTTTCTGGTCTGATAGGAGGTATGTGGCTTAACACTGCATGTGAGGAGCTCATGGTTTCTGCTGGAAAGTCTGTACATGAAGCTGTGTACCAGGAACTTAGAAGGAGCTTTTGTTAAAAAAAAAAAAAAGGAAAAGAAAAAAGGCGTTAACTCTTCACTTGGGCCTCAAGGTAGTGGAAAGCAGGAGGAAGACCTGGTGTCTGCCTTCGCTGTGGCCATCATCTCCTTTACTGGGGGTCAGATCCAGTGTGCTCTTCGTTCACCAAGGGAGTGTCCGAGTCACTAAAGAAGGTATTTTAGTGTTAGTTTTTACAGTGTCCTGTTCCAGGGCATTGTCCTAAACCACTCAGTCACCTTGGAGTCTAGGAACAGCAGAGTCTCACAGACAGGTAACTCCATGATGAGATCACCCCCTAACTGGAGAAATTAGCCATGACCGAAACTGAGGCTGCCCCTCCTCCTCATGGGAATTGGATTGTCACCTCAGGTGATTTCTCTGGAGTCACTTTGCAGACTGCAGTAAGGATTAACCAGATAGCACTTTGACCAGGACTAAGTAATACAAGGGCCTATGCCCCTGCGTCTGTTTAAACCTGAAGCTCCAGACCCAGAAATGGGTGGAAATCCTTGGTCTTTCTTCTCAAAATGGCCACTTTGGTTAAAATTCTTTCCTGCCTTTTCACTGTTCTTTTGTTGACTCTTTTTTCCAGACAAGGTCTCTGGGGTAGAGGACAACCTTCAACTTTCGGTTCTCCCTTGTACTGGAATTAGCTGTGCACCACTACATCCAGTTTATGCAGTTCTGGGACTAGAACCTGGGACTAAGCAAGTGCTAGGCTAGTACCCCACCTACTGAGGTACATCCCTGTTAAATAAGGAAGGGAAAACAACCTGGATGGATTCACCAAACTGGTTGTGAGACAGAGTCCAAGCAGTCAGGGTCCTTGAATAACACAGGCCACTCAGTGGGCAAACCTCAGAGCTCTAGCAGCTCACAGAACACAGGAGATCCCTTACATTTATAGATTTTAGAGGGGAGGGGGGCTTTGCATTAGCAGATCAGTAAAGGTAGTAAGTATGTTATAAGGAGGGTTGGAGAGATGGCTCAGCAGTTCAGAGCACTGGCAGCTCTTGCAGAGGGCCCAGGTTTGGTTCCTAGCACCCACATGGCAGCTAACAACTGTCCTTAACTCCTCTTCCAGGGGATCTGATGCTCTCTTCTGGCTTCCTCAGTCATTACATGACACAGGTGCACTTAGACACATGCAAGCAAAACACTCATATACTAAATAAATAAATAATTTAAGAAGTATGTTAGGATACAATTCATACTCTGCTTTGCAAAGCCCTCTCTCATGGGGATGCTTCACACCCTCCAAGCTGGCCTCAAACTCCCGCAGTCAAGGGAGTCTCAACCCGAGGGTGGGGCTCAGCCTGCTGTGAACATTCCCCATGCACGCTGCAGCTCCCTGTTGGAACTTCACTTCTGGTTTGCTCGGGACGCACTGCAGTTTCACTGTGGAACTTCCTTGAAGGTTTTTAGGCAAGTTCTCTGCCATGCCGGGTGGAATTCATCAAGACCAGGAGACTCAAGGCGCTTTTATGAGTTGTCACTGTTAAGAGAGGTGACTGTTGACCCTTCGCACCCAGAAATCCAGGGGGCCTGGGAAAGCCTTCTTTGAGGCCTCCACAGTGGGAGGTAGGAAGGAGTGAGCGTGTTTCTCTACGTGAATGATTTGTGAACGTACTGGGCATCACTTCTTTTTAAGGAAAACAGAATGTGGAGAACAGAATATCAGAGACAGCTGGAGGGTAGCTCATGGCAGGGTGGGTCATGGTCTGTGCTGGGCTCTCGGCTGAGTTCCCAGCAACAACAAAAGTTGCCAGGCATGGGCTGGAGATGTAGTTCAGTTAGTAGAGTGCTTGTTTAGCATGCAGAAAGGCCCGGGTTCTGGGCCAGCAAGATGGCTCAAGGGGTTAAAAGTCCACACTGCCTACTCCTTCAGTTCATTCTCCTGAACCCTGTAAAGGTGGAAGAGAACCATGCCCACAGAATTGTTCTCTGACCTACACACACGCACACACACACCACACATACACACACACACACACACACACACACACACACACACAATCATACACTAACAAGCCGATCCTACTCCTGCTTTGACTCACACCTTTAATCCCAGCACTTGGGAGGCAGAGGCAGGCAGATCTCTGTGTCCAAGCCAACTAGGGCTACAGGGAAACCCTGTCTCAAAAAGACCCAAATAAAACAAACAAACAATAATAATAAATAAAAATTTAAAAATCTTGAACTCACAGAGATCCGCCTGCCTCTGCCTCCCAAATGCTGGGATTAAAGGCGTGCGCCACCACGCCCAGCAAATAACCATTACTTCTTAAAGCCCTGGGTTCAATCCCTAGTACCACATAAGCCAGGTATGGTAATGAAATCCCGACATTAAGGTGTTGGACATAGGAAGATCACAGGTTCAAGGTCATCCTCATCTACATAGAGAGTTAGAGATCAGTCTACGCTACTTGAGATCCTGGTTCAGGAAAAAAAAAAATGTCAGGTATGGTGGTGGCATATGCCTGTAATCCCAGCACTTTGAGTTTCAAGGGCTACACAGTGAGACCTTGCCTCAAAAGGGGTGTGGCTCAGTGGTAGAGCATTTGTTCAACATGAAAGTTTCTGGCTTGGATCTCCAGTACACAAAAAGTGTAAGATAGAATTGGGGCTGGAGACATGGCTCAGTGGTTAAGAGCACTGTCTGCTCTTACAGAGGACCCCAGTTTCATTCCCAGCATCCATGTGACAGCTAACATCCATCCATAACTCCAGTTCCAGAGGATCTGACACCTTCTTCTGATCTCCTCGGGCATTGTGCAACACGATTGCACTTACATACATGCAGGCAATACACTCATACACATAAAATAAAATAAAAATCAATAAAATATTTTTAAAAATACAAAGACAATTAGAGGCAGGTGTGGTACGGCTCACATTTGAAATCTCAGCACTTGGGAGGCTGAGGCAGAAGATTTGCCTCCAGTTTGAGGCCAGTCTGTCTAAAGAAAAAAAAGAAGTCTGGGGATGGAGCTCAATGGCTCAGGGGTAGAGTGCTTGTCTGGCAGGTGTGAGGCCTTGGGGAGGGGAGGAGAGGGTGCAGAATCAAGAGTCTTGGCAGTGGGGAACATGTATGTTATGTCATGAAATTTTCCTTGTAGTTATATTCTCTCTCTCTCTCTCTCTCTCTCTCTCTCTCTCTCTCTCTCTCGGCAGGGTCTCACTGGGTAGCTCCACCTGGCCTGGGACTTGCTAGGTAATCCAGGCTGGTTTCAAACTCACAGAAATTCACTGGCCTCTGCCTCCCAAGTGCTGAGATTAAAGACATGTCCTACCACGCCTTGCCCTATAAGCTATCTCTTATTGTGGGTCTTCCTCACAAGGGTTTGAGATGGAAATTGGCATAGTGATTGAATCCTCTCTCTTTTATTTTATTTCTTTATTTCTTTATTTGATCTTTTTGAGACAGGGTCTCCCTGTAGCCTCAGCTGGCCTGGAACTGGCTATTGATACCAGACTGGCCTTGATTTCAAAGAGATTCACCTGCCTCTGCCTCCTCAGTGCTTTGAAAGGCATGTGCCACCACACCTGACTTTAATTTTTATTACACTTTTATTTATCTATTTTGTGTGCATGTGTGTGCATGCGTGTGTCCAGAGTGCTAGTGGAGGTCAGAGGGTAACTTTCAGGAGTCAGTTCTCTCCTTCCAACAGGACCAGCTCTAGCCCTAAGGCTTGGCTACAGGTGCCTTTATCTACTGAGCTCTCTCTCGCTCTCTCTCTCTCTCTCTCTCTCTCTCTCTCTCTCTCTCTCTCTCTCTCCATCTCTTTGAAACAGGATCTCGCTATGTCACCCTGCTGGCCTGGAACTTTGTGTAGTCCAGGTTGGCCTTAAATTGTTGAGGATGTTCATGCCTCTGCTGCCTGAGTCCTAGGATTGTACCTGTGTATCACCAGGCCAGGCAAATCCCTACTCTTGAGTGAGCTTCACCTGGCTTCAGCTATCTGACTTTGTGTATGTGACTTAGAATTACAATTTTCTAATATCCAAGACAAGATTGCAGGCCCCCACTGTGGGCTGTGATAAGGATAAAATGAGATGATAAGTGTAGTTTGCTTAGTTCAGCACCTGGCTCATGAGGCATTCCTAGGTGGATATTACTTCTAGCTCTGAAGATCTGGTGCACAGCCCCATTTTCTCTCATTCCCATGCTATTAATTTCACTTCGCACTTTCTATTTTTGGCAGTTTAGAAAAGCAAGCCAGCAGCTTTGTAGCAATTCTGGGTTTTACAGTGTTCACTCTCACCTCTCACAGGGAGGGTTTCGAGGATTATAAACCTCTTCCCCATGGGCTTGATGCCTTGTTTGCTGGTGCTTTGGAAGGCAGCGTTGTGCTGCCATGCCCATGGTCTGCTGTCCAGGACCAGGCCCCACCTTGGGCTCTGTGGGTAAGTGGTCCTGATGAGGGCATTATTTCTAAAATTAGACTCTCTTCTTCCATTCCCTCTGCCTCCATATTTCAAACTTCTTTCCTGTTCTCTGAGTTCACGAAAGTGCTTCTTGCCCCTCCTTCCCTTTCTCCCTGTGCTTGCTAGACATCCAGTTCTGCCATGTCCAAGGAACGGACAGATGGATCACATCCATACTCGGGTGGCTGCTGGTGGTCACGTGAAGACCCAGCACTGGCTCACTATTCACATGAAGAACGACAGGCAGTACCAAGACCAGGAGGACATGGGTCCCACATGCCCTGAATCCCACCAGCATAAAAATGTCCCTATTTTTGAGTGCCAAATGAAAGTGGAGTGGGTTCAGGGATCTCTAAAAGGAGTTGAAAGGTTACCTACCCTAACAAGACAATTGACAGGTGACCAGGGAAAAGAGCTTGACAAAGTGGGGACAGAACTAAGATTTTTAAAAGTGGGGACAGAACTAAGATTTTTAAAATGGAAGGATAGGGGCTGGAGAGATGGAGCAGTGGTTAAGATCACTGGCTGCTTTTGCAGAGGACCTAGGTTTGGTTCTCAGAACCCAGATGACAGCTAACAACTGTCCATAACTCCAGTTCCAAGAGATTGGATGCCCTCTCCTCTTCTGGCTTCGTCTGGTTTGCACATACGTGGTGCACTTATATACATTCAGGTGAAAGTAAAGTAAATTTTTAAAGGACCCAGGCAGGGCTGAGCATGGTGGCACACACCTTTAATTCCAGCACTTAGGAGCCTGGTCTACATGGTGAGTTCCAGGCCAGCTGGGGCTACAGGGAGACCCTGTCTCACAAAAAAAACAGAAGGAGAAGGATCGGGTGTGGTGGCACACCTGCTTCTAATCCCAGCATCCAGGAAGCAGAAACAGGAGGATCAGTACAAGTTCAAGGCCAGCCTGGTCTACATAGCCTGTTCCAGGCTAGCCACCTGGTTTAAAAAAATAGAAATAAAACAAGACAGCCAAGTGCAAGCCAAGGCTTGAAAGACTGCCTCAGGCATCTTCTCCAGTTGTGAAATGGTCCCTGGCATCCCTGACCTTGGCTAGACCTGGAAAATACACATGGAAACCTGACCCACTCTGGCCAAGGCCTCCTTCCTAAGACCTTTCTTTTATTCTGCTGAGATGGCCTCAACCCACCATCCCCAAAGCACGTCACCTATGTGTGTCCTTCTCAAGGGCTCTAATGTGAAAGAGCTTGGTGAGCCCTAGGCCGTAGCTGTGATGCCAAGTCTAACTCAGGTGCCCTGTATTCAGCAGAAACTGCCCTTTTCTCCCAGAGGTGGGCGGGGTTCAGTTACCTGGGGACAAGAGTCCTGTGGGAAGTGCGATTACTTTCAGTGACCCTGTCTGTAACCCTCAGTGCACCCTTGGGAACAGGCACGTAGGGTGGATTGCTGTCAGCAGGCCACCTCCTCCTAGGCATAGGGCATGGCAGAGGCAGAGGGCAGCTCTGATAGGACAAGGCTGTTCCCTCATACCTCCTTCCCACCAGCCCTGGCAGTACCATCCCACCCTCCTGCTGCCCAACCCTTTGGCCATTAAGCATCTAGAGATCTTGAAGTGCTATGCCCGGTGTGGTGACATAACGGGAATGTTGTGAGACAAGTTGCCACCTCCTCTTTGCATGAAGGAGTATGTGCAGCATGTGCCGAGTTGAGTGGATAGGTGTAGTGTGGTTTCCTGGAAAGTCATGAACAAATGTCTACTCACCCCGATAGAGAACCGCCAACATACCAAAGAGACAATTCCACACAAGTCTAACTTAGTGAACCAATGAGCTTACTGGGGTTTACTGAGCACAGGTCAGGGGTTACTTACAGGCTCATGGGTGATTCTTGGACAGCTGCATTACCAGAAAGACCCACCACAGCATGGGTTGATGACTCAGGAAAGCTGCGGTCATAGAGGGTTCAGTCCCTCCATTACGTCCTGGATGGGCCATGTGTGCCTGGCTAAGCAGTGAGTTCCCTTAGTTTCCAGGTTTATAAACCGCCTCCCTCCTTTCAGCTGGGGGAAAATGGCTACACAGCGGTAGGACCCCCCCCCCCCAGCCCTAGGAAACCAGTACAGCACCCTGACAAATCTAGAGTTCCCTTCTCTGCCCTTCTGACCCCACACCACCATTTTCCTGCCTCACTGAATATTTCCACCATCATCATGCCGGATCTTTGGTTTTCTGACTTCTACATTCTAGAGGTCCCCAACGGGCCAGCACAGCAGGGGCTTAACAGCTGTTCAGAACAGAGTGACTTCTTTCACATAAATCACCACTCGTAATGTTGCATACCAACGGGCATGATCCTGGCACTTGGGAGACTGAGGCAGCAGGACTGCCTGGAAACCAGGCATGGTGGTGCAGGCCTGCAATCCCAGAACGAGGGAGGTGGTGGAGGAGGGTCAGAAGGTCATCCTCAGCTATATAATAAGTGCTGGGCCAGCCTGGGCTCCATGAGATCCTATCTCAAAAGACAGAACAGAAGTGTTTACTGCACCCAGGCCACACATTCTACTCTTCCCACAGGAAAATGTGACCCCTGACTGATGGGCTATCTGATGGCAGAACCCAGGCCTCTGGACCTCCACATCCACCCTTCTGGAGGGCCTTGGGGCAGCTGGACTCTGCTCCCATGTGTCTGTCGGAACCGGGTCCAACATGACCTCTGCCGCAGGGGTTGGTGGTATACCACCCAGGGGCAGATCTGGCAGGGCACCGGCTTTCTGAAAGAAAGTGTCTGGGAACCCAGCCTGCTCCTTTGTACCCATGTTGCCTGTGACTGCTCACGATGGGGCAGAGCTGAGCAGCTACCACAAGACCACACGGCCCATGAAGCCTAACTGCAGACTCTGTGGCCTAGTAGGAGTCAGCATGCCACCCCTCCTCCAGTGACTCAGCCACAGGAGAAAGGCTCTCCTCCTCATCCACCCCAGGTCTGATGAAGGGCTGTCTGCTTCCTGCCCATAACTCACCTGGGTTTGAATCCACATGACTTCTGCTGTGTTAAGCTGTGTCCTCGCCGTGTCGTGTCCTCCACTCCCACTGTGGTGTCTTCATGGTACCCCCAGCTCTACTATGATTCCAGTTATGGAAGGTTCCCACTGCTGGCTTCCCACACTCTGAAGCTTCTTCCCAGGAGGAATTCTGATGAGTTACAATGTGATGTGGACCCCTGGCTTCCCACACTCACCACTGAGTGCTTATCCCAGCAAATGTGATGAGGGAGCAAGTCCTGGAGACCTCACAGTCAGTACCTCAGGGGATGTAAGGTAGTGTGACACATACAGGTCCTGTGTGTTTCTTCTGTTATGCAGCTTATTGAAGTCTGAACATTCTAGGAGAGCTGCGCTTCTTGTGTCATGCAATGCCATCAGTCTCAGAAGTTATTACTGAACTTTTGGGGGTGTCTTTTTTTTTTTTTTTGGATTTTGGGGTTTTAGCCCAGGTTGGCCTTGAACTCCTGGTATCTGAGAATGACCTTGAATTTCTGTACTTCCTGTCTCCACCTTCTGAGTGCTGGGATTACAGGTGTGCACCTCCAAACCTTACGTGTTGGTGGAGATCGAGCCCAGGGCTTCATGCGTGATAGGCAAGTCCTTAACCAACTGCAGTACGTCCCCCCGAGCGCCGTCCCGCGGGCACTACTGGGTCAGCAGCGGAAGCGGGGTCTCTGCATCTTCTTTGCACGTGCCCCGCGGGTCTCCCTCCCGCACCTGCTGCATCACAAGCTTCTCCAGCAGTGGAAGCCAGAGGGACAGCTGAGCGCGGTCCGAGGGGCGGCGGCCTGCACCGCGGGATCGGTGGGCGGGTCTCGGACTAGCCGCGGGCGGGGCGCCCCGCTCACCCCGAGGACCTGAGTCTCCGCTGTGGACAAACAGCAGCACTACCCGGCTCGCTGCGCTCCGCTGTGAGGTCAGACGTGCAGACAGCGTGTCTCCAGCGATTTCGCACAGGCCTCTGATCTTCAAGACTTGAATGGAAGCCAAGCTCTGAGCTGCGGGTCGGGGTGAAGGTGTCGGGAGCCTCTGAGCTGCGGGTCGGGGTGAAGGTGTCGGGAGCCTCGGCATTGTGGAATT
>NW_008343842.1:5160941-5165766 GCF_000622305.1 Nannospalax galili | reverse complement strand
GGGAGCCTCGGCATTGTGGAATTTTTTTCTTGCTAATTTTTTTTTTTTTTTTAATGGTCTTTTGAAACAGGGTCTCTCTGTAGCCCCAGCTGCCGTGGAACTCACAGAGATCCGTCTGCCTCTGCCTCCCAAGTGCTGGGACTACAGGCATGCGCCACCACGCCCAGCTTCTTGCTAAATTTTAAAAAAATGTATTAATTTTGATTTTATGTGTTGTGTTCGGCCTGCATGGATGTGTATGCAGTGCCCACAGAGGCCAGAAGAGGGCATCAGACATCCTAGAATTGTAGTTTCAGAAGATTGTAGTTGCTATTTGAGTGCTGGGAACCAAACCCAGGTCTTCTGCAAGAGAAGCCAGTGCTCTTAACCACTGAGCCGTCTCTCCAGCTCCTTACACTGTGGATTTTCTAAGCAGCACTAAGTGACCCCCAGCAGCTCCCATACTGCCCTCACCATCCTCAAGGGATCTTTCCTTCTCGACTGCTTAAACAGAAACACAGTATGATCCAACTCACCATCTAATAAAAAACTAACCAGAATAATCAAGAAGAGTGTGACACCTATATGGACCCTCACCCACCCATGGCTCAGGAACCATTGTGGAAGAGGGGCTGGGAAGATTGTAAGAGCCAGGGATGATTCAGGAACACAGAGAAGCAGAGGCTTTCAGACCACTGGAAGCCTGCACGTGTGAACTTGTGGCAATGGTGGCATAGGGCACAGGACCCATGTCAAGTCAATTAAACAAGGGCCCAGAAGGTGGGAGAGAAATGGATGGTGGGCCAGCCCTAGACTGAGAACTATTGGAGACTGATTGCTGCTAGGTGAGGAAGAGTATGCCTTATACTCAATCTCTAGGTGGGCTGACCAGACGCCAGTGGACGAATTTACACTGAAGGACATCTGGGTACAAAACACAATAACTGTTGTACGAAAATACAAAACCTCAATAAAAACAACAACAACAACAACAAAACCCAGTGAGAAGCAGCACCTGGTGGTACAAGCCTGTAATCCCAACTACTTGGAAGGCTAAGACAGGAAGATGGAGAGCTCAAGGCCAGTCTGGGCTATGGAGAAAGTTCATGGCCAATCTGGATAGCTTGATAATTATGTCTCAAAATAATAAGTAAAAAAGGACTTGAGGGTGTGGGGAAAGAGGCTAGGGACATATCTCAGTGGTAGTACACTTGCCTAGCATGCATGAGGCCCTGGATTCAATCCCCAGCACTGTTAAAAAATAACAAATTGAGGCTGGAGAGATGATTCAGCAGTTAAGAACACTGGTTGTTCTTGCAGAAGACCCGGGTTTGAATCTCAGCACCCACATGGCAGCTAACAACTGTCTGTAACTCCAGTTCCAGGGAATCTGACAGCCTCTTCTGTCCTCCTCGGGCATTGCACAATACGGGTGCCTTACATACATGCAGGCAATACGCGCACATACATAAAATAAAAATAATAAATAAAATATTTAAAAAAATAACAAATAGCTGAGTGTGGTGGCACACACCTTCAATCCCAGCACTGGAGACAGAGGCTGGCAGATCTCTGTGGGTTTGAGAGTTCCAGGCCAGTGGGGCTACAGAGTGAAACACTGCCTCAAACGCTACAAAACAACAAAAAGCCACCCTAAAAACCAACCCCACAGCAAACAGGGCAGTGCTGTGTACCATTTACCTGCACTGTGCCTCTTAGTACAAGATTGGAGCCCAGAAGGGAAACCTCCAAGGGCCACAGACAGTTGGCTGAGTGAGTTGCTCTTACGAAAAGGAGAGAAGGGTGGGAACACTGGTTGACATATTGTGGTCATCTGATGTCTGACAACCCCAGCTGGGGGATGTAGCTCAGCAGTAGAGCACTTAACAGTATGCACGAGGTCCTAGGTTCAATCCCCAGTTGAAGCAAAGCAAAACAAAACACTGGGCATGGTGGTACACGCCTTTAATCCTAGCACTGGGAGCAGATCTCTGTGAGTTCAAGGCCAGCCTGGGCTACTTACCGAGTTCCAGGCCATTCAGGGTTATACAGTAAGCTCCTGCCTTTAAAAAAAAAAAAAAGAATATCAAAATATATTGTATGAAATTCATAAAAGTTCAATAAAAAGTGATATAAAAACAAGACCAAAGAAATAATGTAAAACCTGCCTAAAACATAGATGTGGGCAATGGTGCCTTTTGGTCCTGGCCCTTGTCTCCCTCCAGAGTTCTGTCTTTCTCTCTGTGATCCGTCTGCCTATCTTCTGCACCGTGGCATCTAAATTCCTTTTTTATAAATTTATTTATTTATTTGATCTTTTTGAGACAGGGTCTCCCTGTAGCCCCAGCTGGCCTGGAACTCACTTTGTAGACCAGGCTGGCCTTGAACTCAAGAGATCCACCTGCCTCTGCCTCCCGGGTGCTGGGACTAAAGGCGTGTGCCACCACACCTGGCTTGTAAATTTATTTTTTATTTATGTGCATAAGTGTTTTGCCTGCATGTATGTAAGTGCACCACATTCATGCCTGGTTAAAGATAGGTGTCAGCCACCATGTGGGTGTTGGGAACTGAACCGCAGTCCTCTGCAAGAGCAGTTAGTACTTTATCCTGCTGATCCATCTTTCCAGCCCCTAAATTCCTTTTTTAAAAAAAGATTTTATTATTGGTTTATTGCTGTGTGTGCACACATATGTGTGCACAGGTTACAGGCAGTTGTGAACCCACCTCATGTTGATATGCGGAACTGAACTCAAGTCCTATGTAAGAGCACAAAGGCCCTTAACCACTGAACCATCCCTCCAGGCCCTCATCGGAATTATTTATTTATTTATTATCTATGGTTCTTAGAGATGGCTTTTTCCTGTAGCACAGGAAATTCAGGAACTCATCATGTACACGGTACTGACTTTGAACTTGAGGCAATCCTCCTGTCTCAGCCTCCAGAGTGTTGAGATTATAGACATGAGCCAACCTGCCCAGCTTAAAAATTTTAGAGGGGGTAGGTATGATGCTGGGAATTGAACCTGAGGCTTCCTACTAGACAAGGGATAAATCCCAAGCCCCTAGTTTTTTTGAGACAGGGTCTAGATAAATAACCCCAGCTGACCTGGAACATGGTGTGCAGCCCAGGGTCTCCTTGAATTAGGAGCTACACTCCCACCTCTGCTTCCTGAGTGCTGACATTACAGGCGTGTACAACCACGCCTAATAGAGCTGGCTTTTGTTATTGTTTTTTACGGTTTTTTTTTTTTTTTTTTGTATTTTTGAGACAGGGTCTCCCTGTTTCTCCAGCTGACCTTCTGGCCTGGAACTTACTATGTAGACCAGGCTGACTTTGATCTCACAGAGATCTGCCTGCCTCTGCCTCTCAAGTTCTGGGATTAAAGGCGTGTGTCACCATGCTTGGCTTTTTATTTTTATTTTTTTTTTGAGACAAGGTCCCAGTTGGGTCAAACTTCCTAAGTAGTGGAGGCTGGCTTTGAGTTTCTGACCCTCCTGTCTTTACTTTTTGAGTGCTGGGATTACAGCCCACACCCAGCTTTATGTGGTACTGGGGATCAAACCCAGGGCCTAGTGCATAGTAGATGAGCACTCTACCAATTAAGATACAACCCCAATCCTGGGGGCTTATTCTTTCTTCTTTTTAAGATTTTTTTAATTTTTATTTTTATGTATATGAGTATTTTGTGTGGATGTATGTATGTGCACCATGGGCATCAGAGGCCAAAGAGGTATCAGATTCTCTGGAGCTGGGGTTACAGGTAATTGGATAGTTGTAAGTTGCCATGTGGGTGCTGGGAACTGAATTAGGTCATCTGTAAGAGCAGGAAGTGGGGGCTGGAGAAATCGCTTGGAGGTAAAGAGTACCAGCTGTTTTTGCAGAGGATGGGCGTTCTGTTCCCAGGACCCACTTGGAAGCTAAAAACCATTTGTAACTCAAGTTCCAGGGTATCTGATTTCTTCTGGCCTCCCTGGGCATTACATTCAGGCAAAACACTCATATACATAAACTTTTTAAAAAATTAAAATAGATTTTAAAGTTTCTTTTTTTTTTTTTTTGGGCTTTTTGAGACAGGGTCTCCCTGTAGCCCCAGCTGTCCTGGAACTTACTATGTAGACCAGGCTGGCCTTGAACTCACAGAGATCTGCCTGCCTCTGCCTCCCAAGTGCTGGGATTAAAGGCGTGCACCACCACGCCCGGCTGGTTTTTAAAGTTTTAAAAAATATATTATTTTATGTGTATGAGTGTTTTGCTTGCATGTATATTATGTGTGCATTGCCTGAGGAGGCCAGAAGAGGGTATTCAGATATCCTGGAACTGCAGTTGCCGATGGTTGTTAGCCGACGTGGGTGCTGGGAACCAAACCCAGGTCCTGTGCAAAAGCAGTCAATGCTCTTAACCACTGAGCCATCTTGTCAGCCCCCGGGGGCCGATTCTTAAAGAAACTCTTCCAATAGTTCCTAGGCTAGGGTTGGGACCAACTGCCCATTTCCCTCATTCAATGCTGGGGTTTTGTCTGCTTGAGGCAGCATGGGGGGTGGTGTCTAAATTTGATTAAGATTCATTATATGAAATGCACAAAAACTCAAAAATCTTTTTTAAGAAATGAAAAAAACAGGCTGGGTGTGGTGACGCACGCCTTTAATCCCAGCACTTGGGAGGCAGAGGCAGGCAGATCTCTGTGAGTTCAAGGCCAGCCTGGTCTACATAGTGAGTTCCAGGTACAGGGAGACCCTGTCTCAAAAAGACCAACAGACTGGGTTATGACCTCAGCTGCTTCCTTAATGTGTGATTGGTAGAGTGCCTTTGCTGAGAGTTGCAGGCTCGTTTCAAAACTTTTTCTGA
>NW_008343842.1:5152912-5160876 GCF_000622305.1 Nannospalax galili | reverse complement strand
CAGCCTGGTCTAAATAGTGAGTTCCAGGCCAGCTGGGGCTACAGGGAGACCCTGCCTCAAAAATACCAAAAAAAAAAAAAAAAAAAGGAAACGTCTTTAAGCCAGGAGTGATGGTGCATACTTACAATCCCAGTACAAGGAAGCCTGAACCAGGAAATTCACCATGATTTCAAGGCTAGCCTGGACTATGTAGTGAGTTTGAGGCCACCCTACTCTATAAGACTTTGCCTCAAAAAGATTAAAAGAAGAAAACAAGGGGAGGAAGAAGAGGAGAAGGAAGGGATCTCTCTCTTTTGAAATAAAATTGTGTTACATAAAAAAAGAGAGAAGTTTCCAGACTCACATCAAGGTGTGATGTGAACCCTGTGTTGGAGACTGCTGATCACCCCCCATCTCCCCTTTCTTTCTTACTAACAAGGACAGCAGTATTCAGAGTGGTGCAGAGCTCTGATAAAAAAGACCACACCCCTCATGTCTCTTGCTCGAAGGCTGGCTGTGGGCTAGGGCCCCGGCTAATGTAATAGAAGCAGAAGTCACTGAGCAGGTTTGCAGAAAGCTTTTTACAGCCTCCTTACTCAGTATGGCACCTTGTTAGAAACAGAGTCCTTGGGGGCTGGAGACATGGCTCAGTGGTCAAGAGCACGGGCTGCTCTTGCAGAGGACCTGGGTTCATATGAAACCCATTGGGTTCATACCCATATGGAAGTGAACAGCTGTTTTAGTTCAAAGGGATGCAGCACCCTCTCCTGGCCTCCACAGGTATGAGGCACACCTGTGGCATACATATATACATACATACGTACACACATACATACATATGTGCATGGAGGCAAAACACACAAATATGTAAAATACATTTTAAAAATTACTTATTTTTATTTTATGTGTATGAATGTTTTGCCTGTATGTATGTGAGTGCGCCATGTCGTTCAATGTCCATGGAGGCCAGAGGAAGGTGAGCATGCCCCTGGAACTGGAGTTAAGGATGGTTGTAAGCTGCCATGTGGGTCCTGGGAGCTAAACGTGAGTCCTCTGCAAGAACAGCCAGTGCCTTAACCACTGAGCCATCTCTTCAGCCCCTAATATACATTTTTTTCTCGGTCTTTTGAGACAGGGTCTCCCCGTAGCCCCTGCTGTCCTGGAACTCACTATGTAGACCAGGCTGGCCTTTAACTCACAGAGATCTGCCTGCCTCTGCCTCCCGAGTGCTGGGATTAAAGGCGTGTACAACTTTCTTTTAAAAAGAAAGAAATACAGAGTCCTGTGCCCAGCCTGACCTGGAGAATCTGAATCTGCATATTACTAAGCTCACCTGTAACTTGTTCGTGCATTAAAGTTTAACAAGCATTTGCTTTAATTTTTTTTCAAAAATTTAATTTATTTTTATGTATATGCGTCTGCTTTCGTGAATTTATGTGCACCATGTGTGTGCAGGAGCCCATGTAGCAGAAGAGGGCAGATTCTCTGGAACTGGAGTTACAGATGGTTTAAGCCTCCATGTGGGTGCTGGGTACTGAACCCAGGTCCTCTGCAAGAGCAGTGTAAGGAATATTGAATATCAATCTTTTCTGTCAAACACTGTAAAACTTTGGTTTAGGACAAGGAATTCAAATCTTTTAAATCCCTCACACCTCATAAAACTATTGCTTATGCAAAAACCCTGCCACAGTCCAAGAACCAGATGTCTGGACTGGGACAGGATGAGCCCTTTCTGGTTCCCCCTTCATTCTTTTAAAACTAGCCAACCAGCAGGGCGTGGTGGCGCACGCCTTTAATCCCAGCACTCAGGAGGCAGAGACAGGCAGATCTCTGTGACTTCCATGCCAGCCTGGTCTACATAATGAGCTCCAGGCCAGCTGGGGCTACAGGGAGACCGTCTCAAAAAGACAAGATAAATAAATAAATAGGAGCCCCCTTAAAGCCGCCGTGCTGAGTTACTTTTGCTTTGCCCCCATGTTCTTTGTGTGGTATCAGTGGGGTCTGTGGACCTCAGATTAAAAAAAATGTATTTTATCTTTTCTTAAAATATTTTTTGAGGCAGGGTCTCCCTGTAGCCCCAGCTGACCTGGAATTCTCTATTTAGAACAGGGTGGTCTTGAAGTCACAGAGATCTGCCTGTCTCTGCTTGGGAGTGCTGGGATCAAAGGCATGCACCACCACGCCTGGCTATTTATTTTATTTTATTGTATGTGGTTTGCCTACATGGATGTAAGTTTAATGCCCATGGAGGACGGAAGAAGGCATCTGATCCCCTTAGAATTATGGAATTCCCATAATTACTGACAGTTGTTGGATGCCATATGGGTTCTGGGAACCAAACCCAGGTTCTCTGCAAAAGCAGCTAGTGCTCTCTTTTTGAGACAGGGTCTCTCTGTAGCCCCAGCTGTCCTGGAACTCCCTATGTAGACCAGGCTGACCTTGAATTTACAGAGATCGTCCTGTCTCTGCCTCCTGTGCTGGGATTAAAGGCATGCGCCACCACGCCCAGTGCAGCCAGTGCTCTTAACCACCATGCCCAGTGCAGCCAGTGCTCTTAACCTATGAGCCATTGCTCCAGCCCCACAAGTGTTTGCTTTAAAGGAAGCTTAAATTTCTTTTTATTCCTGTCCAGACTCTGCATAGGGTGGTTGGAGTCACTTTTGGATCAGGATGTAACCTGGAGGTGGTCACATACTGGCGATAGCAATGGGAAAAACAGGAGCCTGGAGCCACCAGTAGACTTCTTCAACACAAGAAAACAACCTCTACCCCATGCACTGAAAAGGAAAACCCTCAAGTGGACCGGCCAGAAGAGGGATCAGGAAGCTGGAAGCAAGAACAGACAGCCCTGCAGTCAGAGCCGGCTTCTCTTAGCCTTTAGGTTGTAACCACTGGGAAATCCAATCTTTCCCTGCCCATGCTCTATGTCAGATCAACAAGTGGTTTGTGAGGGAAAATTCAGACTCAGTTATATCAGGCTTGGCATGCTTCCTGACATGACAGCTGACAACTAACATGCATTGTTTTTACACTATTAAATATTCCCATTTTATGTAACGTTTCCCTCCCCTAATTTTAGGTAAACCTGGGCATATTTTTCATCTATACAGAATGTCAGCTATTTAAGATGTCCTAATGAGTCACACACACTTATATTAAGTTTCCCAGAGACATTATGCTTTTAAAATTTGTTTATTTCTAACAGTACCTTATGGCTCACATTATAAGTCATTCCTCATACCTTAAAATATGCATAATTTTTAAGCCAGTGTGCTCTTTTAGGAGCTAACATATCTAAGCCCTAGAATAATCGCCACAGGTCAAATCCAGGCAGACTGAACAGATCATGTTCTGCTTTATTTTTAGAAATGCTTTAAAAGATTATTCATGTGAAGAAATTTAGCAGCTGGGTATAGTGGCTGCCTATAAATCTTGGCACCCAAGAGGCTGAGGCAGGAGAATTGCTATGAGTTTGAAAGCAGCCAGGCCTATGTAGTGAGTTTCAGGCCAGCCTGAGCTACAGTGAGAAACACTATCTCAAAACTTTGGGCAAATCCTCTTTAAGATGAAGAACGAGGGTTGAGGTTGAGGTCAGTGGTAGAGCATGTGCTTTGCAAGGTCCTGAGTTGAATCCCCCCAACACCAAAAAAAAACAAAATAAAATTTCAAAACGCCCAGGAGCAGGGTGCAATGGGGCATGCCTTTAATCCTAGGACTTTGGAGGCACAGGCAGGTGGATCTCCATGAAATCAAGGCCAGCCCCACCTGGTCTACAGACTGATTTTCCAGAGCACTGGAGTTGGGCAGCTCATAACCTCCAGTAACTCCAACTCTGAGGGATCTGTCACCATCCTCTGGTCTCCCTGGGCATTGCACGCACGTGCCCAAACCCACATGCATACACATAATTAAAAGTAAAGAATTAGTGACTGGAGAGATGGCTCAGTGCTTAAGAACACTGGCTGCTCTGCAGAAGACCTGGGTTCTGTTCCCAGCACCCACATGGCAGCTTACAACAATTTGTAACTCCAGATCCAGGGGATTCAACACCCTCTTCTAGCTTCTGCAGGCATTGCACAACATGGGTACACTTACATACATGCAGGCAAAACACGCATACACATAAAATAAAGTTTAATAAATACATTTTTTTTGAGACAGGATCTCCCTGTAGCCATAGCTGGCCTGGAGCTGACTATGTAGGTCTCACAGAGATCTGCCTGCCTCTGCCTCCCAAGTGCTGTGTTGAAAGGTATGTGCCAGCATAAATAATTTTTGAGACAGGATCTCATGTAGCCCAGACTGGCCTCCACCTCACTATGTAGCTTTGGATGACCTTGGACTTCTGACCCTCCTGCTTCAATCTACCAAGTGCTGGGTTGACAGGCATGTACTATCATGCTGGGTTTATACCGTGTCAGGGACTGAACCCAGAGATTTGTGTGTAGTAGGCAAGCACCTTATCAACTAAGCTGCATCCGCAGCGCCTGCCAGAACAAACCGTCCCTTATCCTTTTTGAGGAGAATGTCCATCAGTGGAGCCGTAGAGAGCCTGAGTCTGAGAGAGGAGCCTACCAGCTTTCTGGATGCATTTCTTGACTAATTGTCTGTGAAGGGCTGGGAACCAGGACATCTATCAAACTGCTACAAAGTTCATTAAAGACCCAAAGCAATAGATCCAGATAACCTCAGACAGAACCTCTGAGGCTGCTCAGATCTGTCAACAGCTGAACTATTTACTAGCTTCCTACCTCTTGAAGGACATCACTAAAATGAAAGATTGAACCAAACAGAGGGTTTGGAGCGTCAGTGTATTAGTTACATTTCTGTTGCTGTGATAAAACATCATGACAAAAGGTAACGTAAAGAAGAAAGAATTTATTTTGGCTTATGGTTCCAGAGGGAGAGTCTATAGTGACAGCAGAGGCACAGCATGCCAGCAGTGTCAGGGAGCTGCCGATCACATTTCCATCTACACACGGAAAGAGACCAGGAAGTAAGGTGATCAAGGCCCACCTCCAGTGACGTGCTTCATCCAGCAGGGCTGCCCCCCTTAAAGGTTCCATAACCTCCCCAAGCGCCGCACCAACTGGGGAGAAAGTGTTCAAATACAAGAGTCTATGAGGACGTTCCCCATTCGCACTACCATAGAAAGCAACAGTAGTCTTCAAAGAATTTGTCTAAAATCCCAGTCATACTCAAGAGCCTCCACTGCTTGGGGGAAGGCGGCACCAAGCTACCACTGCATGCAGAGGCCCTCACTCCAAGGACCGGAGGCTTTGGGCAGGGCCAGCCCTGAGGGGCACCAGCCAACACACATAAGTGAGCTCTGAAGTGGAGCCTTCAGATGACTAGATCCATGAACGCCCTTATAATTGCTTCCTTGTGATTCTGAGCCACAGGACTCAGTGAAACTGTGACCAGATTCCTGGCCCACAGAATGGCCAGATAATCTGTTTAACTTCAGCCCAGTCAAGCCTCAACTGGATAACTTCAGCAATCTTCTAATTGCTCACGCAGGCAATCTTCATCCAGTTCTACATGTGCCTGGCCCCATGTTGGGGGGCGGGGCTGTTGTCTTCCAACAGCACACCATACCACAAAGGAATCTCTCCTGCCTCAGATGTCAAGGCCCTTTGCCTTCTCCAAAGCTCCTTCACGCTGTGGTCTTAGTTCACTGAGGCCTCCTCCAACCCTCCCCTGTGTTCTTGCTGACACCAGCCAAGGTGACTCCCCATTAGGCAGGAACTCTGCCTAGCCCTTTGCCTGTCTAGTCAGACCATGTGTGATGCCTTCAAATTCTTCTTCGCCAAAGTTTTCTAAGATCCTCAAATCTGGGTTGGTTTTCTATAGCACTTGCTTATTTGTTTTTTGGTTGTTTTGTTTTGACTTTTGCTGCTGCTGCTGTTTAATAAATTATTAATTGGGGGCCAGAGGGATTGCTCAGTGGTTAAGAGCACCAGCTGCTCTTGCAGAAGACCCAGGTTCTTGTAGAAGACCCAGGTTCGAGTCCCAGCATCTACATGATGATGGCTAACAACCGTCAGTAACTCCAGTTCCAGGGAATCAGATGCCTTCTTCTGTCCTTTGGCATTCACAACACAGGTCCACTTACATACATGCATGCAATACACTCATACACATAAACAAACAAATAATAAGAAACCTCTCAATAAACAAAAAACAAAACAAAACAATTCTGTCCTTTGGCATTCACAACACAGGTCCACTTACATACATGCATGCAATGCACTCATACACATAAACAAATAATAAGAAACCTCTCAATAAACAAAAAACAAAACAAAACAGAAAACAACAAGGGCTGGACACATGGCTCAGTGATTCAGCACTTACTGCTTTCCTAAAGGACCCAAGTTCTGTTCCCAGCACATGTTGGGAGGCTCATACTGCCAGTAACTTCAGCTTCAGGGAATCTAGTGTCCGCTAGATACTGTGGGCACACACAGACACACATACATAGAAATTTAAAAACAAAAAATTGGGGGCTGGAGAGATGGTTTGGTGCATGTGATTCCAGAGGACCCGGGTTCGATTCCCAGCACCCATATGGTGGCTAGCAACCATCCATAACTCCAGTTCCAGGGGATCTGATGCCCTCTTCTGGCCTCTGAGGGCATTGCGTTCACAGGCACTCGGGATCCCCAGAGAGATTCATGGGCTGCAGAGCCCATCCATCTTTGGAGATCTGGAGGGACCCTGCTGTGTGATTTGGGGTTTGGATGTAACTCGAATGCAGTGCCTTACTGGAACATGTTCCAACCCACATTCCAGGCTCTCAAGCAGTTTGCTGACTCCAGGTATTAAGATCAACCAGGAACCTTTTTTGAATTCCCTACGTACTTTCTCATAGGGAAAAAATGTGCGACCAGCTTGCAGAATAGTTTTATTTATTTGCCAGATATACTTTCCATAAATTGGCTGGTTAATTATAACGGCTTGGAAGTTATATAATGTCAGACAATAGAGACTCTGTTAAGAACAAAATTCATTATAGTGTCTGTGTATACTATGAGACTGTGTGACCATTTAAAAGAAGGCTGTCTCTGGGTGTGGTGCCGTATGGCTGTGATCCCAGCACTCGGGAGACTGATGCCAAAAGAGTAAGAGTTCAAGGCTACCCTGGGCTACATAATGAGTTCCAGGCCAGCCTGGGCCATTGTGTGAGACTGGGTTTCAAAATAACAACAACAACAACAACCAAAAAAAAAAAAAAAAAGCAAAAAAGAGGCGTGGATGGGCAGGAGAGCTGGCTCAGCTGTTAAGAACACTCACTGCTCTTTCAGGGGACCCTGGTTAGGTTCCTAGCACCCACATGGTGGCTAAAACCTGTCCTTAACTCCAGTTTCAGAGGATCTGATGCCCTCCTCTGACCACCTCAGATACCAGGCACACATGTGATGCACCTACATACATGCAAGCCAAGCACTCATATACATAAAATAAAAATAAAATATTAAAAAAAAACAGGCTGGAGATGGCTCAGCAGTTAAGAGCACTGGCTGCTCTTGCAGAGGACCCAGGTTCGATTCCCAGCACCCACATGGCGGCTAACAACCATTCATAACTCCAGGTCCAGGGCATCCAACGCCCTCTTCTGACCTTCACAGCACTTCACAACATGGGTATACCTACATACATGCGGGCAACACACTCATACATATAAAATAATAAAATAAAATCGAGACAACAAGAAAAGTACATTAAAAAAAATTTTTAAAAAGCTGGGCGTGGTGGCGCACACCTTTAATCCCAGCACATGGGAGGCAGAGGCAGGGGGATCTCTGTGAGTTCAAGGCCAGCCTGGTCTACATAGTGAGTTCCAGGACAGCTGGGGCTACAGGGAGACCCTGTCTTAAAAAGACAAAAATAAATAATAAAAACTTAAAAAAGAGTATATAACAGTAGAAGAAAGTGATCCCAATGGAAGACTTTTCTTTCCTTTTGGGTTTTTTAAAGATTTA
>NW_008343842.1:5150473-5152772 GCF_000622305.1 Nannospalax galili | reverse complement strand
GCTGAACCTAAGTAGAACCCTAAGTAGATGAGGCTGGCTTTGAACTTGCAGGGATTCTAATACCTCTGACACTCGAGTGCAAGGGTCACAGGCAGGTGGTGCGGCACCTGACTCCAATGGGGGATTTTTAAAAATCAGGTTGTGGCCAGGCCTGAAATCCCAGCACTTGGGAGGTGGGAGTGGGAGGATCAGGAGTTGAAGGTTAGCCTCAGTGTCCTGGTGAGTTCCAGGCCTGAGGCCAGCTTGAGCTCCTGGAGACCTGTCTCAAACAAAGAAACAAAACAAGAAAATCAGATTGTAAAATAGATGCGTAAGTAAATCACAATTGTATTTTAAAAATACACATATGGGGCTGGAGAGATGGCTCAGTGGTTAACACTAACTGTTCTTGCAGAAGACCTGGGTTCGAATCCCAGAACCCTCATGGCAGCTAACAACTGTCTGTAACTCCAGTTCCAGGGGATCCGACAGCCTGTTCTGTCCTCCACGGGCATTGCACGACACGGGTGCGCTCACCTACATGCAGGCAATACACGCATACACATAAAATAAAAAAATCATAAATAAAATATTTTAAAAATACACATACACACTCATGCACACACAGGTACACACAGATATACGCACATGCACACACTGGAGTAAAACATAAGTGATGCTACTCTCTCTTTCCTTTCGAGGCAATTAACACTGCACAGCTGTAGGATTAGTTTTGCATCACTCTGACAAAGCACCTAACAAGAAGCAACTAAGGATTTCTTTTGGCTCGTGGCTCAGGGGATGCAGTGCAGTGCACTATGGTGGTGGGATTGGTTCACTGCTGTGGCAGACACAGTGGGAGGAGGTAGCCATCAGATCCCTTTAGTAGTCAGGAAGAAGGAAGCTTGGGCAAGAGATGGAGCCCACCAGTAACTCTCCAAGTCCCAGCCTTACACCCTGTGCCTGCCAGGTTGGCGTTTTGTTCAAAAGGTTCCACAACCATTTAAAACATAGTCACCAACAGGAACCTAAGTGTTCAAACATATCAGCCTATGGAAGACATTCAAACCATAAAGTGGATAGGCCAGGTTGGCTTCAAACTCCTGACCCTCTGCTTCCTGGGTTCTGGAATTATAGCTGCGTGCCACCACACTAGCTAACTTGTATTATTTTACAAGTTTGTAAAATTTTATTTTATTTTTCTATAGTCACCAAATTTCCTATAATGAGTAGTGACTACTGCTATGATTGAAAAATAAAACGTTTAGGGCATTAGAGAGATGGCTTAGCAGTTAAGAGCATACTGTTCCTCCAGAGGACCCAAGTCAGGCTCCCAGCACCCACATTGGTCTGTTTACTCCAGTAGCTCCAGCTCCAGGGGTCTAACTCCCTCTTCTGGCCTCCTCAGACACCTGCACTCATGTACACACACACACACACACACACACACACACACACACACACACAGAGTGTTGCATTGTCCTCTGACAGACAAAACATGGACAGACACCATCTTCCCAAGCTTAGTTGCGCCCGCTTGCCTAGGATCATTATAGCTAAGCTGCTGACTGCACGCTCTGCAAGGAGGGAGAGTACGTCCGGGCCCTTCCCAACCAACCAGTCAGCCCTGGTTGCATATGAGGGGAGGGCTAAGGATATATAAACTGAGGAAGCAGAGGGGAGGCACTCTTGCCATTTTGTGCAATGTGAGGAAGTCGCCATCCACACTTGGATGAAGACTTTCCCTTTAGGAGGGGAGCACCTACCTCCTGTAAAGTAACCCTCACCCATTGTTTTGTAAGTAAGCCCAATAAACTCACTGGTTTCCCAAAGGGCAGTTTGGCAAAATTGTACCTTGGTTTATTGTTGGGACCAAGGGAGAGGCCAACCTGTTTATAGCTCCCAGAAGGAATTTTAGCTACACACACACACACACACACACACACACACACACACACAGACACTCATCTACGCACTGGTTCCAGGCTGTCCTACACACATGCACACACACAATTGGGCTGGCAAGATGGCTCAGTGGGTAAAGGTGCTTGTCACCAAATCTGATGACTTGAGTTCAATCCCTGGAGCCCACAAGGTAGGAGAGAACTGACTCCTGCAATTCGTCCTCTGACTTCTACACATGTGCCAAGGCACACACAAATGCCCATACACACCAATAAATATAATAAAATTTTAAGTTAAAAATTACTATAAATAGGGCCAGGCGTGGTGGCACACCTTTAATCCCAGCACTTGGGAGGCAGAGGCAGGTGGATCTCTGTGAGTTCAAGGCCAGCCTGGTCTACATAGTGAGTTCCAG
>NW_008343842.1:5140847-5150362 GCF_000622305.1 Nannospalax galili | reverse complement strand
AACCTTTGAAAATTATTCAGATGGGGGTGTTGGCCAATGGTCACATTTGAACAGCTTGTGTAAGGCCCTGAGTTTGATACCCAACATCAGAAGTAAATAAAATTAAGGAAAATTAGTCAACCTGTGTTTTTCTCTTTTATTGTGGTGGCTTTGTTTTGACATAGAGTCTTAATGGGAAACCCTGGCTGGCCTTGAATTCATAGCAATTCTCCTGCTTCAGCATCCTGAATACTAGGATTACTGGTGTACGTCAAAATGTCCAGTTTATTTTTAACACTTTAAAAATTATTTATTTTTATTTTATGTGTGTGAGTGTATTGCCTGCGGAGGCCAGAAAAGGGAGTCGGATCCCCTGGAACTGGAGTTATGGATAGTTGTTAGCTGCCATGTGGGTGCTGGGAATCAAATCTGGGTCCCTCTGCAAGACCAGCCAGTGCTCCTAACCACTGAGCCATCTCTCCAGCCTCTTTAGTTAATTCTTGTTGGCAATTTTGTTACCTATAAAATGCAACTAACAAAAGCACCTCCTCCTGAGGTTGCAGACAGGTACGTGCTTGGAATTGTGCCTTGCAGAGTAGCTGTCACTAAAGCTGGAGACAGTAAGAACACATAAGCGCTAGGTGTGGTGGTGCACACCTCTAATCCCAGCAGAGGCAGGTGGATCTCTGTGAGATTGAGGCCAGGTTGGTCTACATAGCAAGTTCCAGGCCAGCTGGGGCTACAGGGAGACCCTGTCTCAAAAACCCCCAAATGAAAAAGAACACATGGGCATAAATGGGCCAGGGGAAGATTTCAGTCCAAGAGACAGATCAGACTACAATGCACAAAGGGCAGGAGGAAGGTTTTTATCCAACCAGCCAAGACCTAGTCTGGCAAGAGCAGCCAGTGCGCTTAATAACTGAGCCATCTCCCCAGACCCCATTCTTTCTTTTAAAATACAGTTTTAAACCAGGCGTGATGGCATATGCCTTTAATCCCAGCACTCGGGAGGCAGAGGCAGGTGGATCTCTGTGAGTTCAAGGCCAGCCTAGTCTACACAATGAGTTCCAGGGCAGCTGGGGCTACAGGGAGACCCTGTCTCAAAAAAAGACCCCCCAAAAAAAAGTTAAATAAAAGGTCAGCTACATTAAATGAATAAAGGGGAGGATTGCTTACTATGGATATGTATATGGATCTCTTCTGACACTTTCATAAGCTCCTGACACTTCCGTGGGAAGTGCGCAACACGGGGACAGGATGTGCAAGGCTGGGAGAGCAGCATAGACCACCACTGCAGAGGCGCCGCTCCAACATAAGTTCTCTGTGTGCTCAGTCAGTCGATGCACTGATACTGCAGAGGAGAGGCTGAGGGCAGAATGATCTGGAGTTCCAGGCCAGCTCCCACTGCTTAACGGAGTTCGACAGTGCTGCCTCCCTTGACACCCTGAGCTCTATCCCAGGGACACATATGGTAGAAGAGAACTGACTTTGGAAGTTGTCTTCTGATCTGTGCAATATGCCTCAGTGTGGACAGCCACAAGAGTGAGACTATCTCAAAATTAATAATAAAAAGGAAACCAAAATGAACAACAGCAAAAACAGCTGGGGATATAGCCTAGTTGGTACAAAGCTTTTCTTGTAGGCATTGGCGGGGGGGGGTGTCTGTTCTTGGGGTTGGTGGCCCATCTATATTAGAGCAAGAGGATCAGGAATTCTAGGTCATCCTTGGCAACACAGCAAGTTCAAAGTCAACCTGGGCTACATGAGACTCTTTCTCAAAAAAACAAAACTAAATAAATAATAAAATAGTAACTTTAGAAGTAGACGTTCCTGAATTCTTAAGTTTAACTTGCATGTCCTAATGTTCTATTTAGAATTCCTGTACAGTTTATATAAAAGTAAGACTAATAACTTGCTCTTTGATTAGTGTTCAGTTAGCCTGTGGACTTGACATATTAATTGCTTGAACATTTTCCATAGCGTTTACAAACTTAGCTAATTAAGTTCTTGTAAATATTTAAACTATATTTACAAATGTAACATACTTGACTTTTTTTTTCCCCAAGTTCTTCAAATTCCTCACAGGATAGATTTACAAGTCAAATGAGAAAAAGTCTTAGGCATGTAAATATGTCTCATGGATCTAACCATGCGTGATTTTAAAAAATGTTTATTTTTAGTTTATGTGTGAGTGTTTTGCCTACATGTATGTAAGTGCACCATGTATGTACAATGCCTGTGGAGGCCAGACCAGGGCGTTGGATCACCTGGAACTGGAGTTACAAATAGTTCTTAGTCACCATGTGGGTGCTGGGAACAGAACCCAGGTCCTCTGGAAGAGCAGTCAGTGCTCTTAACTGCTGAGCCATCTCTCCAGTCCCCTCAATATTTATTATTTATTTTACAATATTTATTTATTTAATTTATTTATGTGGGAGGGTCACAGGGATCAACCTCAGGTCATCAGGCTTGGTGGTAGGAGCCTTTACCCACTGAGTCATCTTGTTGGCCCAATTATTTTTAAATTTTGTGCATCTATGTAGGTATATGCACATGAGTGTAGATGCCTGTGGAGGACAGAAGAGGGCGTTGGATCCCTTGGGATTGGAATCATAGGGGGTTGTGAGGTGCTGATGTGGGTGTTTGGAGCTGAACTCAGGTCCTCTGCAAGAGCAATATGCTATGTGCTCTTAATTGCTGAGACATTTCTCCAGCTCCCACCTTGGTTTTTTGAGACAGGGTCTCTCATTGTCCTGAACTTACTAAGTAGCTAAGGGAGCTTCCCAACAAGTCCCAGGGACCCACCTATCTCTGCCTTCTCAGGTCTGGGATCAGGGGCCTCTGCATATGAAGTTTGCACCACTGTGATTTGGGCAAAGGGAGGGTTTCTCAAATTAAAAATGGATGGACACCTAGTGACCTAATGTGCTTTTTGATTTTGTTATTTGGAGACAGGGTCTGGTGTAGCCCAGGCTGGCCTAAACTCGCTGTGTAGCCTCACGAAATCCAGTTGTATTTGGTGGAAACAACGTAATATTGAGGCGTAGGACTGCATGCTCCCGATTTAACCGTGGCACCTGCAGGGCCCATCTGTGCCCCTGCGTCCTCAGCTTATTCCTTATTCGGCCCCTCCTAACGTCTCACCCCCTGATTTTGGCAGCTCTGAAGTTAGGTTTGGAGGAACTTCATCTTGTTAGGAGAAAAAAATGGATGTAGGAGTTGGCCAGACAAGGCAAAGCCCCAAACTTGGTGCCCACCTCCCTTGAAGATGTAAATGACCTGCTTCCTTGCGCGAGACCTCAAGCTGAGGTTCTCTTTCAAATCAGAGGGTCTGGGAAGAGGCAGCACCTAGGCCCCGCCCACAAAGGGTTACGTTGGCGTTTGCGTGTGAAGCTGAGGCGGCCATCTTGGACTTGGGCAGCACATTCTCCTGTAGCTTCCCAGCCCGTGCTGCCGCGGTGGCTGCAGAGTCCTCCTAAATCCGTGGCTGGCCACCGACCCTCTCCTCCTGCCGTCAGGTAAAAGCTTGAGGCAAGTTTAGCTCAATGCACCTTGTTATCCGGGGTGACTCTGGAAAGGCACCTGCTTTTCTGCAAGGTGGGAGTTTGAGGGTGCACGCGTCCACCCACCACGTATTGTTTAAGTATTGCAAAGAAATTCCCAGCATAGAACCTGGCACCCAGGGCCTTAACTGTTGGCGTTCAGCTTTGCCCGGCTGTTGCCAAGCGCCTCACAGCAACCACCCTGGCAGCCTCCAGCACCTGGGTGCACACCGAAGCCATGGAGGTGGGAGGGCTCAGAGAGCCAACCCCGGGCAGTGAAAGAGAAGCTCACCCGGCTTCTCTGGGTATGACACGTAATAGTTTCGTGTGTGTGTGTGTGTGTGTGTGTGTGTGTGTGTGTGTGTGTGTGTCTGTTCGAAATACAGACCAGGGTGCCCAGGACTGGGTTAAAAAAAAGTCTGTGGATTTTGGAACATTTCAACCGCCCCCAGCTTATTATTTTTATCACCCCTGGCTGCCTCTCTGTAAGGACTCCAATACAGTACAAAAACTTCTAGAGTCAAAAAAGCCCTGTGTGTGTGGCTGTAGGGACATGGGGAAGGGGGAGCCAGGACATTGTGTTCCTGCCAGTGTGGGAGGTGGCCTGTGGGGGGGGTATCCTCAGAATGGCCTAGCTACTCCATCAACTCTGCAGCCAACGGGGCGCCCACTTCCTTGGAATGGAAGACTGCCTGGAAAGCGAAGAAATGAGAACAAGGTGGGGGTGGGGCACCAGGAAGAAATCTCAGGAGGGTCAAGGCACCCGCTGCCAAGCCTGATGACCTCAGTTCAGTCCCAAGCCCCAGGACCCACATGGTAGAAGAGAATAATTTCTGTTGTCCTCTGACCTCCACACACACCTTGGCATGCACACCCACATACATACATGTAAACAATAATAAATTAGGTCAATTTTTTTTTTAAAGAACGAGAGAAAGGGCTAAAGAATTGGTGGGAAGCTGGGCATGGGGGTACATGTCTTTAATCCCAGCACTTGGGAGGGAGGCAGAGGCAGGCAGATCTCTGTTTGAAGCCAGCCTGGTCTACATAGTGAGTTCCAGGACAGCTGGGGCTACAAGGAGACCCTGTCTCAAAAAGGAAAAAAAAAAAAAAGAATTGGTGGGCTCCCACAGGGGCTGGCTGGAGCCCTTCTCATCCCACAGCAATTACACTGATTTGAGGATTCTGGACTCTCAGTGTGAGGACTTGTGTGATCTGAATCTGGGAGTTTGCCAGTGTGTCCAGCTCTCCAGGTTCACTTTAGTTGTCCACTTGACACCTGGGAAGAGGGACCCACAATTGCAGCATTTTACCTATCAGACTGGCCTGTGGGCACGTCTCTCAGGCCTTTTCTTGATTGTTGAGTGATGTGGGAGGGTCCTGCCCACTGTGGGTGGTGCCACCCCTGGGCAGGTGGTCCTGGGTTGTATAAGAAAGCAGGCTGAGCACCAGCCAAGGAGCAAGTCAGTAAGCAGAGTTCCTCTGTGGTCTTTGCTTCAATTGTTGTCTCTAGGTTCCTGCCTTGAGTTCCTGCCCTGGATTCTCTCAATGATGGACTATGTGCTGTAAGCCAAATAAACCCTTTCTTCCCCACGTTGGTTTTGGCCAGCAATAGAAAGCTAAGAAGGACACCAGCCTAAGAGAGGTAGCAGTGTGCAAAAATGCCAGGAGGGTGAGGGGGGGATTGCACAGTTTATTTCCAAACACAGCCAGAGGGTGGGATGGAGGTTGGGCAGCATCTGCCTCCCCTCCCTGCATTTGGGATAATCAGGAACTTTCTTCTCCTTACCCTTATGTTGTGCAAGATAGAGAAGGCACCCCCACCCCACCCCACCCAAGGAGGGCCTAGGCAGGCAAGGAGTGTGGGTATGGTGGAGTTCAAGTATTCACAGTTCCCAGGGGTCACGCTGCACCCAGCTCCATGATCACTTCCACTGATGGTGGTCCTTCCTTGCTTCCACACCTCCAGATGAGTGTCCCACCCTCCTCCCCTGTCATAACAAATAGGAGTCCAAGGCTGTACAATCAGTCAAAGGGGGGCCCCAGCAGGCAGGAGTGGGGAGTGGGCAAGGGTCTTCCCCAGGGCTGGAAGCAGTGGTTATCAGGTGAGGGGATGGGTGAAAACAGAGAAGATATTGGGAAGGGGAGCAGGCTTGGAGGGCCTCTCACCTCCACCCTAACCCTGGGCTCAGAATCCCTGAGAATCCAGTCATGAAGGCAATATGGGGTAGGGAGTGGGAATCAGGGAGCTGATCAGTTGGTGCCTCCCCCGCCTCCCCCAGCCAGTCCTGTTCCTGGGAACCAGGGAGGAGCAGGGATTGGGCTCAAGCTCTGACCTCCCAAAGTAGCTGAGTCCTGGGAACACAGGTTAGACCCACTGATCCCCAAACTCTCAGTGTCCTGATTTAGGGCATAGTGGAAGAAAAAGGGTGGGGGTTGTCTCCAAAGGGTATCATAAAAAGCTAAAACCATTAAAAACTTCCTAGGAGGAAGTGGTCCCCAGCCTCTTACCTCCCAAAGTATCAGCCCCTCTCTGACAGGATGGGGCCCAGAAAGGGAGCCCATTAGCACCATGCAATGTTGGGGTACCCATGACTGCCTGGATGACCCCTGGGAAGGTGTCTCCAAAGCTGGGGTGCCTGTTTGCTAAAGCTTCTGTACTCTTGGAAGAATGGGGAGGCAGCTTCAGGGGAGAGGGGAGTGGGAAGTTGGGGCCAAAGCCCAGGCAGGGGTCTTGGATGGGACCCCAAAGGGCCCCCTCCAGGAGTCATGATCTGAAGAATCTTTGTACCACATACTGGCCCACCAGAACCACGCCCAAAATTGCTATCACAGTCAGGACGGGGTCTCTGCAGCGAAAATTCAGGGCTGCTACCTGTCAGGAGAGATAGGGTAGGTTACAGAGGGACTGCCACACTGGAGCAGGTGGGTGCAGCCTCCATACAGAGAGGATATCCCAACGCCCAGGCACTCACCCAGCCGCCCCTCTGTGCAATCCAGCGGGCGATGCAATGGTGAAGTATGATGTCTGCCAGAAAGCAGGTCACCTTGCCCAGGAAGCCGGTCAAACCACGCTGATAGACATACAGGGCCAGGCGATAGCCAAAACCCAGGAGAGCCACCACACGGCCCCAGCTGATACCACTCTTAAATAGACTGTCGGTAGAGGGTTCCATAGGTCAGTGGAGAGCACCTCTCCTCGGGTCCCTCCTCCCTCCACAACCTCTCCCAGCCAGGAAGCTAAATGGTTGAGCTGTGAGTGCAGGCGGCAGAGTCTGCCTTGGCCTGACTTCCATTTGGGAAAAGCTGGGTCTCTATGCAAAGAGAAAGCTCAGAGGGTGAAGAGCTGGGTGCTACTGCTGGTGTGTGGCTCCTGAGGGTGCTGAGGGCCCAGAGAGGGCAAAGTGAGCAGACTGAGGCAGCAGGGAGATTACCTGTGGGTGTTGCTGCTGGCCTGGCAGCCCGGGGGGACAGCAGAAAGGAAAGGATAGAGAAGATTAGGAGAGATCCTGGATTCACAGGGACATGGGGGCATGCGGGCGGGCTGAGGGGTGGGACATGTCAGCTCTTAGCACTCATTCTAAACCTGTCACCTACTCCTACCTCCTCTGCCGCCTTCAGATACACCCTGACAAGGTGGATCTAGCTCCCTAGCTCAGAGAAAGGACAGTGAGTCTAGCTATACTTGTTGCACGCCTGTGATCCCAGCACTCGGGAGGCTGAGGCAGGAGATCGTGAATTGAAGGCTAGCCTGGGTTACATTAGCTCCTATCTCAAAAACAACAACAAAAAACCCCCAAACCAACGATGAATGCTTTGAAAGCGAGAACATCACTTTAACCTACTTTCCCTTTTCCCTATTTCCCAGCAAGCAGTGAGGGTTAGGACATTCACTGTGATGGTACATGGTAAGCTGGGATGTGATGTGAGCCGTATGTGGAGTTTTTATCTTCGGCACCAGGTGGCCTCTTAGATGCTAGTAAATAGCAACTGACCCGACAGAGGTTGGCAGCCCAAACATCTTCAGTGTGTCCCAGCTGGGCTTGGAAGCTCTTGGGACTCCCCTACCCTAGGGCACTCAGCCTTGGTACCAGAGTTCCTAAGAGGCATGAGTTCGTTCATGCACAAGAGGGTGAGTGGGGCCCAGAGAGAGGGAGACAGGATGGGATCATGTGTGAGTTAGCTCAGGCACTTCCCTAGCTAGAGTGTCCACCCCATGGGCGCAGGCTAGAACGATTGAGTGGGTACCTGGAAGCAATCTTGGTGAACAGTTCATAGGCGTTGCTGGCTGTAGGCTGCAGCTGCTCCAGCAAGCTCTGGAACTCCGAGTCGTAGCGTCGGTTAATATCATCTCCAATGACGGCTAGCTGCCGACCCACCTGCCCCAGGATGCTGTGGGGACAGGAGTCAGTGGGTGCACAGTGAGTGCTGGGAACCGAATTTGTGGCAGTGGGGTTCTCCCAGGGAGACCCCAGTGTGTGCTCAACACCCCTTTCTGAAGGTCCCTGGCAGTGTTTTGGACAGAAGGGCTGCCCCTAGGACAAGGGTCAAGTATGTCCTGAAAAGGGTTTAGGATCTCAGATGGGAGTGAGAACCCAGGATGAGAAAGAAGCAATGAGGGGGAGATGAGACCCCAAGGGCTTCCCCAGTGCCCCCTGGGGCTGGGCTCACCTGTTGGGTTCTAGGGGCAAGGTGTCCATCTCAGGGTCAACAGGGGCAGCTGCCCCCTGGGTCTCTTGTTCCCGCTGGTGAAGGTGAAAAACATAGCTTCGAAAGACCTCCTCTGTGTCCTGGGCCACCTGCTGCTCTGGGGAACCAAAGCCAGGATTCAGGGAGGGAGGGCATGCTCCCAGCAGCTCTCCCTCTGGGAGTGAGAGCTGGCTCACTGACATAAAGTCCCTCCTCCAGCCCAGCTCCCTCATGGACACACAGTGCCCTATGCAAACTATTTGGCCAGTGTGGTCATCCAGCCTTCACAACAGTCATGGCATTTGGGTGAGCGCCAATCTACAGACAGGGAAACTGAGGCACAAGTGGCCAAGCCTTGTGTACAAACAGCAGGAGCTGTGTGTGTGTGTGTGTGTGTGTGTGTGTGTGTGTGTGTGTGTGTATGTGATAGTTGATCTTCGTTGTCAACTTGACTGGATCTGGAATGGACTAAGAGGCAGATCTCTGGGCAAGTCTGTGAGGGTATTTCTTAGAAGGATTAACAGAGGGGGAATGACCCTTCCCCAGAGTGGGCGACACCTTTGGGTGGCCCAGGTGTGAGGCGGTCTGAGGGGAAGCTGTTGCTTTTGGCCTGTCCTCCTTTACTGCCTGCTGGTGAGCTCATCTACCCTGGGCTGCTGCTGCCCCCATCCTTTGCTGACATCAGAACCCAGACTCTCCACCTTCTGTTGTTGACTGAGAACAGCAGCTCTCCAGGAACCCTCGAGGCCATCAGTGCCAGATTGGGACTGTTGAGGCACCCAGCCTTTGGGCTGAATTGCTACAGGGTCCTCAGCCTCTCCAGATTGTGCCCAGCCCATATGATGTAAGCCAGTTTAACAAATCTCCCTTGTAATTTACATATATATATATATATAAATTACGAGACGTATATATAATCATTTGTTGGTTCTGTTCCTCCAGAGGCCCCTAATACAGTGTGATATCACACAGCCTGACTGCCATATATATATATATATAAATTACGAGACGTATATATAATCATTCTGTTGGTTCTGTTCCTCCAGAGGCCCCTAATACAGTGTAATATCACACAGCCTGACTGCTGAGCTCTCTAAGGGTTGACAAGATCCCCAATCCTTATAGTGTAGGAAACAGGGCAAACAAAACTGAAAATGAAGCCTCAGGCCTAAAAAAAAAAAATCACAGTCAAAGGAGATTGGTGGTGGTGGTAGTTTGTTTGTTTTGTCTTTTTGAGACAGGGTCTCCCTGTAGCCCCAGCTGGCCTGGAACTCACTGTGTAGACCAGGCTGGCCTGGATCTCAG
>NW_008343842.1:5132280-5139885 GCF_000622305.1 Nannospalax galili | reverse complement strand
TTCTCTCTCTCTCTGAACTGAATGCATGGTTTATGTTAAGTGCAGTAAGGTGGGCACAGTCAGGGAAATATTGTCTGTGTGTGTGTGTGTGTGTGTGTGTGTGCGCGCGCGCGCCATGGTATGTGTATGGGGGTTTTGGAAGTGGGTTCTCTATTTCTACTGTGTGGGTTCTGGGGATGGAACTCTAGTTGTTAGTCTTGATGGCAAACACCTCTATCCACTGAGCCATCTCTCTGGCCCAGGAGTTTTTGGTTTTGTTCTTGTGAGGTAGTGTCTCATGTAGCCCACACTGGCTCCAAACTGTATGTAGCAGATGATGATCCTCCTGCCACCACCTCCTGAGTGCTGGGATTAAGGGGGTACAACACCGTGTCCTATTTATGTAGTGCCAGGGATCAAACCCAGGGGTTTGTGCATTTTAGGCAAGGACTTTACCAACTGAGACACAGCCTGAGGACCTGCTTTCCAGTTTTGTAGACCTTACGGGGTAGCCTGTCCCTAGGGCAGCTCTCTCTCCATTACTGCCTGTCTGGAAGTGAGCTGGGGGGTCCCTCATGAGCCCCCTCAACCTGCCTCACCCCACACACCTCACTCCTGTACTCCTGTCCCCAGCCTGCTTTCTCTTGGTTGTTAGATTTTGTTGGGGTTTTTTGGTTTATTTTTGAGACAGGGTCTTCCTATGTAGCCCCAGGCTGACCTTGAACTCCTGGTCCTGCTGCCTTGGTCTCTGGGATGCTGGGATTACAGGGTTTCGCTATGGCACCCTGCCCAGGTTCATTTTCTTTTCTGAGCAGTATTAACCTCTGCTGGGGTGTCCAGGAGTATTTCCTGTTGAGTTCTTTCACTTTCAGTTTATAACCCCTGTAAGAGCCTCATTTCAGCCCAAGCTGCCTCCTTCTGTCCTTGAAGAGGGTCCAGACCCAGCCTGGATCAATCACAATAGCCCCCAACCTGCCTATCCTGGGCACTTATGCCCACCTTTATTCAATTCAGACTGGGGACTATTTTTGAAAGTTACCCGGGAGCTGTCTCAGAAGGGTGGAGGAGGACTGGCCTGCTTGTGGGTCCCCTCCTCCTCACCGCTCCACTAAAGAGACCAAGACAGAGCAAGTAGACCCTCTTCTCCCTTACCTGTGGGAGCTGGGTCTCATTAAAACAGTCCTTGGCTTGGTATACCTCCACTCAGCAGGTCCTTCCGGAATAAGATGCCCTTCCTGATCCCCTGGTGTCTAAACTCTGGTAACCCAAGGCCAGCAGGGCCAGTTGGTGTTGACTCCATTCTGAGATCTCCAGATCTGCCCAGAACACCACCCTTGGAGCTCACTGCTAAGGAAGCCAGGTAGAACCTCAGAGCAAGGATCCCCCACAGCCTGTGCTGGCCAAGGCCCTCCATCTAAAGTGGCCTAACTTCCCATTCATCCACTTGCTAGGCCCAGCATGAATGTTCCCCCTACACACCGCCACCAGGCCGGACCTCAGGAGGGTCAGCTGAGAAACTTCAGTCCCTGTCCTTGACCTTGGTGCTCCCCTCCCCTCCCATTTTTCCAGATTTTTAAAAGTCTCAGTTCCCGGGTGTCCAGAACCATCCAGGGCCCGGGAAAGGAGGGAAATCATCTGGTGTGTGTCTAACCAGAGGTGGCTCTGTTGCTGGGCGGGGGAGAGGGGGGGCGCGGCAGTGTGGCATGAAGGACCTGTCTAGGGAAACTGATCTCTTCACCCAGCTCCGGAAGGGGCTCTCTGCCCCACCCTGGGCCACACTGCCAGGGTTAGGAAGATGGGGGTGGGGGGCACTGCCAGCATACCTGCCAGACTCTGGTCCAGACTTGGGGTGACTCGGCAGTCTGAAGATCCCAAGCAGCTAGTGGTGCTCCGGGGGCAAGATTTCAGGAACCGGCGTCAGTGAATTCCTGGTATCTGGATGCAGCCCCGGCTTGTCCCTGCTTGGCCCAGGGACCCGCAAGTCTCTGTGACCATAGAGGAGCTGGCTGCTCCCGGCAGCGATCAGCTCCCTCTAGAGGAAGCTGCTCAGTGGCCGCCGGATGCATACTGGAAAGCTGCTGCCTGAAGGAAGGTCCTGTGACCGGCCTGCCAGTAGCTGGTCTGCCGCCTCCTGTGCCTGTCCAAGGGGGAAATACTATTCACTGCTTTCCCATCGCTGATTTCTGACCCTCATCCTTCATCTTCTGCCTCTTTCATCAGTCAGTACCTAGTAAAAGACAAAAAACACAAACAGCAAGACCCATGATGGACCCCAGTATGGTGATACAGGTCTGTAATCCTAACGCAGACTGACCCTAACAAGACCCTATATTAAAAAAAAAAAAAAAAGGATTGTGCTGCCACCCTGAGTGCTTGGCTTCAGGATGGTTCTTAGGTACAGAATAAACTCCAGACACGTGTGTGTGTGTGTGTGTGTGTGTGTGCACACGCACACACATGCAAGTGCAGAGCCCTGTTCTCAGGGTCTGTGTCCCCCTGACTTCCCCTGGCCTCCTGGGCGCCTGTGCTTTCCCTCAGCCCTCTACCTGCCCCCATGCCAGCTGGGCTGGCTCCCTGCCCCTTCCCCTCCTTCATCAGCACCCCCTCCCAACTGCCTCCAGTTACTCCCCCCCTCCTTTGTCTTCTAGAACTTCTGGAAATTTCCAACTGGAGGTGTCTACTAGCAGTTGGCCCTGGCTGGTTTCAATGACTTCTCCCTGAGTCAGGGTCCTAGTCAGGATGGAGACCCGGGCTTGGACCCTTCTGTCACGGTCACGAATTTTGGGCTGCTCCTCCATGTTTCACTTTCTCCGTAGCCTAGTGGGGGGCAAGAGCAGCTCTAAGAGGTCTGACAAGGCCTTGGCTTGGAGCCGGCCCAGCTCATCACAGGAGCACGATGCTGTCTCCCCAAGAATGGTCCGCAGGGGAGGTCGCAGGAGGAGGGAGCCACAGCTATGCACCATGGTGCCTACAGTCTTCTCTGTGGCCTCCTCAAACCTGTGGGTGCATGATGCTCTTGGGCTGGGCGTGAGGGACATAGGATGTCAGACCCTCACCCCTAATGAGGCCCTGAAGCTCAGAGCCCAGGGTAGAGAGGTAGTAACATCAGTCCCCACCAGAGGAAGCCGGGAGGTTCTGGGCCATCTGTTCAAGAAGGAGAAGAAGGAAGAGGAGGAGGAACGAGCAGGGGAGGCCTCTGGGGCATCAGGGGCCTCAGATAGGTAGGGGGCTAGGGCTGGTGGAGGGGGCGAACTCAGGGAGGAAGAGAGGATACAGGGTATGGTTAGAAGGCAGTAGATGAAGGGCTGGGGCAGGGGTTCCTGAACAATGAAAGTCACAATCTAGGGATGGAATCAAGGAAAGGAGGGAGTCTTCTGATGGGGGATGTGCAGGGGGAGGCAGATGGATTCCTCTCACAAGTGGCTGGGCCGTGGATGGAGCACTGAAAAGGGAGAGTTGGAGTTTGGCTTAAGGGTAGAAAACTGCCTAGCATGCTCCAGGTCCTGGGTTCAGTCCCCAG
This sequence comes from Nannospalax galili, assembly GCF_000622305.1. NCBI lineage: Eukaryota > Metazoa > Chordata > Mammalia > Rodentia > Spalacidae > Nannospalax > Nannospalax galili. Next base: position 5,136,386 of record NW_008343842.1, on the reverse strand, counting down.
GACAGCAAAATAAAGATAATAACAGAGATGGCCTGGGGTGTGCCGGCTGCTGGACAGATGTGTCAAAACTTCTGTTTTCAGCTCCTTTCACAGAGCCCTCTCCCTCCTGCCTTCCCACTGGCCCCCTCCTGGCTCCATCTCCCATTGGCCTTAGCATCCACTCCCTGTGTGGTGGGGACCCAGTTCTCTTCCTATACCCTCAACAGTGGTAGGGTAACCCCTCTGCGATAGAGACCCCAGGGAGCAGAGCAGGGGTCTGGGAGAGGCAGGAGGGAGGGCCACTCAGGCCTGTGGGAGACACTGGAGGTGGGTGGTGTGTGCCATGTCTCTGGTGTCCTCTGCCTCCCCCACCTGTCTGTGCTTTGGGATTAGAGACCACTTGGCCCAGGCCCTGGAGGTGGAGCAAGGATGCCTACAGTGGGTTCCAGGTCCACTGGCACTCAGTGCTGGGGCCTTCATCAAGGAGGAAGAGGGGCACTGCTTAATTGAGATTGGTAAATTCTTTGGGACTTCTTAGGGTCGGGGAGCCCAACAGGACACAGGATATAATCCGAGTTGAGCTATGTGGTAAGGGCCTGTTGCTGGACTGCCCTGCCCTGGTGTCCTCATCTATAAAATGGGAATTAATAGCACCTGTCTCAGGGGGCAGGGAGGTGCTTCAAGGATCAACTGAAATGTTCTTTGTCAGGGTCTAGAACTGAGCTTGGCGCACAGGCTTTTGGTAAACACAGGGCAAAGCTGGGTATAGTGAATCAACATCTGCGTCCTATCACCTAAGGGAAAAGGCAGGAGGATGCCATGAGTTCAGGGTCAGCCTGGGCTACAACAGTGAGTTGTAGGTGAGCCTGGGGTAGAGAATGAGGTCACTGCATGGTGGTGTACCCCTGGAAAGCCAGGAGGCTGACCCAGGAAGCTCAGGAGGTCAAGGCCATCCTCTGCTACACAGCAAAGTTTGAGGCCAGGCTGGACTACATGACCACCTAAACCAAAACCACAAAAAGCAATAAAACCAGCAGCCAAGTGGGCGAGACGGATCAGCAGGTAAAGGTGCTTGCCACCAAGCTTGATAACCTGAGTTTCATTCCCAGAAGCCACATAGTGGAAGAAGAGAGAGAACCAACTCCTGTGAGTTATCCTCTGACCTCCACACACATGCTATGGCATGTGCCTCACCCCTAGAACATACAGAATAAATAAAAATGTAATTAAAAAAAAACCCATTAAAACCACAACACAGGGTAACTCTAACCCCCCCCCCGAGACTGGCATCAGTTGTCCCTGCTGCCAGACTCAGTGACTGCCACCCCTTTGCAGGAGACCTCAGGATAACCTCTTGCAAGGTGGGGTCCACGCCCTGGAACTACCTCCTTGGCTTGTACAAACAGCTCCAGAAGTCAGTCATCGCCAAGGTCTGTGGAATGGGGGCATCTGGGTGGGATCCGGGGATCTGAGGTTTGTGATGGTTGGAAACTGCCCCTTCTTGTTTCCTGTTTTATTTGGGGGCAAGGGCATGGGCCTAGGGGTCTTCATCCGCCTCACCTGCTCAGAGACTGGTGTGTCTCAGTTTCCTCTCAAGGACGCCTTGCCCCGGGAAGAGAGAGAGGAGAAAGAAGAAATGGAGGGAGAGGACAGCTCCCTCAAGCTGTGTGCCCCACAAGTTGCCACCTTCCAGTCTCCACTGTATAAGAGTTTTAGGTCCACAGATACAGTGGGTAAGTGTTCCAACCCAGTGCAGCCAGGGGCAGGAAGTCCGGCTTTGAGCAGTAGCTCAGATGTGCAATGTGAGAATTGACCACCAGGTGCCAGAAGAAGACCAAGGATGACTGCCTGCAATGGGGCGACTTGAGAGGTTGGGCTGCAGACCTCCTGGCCTAGCTAGGGCCCCCTCCCCTTGTTGGGTAGGGCCACTCAACCCCGGCTCCCCTCCTCCACACCCGGGCGGCTGACAACTGTCAGTAATTCCAGTTCTAGGGAATCAGACACCCTCTTCCGTAGGCATTGCATGACACAGGTGCATTACATATATACAGGCAAAACACTCATCCACTTCAAATAAAAATAAACCTTTAGCCAGGCGTGGTGGCGCACGCCTTTAATCCCAACACTCGGGAGGCAGAGGCAGAGGCAGGATATCTGTGAGTTCAAGGCCACCCTGGTCTACATAGTTCCAGGCCAGCTGGGGCTGCAGGGAGACCCTGTCTCAAAAGACCAAAAAAAAAAAAAAAAAAAAAAAAAAAAAAAAAAAAAAATCAAAACTGGGCTGGAGGTGATGGCTCAGTGATTAAGAGTGTTTACTGCTCTTGTGGAGAACCCAAATTCGATTCCTAGCACTTGTGTCAGGCAACTCACAACCGCCTGTAAACCTAGCTTCGGGGGTCTAATGCCATCTTCTGGCCTCTGGGGACCCCCCACAGACACATACACATAAATAAAAAAAAAAAACCAGTGTTTAAAAATGTTAAATAGGGGCTGGAGAGATGGTTCAGCCGATAAGAACACTAGTTGTTCTTGCAGAAGACCCAGGTTCGAATCCCAGCACCCACATGGCAGCTAACAACTGTCCGTAACTCCAGTTCCAGGGAATCCGACAGCCTCTTCTGACTTCCTCGGGCATTGCATGACACGGGTGCACTTACCTACATGCAGGCAATACACAAATACACATAAAATAAAAATAACAAAATATTAAAAACAAACAAAGCCGGATGTGCTGGCGCATGCCTGTAATCCCAGCACTTGGGAGGCAGAGGCAGGTAGATCTCTGTGAGTTCAAGACCAGCCTGATCTACATAGTTCCAGGCCAGCTGGGGCTACAGGGAGACCCTGTCTCAAAAAAACAAAACAAAACAAAAACAACAAAAAACCCCAAAAGTCAAAGAATAAAAACAGCAAAAATACCCCCAAAACATTGTTGGTATTTACACTGCCATTACTGTGGGCCAGACTTTAAGCGCTTTATACAGTGCCAATCCATACTGGTGAGGTATGAGCGATCATAACTCCACTTATAGCATGGGCACTCTACTGTGCTAGCATGCAGCACAGAGGGGCTGAATAACTTGCCCAAGTCACACAGCTAATTGCAGAGCTGGGACTTAAGGCAGTTGGGGCACTTGGTGACCGGATGGCAATATTCCTGGCATGCCCTGCCCTGGAGCAGCCTCCTACTCCTGGTGTGGGAGGAGCCCTGCCTGGATGGCTCCAGGTAACTGAAGACTGTGCAGGGACTCACCAAGATCGCAGGGCTGGGGCGGGAGTGTGAGCCAAGTCCAGGTTTCCTGTGTCTGTGGCCCCATGCAGGGATGCACGGATGCAGGGATGATAAGCTCCATTTCTGCATGCTAAGCGTCTCTTGCCAGATGTGTGGTGGCATTTACACACACACACCAACCAGTCACCCAGTGTCCACAGGGGACACCCACCCAGCGCCTTCCAATTCAGTCCAGCCCTGAGGACATTTATCTACCCAGAGATAGCACCAGGCAGGTCCCTATAGTTGAGGGCTCAGTGCCCCCAGACCATCCCCCACTTTAGATGGTGATCCAATCCCAGGTCCAGGTTCCTTGACCTGGGCTTCTGGCCAGTTGGCTGTCAGTCAGTCCCTGCAGCCTGCTTCTCTCCTCTCATACAGATAACTTGCTTGAGCAGCTCATAGGACTTAGTCTTAAGAAAAAAAAATTTTCTGTGTTTGAGTGTTTTGGCTGCTTGTATGGGCACCCATGTCATGCAATGCCCAGAGAGGACAGAAGAGGGTGTCAGAGTCCCTGGAACTGGAGTTAGGGATAATTGTTAGTCACCCTGTGTAGGGAACTGAACTCAGGTCCTCTGGAAGATCAGCCAGTGCTCTTAAATGCTGAGCCATCTCTCCAGCCCAATACTCAGGAGGCAGAGGCGGGTAGATCTCTGTGAGTTCAAGGCCAGCCCAGTCTGTATAGCAAGTTCTAGGTCAGCCAAGGCTATAAAGTGAGATTGTCTCAAAACAAAACAAAAAATAGTTGCCTGGGTTAGCCCTGAGTCTTGAGCTTGTGATCTTCCTGCCGCAGCTTTTAGAGTTGAAAGTCCCAATGCTCTGTCCTATTTTCGTCTTTCTGGAGACCAGCTCCCCT
>NW_008343842.1:5005764-5132055 GCF_000622305.1 Nannospalax galili | reverse complement strand
CCCTAGCCCCCACCCCTGTCCTGTAGTTCACCCTCAGTGATTCAGCAGCATCCAGAAACCCGATGGCATTGAAGGTCTGTAGATTGTAGGCGCTCCATCCCAGGAAACAGGAATGGAAACTGAATGTCCACCCCCACCTTGTAGAGCCCTCTCTCTCACTGCAGGTTTCATGGAGTCTGAGTTGAAGAAGATTCTATCGGTACAACGAGAGTCCCGCCTCTGGAAGGTGGGCAGCCTGGAGGGCCGGGAGCTGTTGACCCAGCCAGAGATCATGCCAGCATGGTAGATGGCCAGGTATGCCTGGCTGCCCCACCCAGTCCACTAGCCCATCAAAGTGGAGCTGTGGCTCTCTCATCTCACAGGGCCCTGGCCCCTGGCTGCAGCCCACTGCCTGGGCTCTTATTTTTAATTTTATGTTTGTGAGTGTTTTGCCTGCATGTATGTGTGTACCACATACATGCAATGCCCTAGAAGGCCAGAAGAGGGTTCCCATCCCCCGGAACTGGCTTTATGGATGGTTGTTAGCCACTATGTGGATGCTGGGAACTGATCCAGTGTCCTCTGCAAGAGTAGCCAGTGCTCTCAACCACTGAGCCCTCTTTCTAGCCCCTCCTGGGGTCTTCTTGGAAGGGTCTGGGATACCACTTTCTTTTCAGGAGTAGTTCTGAGTTCAGGACCCTGGTCTCCCATGGATACACACACACACACACACACACACACACACACACACACACACTCTTCAACAGTTCTTACCTGAACCAGTGAATGTTTTTGGTTTTTTTGTTTAAGACAGTCTCATGTAGCCCAGGCTGACCTCCAACACACTATGTAGCCAAGACTGGTTTTGAACTCCTGATCTTCCTACCTCTACCTCCCAAGTGCTGGGATGACAGGCAAGGGAATTGGTCAATCTTTGTCAAGATGGACTAGAACTTGACAGTGTTGCTGTTTTTCTCTTCTCTCTTCCATTCACACCAGTGCCCACAGACACACACATGCTCTCGAGAGCAAACACCCCTGCACCCCCATCTCTTGCTCATGCTCCAACACATCACAATGGAAGGTTTAGGACTGTCTCAGCTTCTCTGAATGTGTGTTGATGGGTTTGTTGTTGGCCGACATACCAGTTCCCTTTTCTGAGTTAATTTCTATGTACCCATCATCCCATTTTGTGACTCAGTGGACTCTCTGCCCTGATGGCCTGTGGTTTATACATAGGAAGAGCCCAGGTTCGAAAGCTAAGAGTCTATTTGGGGGTCCCTGCCCCTGTATCACCTACTGTGTGACTTGGACTCTTGGCCTCTCTCTCTTTCTCTCTCTCTCTCTCTCTCTCTCTCCCTCCCTCCCTCTCTCAAAAATATTTTTATTTTTTAAATTTTTAATATTTATTTTTATTTTATATGTATGAGTGTATTGCCTGTGTGTATATAAGTGTACCTGTGTTGTGCAATGCCTGTGGAGCAGAATAGGGTGTTGAATCCCCTGAAACTGGAGTTATGGATGGTTGTTAACCGCCATGTTGGTGCTGGGAACCGAACCTAGGTCCTCTGCAAGAGCAGCCAGTGCTCTTAACCACTGAACCATCTCTCTAGCCCCTATCTTCCTTTCTTATTTTATTTTATTTACTTATTTTGAGACAGGGTTATACTGTGTAGCTCTGTCCTTGAACTCACAGAGATCCACCTACCTCTGCCTCCAGAGGTGTGCGCCTCAGTTTCCTGACCTATAAACAGGGCTGCTGTAGGGATAGGCTGAGCTGGGAAACACAGAGCATAGCTCTGAAGGTCTCACAGTGTTGGGGTCAATGGCTGCCTCTGCTGGGGTGGGGTGGACACTGAGGACGGGCCTTCTCACTGTTTCAAGTCTGACTATACTCCCCTGTCCCAGGAGCCCTGTGTCCCTCACCTCTAACCAGGCAAGATATACAGGTGCTTGGTTTCCCTCATCAAAGGGCTCCAAGCTTGGAATCCATCTTCCCCCTCCAGAATCACCCTCTGAACCCGCCTTCCCTTCCCATCCTGGACTCGCAGTTCTGGGCTAGCCTGGGCAGCACTGGGGGTCAGGGGAGTTTCTTGGTGGTGCAGGTAGAGGCTCCCAGATTTTCTTTGGGGTCAGAGCTGCTTCTGGAACTACTGCCTCCTGTAGTGGGCATTCAAAGTTCCACACTCTTCCCAACACACTCCTCTGCCGTCAGGGCCACCTGCTGAGGGGGGATGCCAGGGACCTGGGCTGAGGGGGAGGGTACAGAACCCCTTTAATGTGGTACCCAGGGCAAAGTCAAGAAAAGATAGCTGTTGCTGGGGTACTTGGCTTCCAAGGAACCCCCAAGTCAAAGGGAAAAGGGTCCCTCCATTTTATGGGAAAGTTGGCTCATGGTTGCTGAACCTGGGCCAGCTTTGGGGTGGTGGGGGAGGGTCTGCAAAAGGTGGCCTGGGGTGCTCTTCTGTGAGGGGGCAGGGTGTAGATGGGAAGGTTCTGGAATGCAGAACAGGGAGGGAGTATCTTCCTTCACTCCTGTCTGCCCACAGCACCTGCTCCTGGAGGAGATGGATGAGATGGGAAACTGGCCTCGGGAGTAAGGCCCGTGCCAGCAGGAGCCCACCCTGCCCACACCTCTGGGGCCCTAATATGGCATGTGTCTCTCTTTCTGGGACATACCCAAGGAGTCCCTGAGGCCCTGGGCTTTGGGATGAGTAGTGTCCTGTGTATGTGGGGTGGGCCTCCCCAGCACTGTCCCTCCCTATCAGATTTGGGCAGATGATGTTATTAATAAAAACTTAGTTTAACATTAGCCTCCTGAGCTATCTGTCATTAGATGCCCAACTCCTTGGCCCTCATGCTCACCCCTGGAGTAAATTGGTTTATCAAAAAGAGGAGTATCTTATCTAGTCCCTAACCTGTGCTCATTGAACTGCTAGGGCAGCCTTGCTGCAGAGAAGGTGCCACAGCTGGGCATAGGGTCAGGGAAGGCAATGGGGTTTGGGCCATACCTGGGGTTGGGGAAGGACCCATGGCCCTCAGTGCTTGGGGAGGTCCCACTGCTTGCCTTCAAGGAGGTGTGTCCTTGAGTTCCCTCTTTCCCCAAGTTCCCAGGCCACTCGGTGTCCTTACCAGTAGGATCCGGGAATTCTCCCAGCAGGAAGTTCCTGCCCAGCCAGCTCAGGGACAAAGCCAGGAAAGAGGCCTGGAACTGTAGAGACCTGCCTCACCAGGGCTGGCAAGGAAGGCTGCTTGGGGTGGGGGTGGGGGGGCAGGTGAGGAAGGGAGTCCCAGAGTTGATGAAAGAGAGGTTCCTAGACTGGACACTTCTGGGATCCTGAGCAGGGGTGGTTAGAAGGGTGCTGTATAGCCTCTGAGGAGGACCAGAGTGTGGAGGACCAGTGCTGCCTAATCCCAAAAGGGACTTGAGCATGGAGGGTCTCCAGTCCAGGCTTCCTGGGATCAGATAGGCTGCAGGACCAGGCTCTGTTTAGACGCCAGGAGGTGCTGTGGTCTAGGTATTCCTCCTGTCTTATAGAAGGTCCCAATTCTTCCCCTGGGCCCAGGCTCTGAGCATCCCTACAGGTGTATGGAAGAGACCTTGCAGCACCCATCATTACCACTGACATCTACGGAAGCGTTACTCTCACGTGCTACACGGCTGCCATTGTCAACTTGACACACCTAGGAAGAGGACCCTCAGATGACACATTTCCTCCATCAGATTAGCCGGTGGCCATGTCTGTGAGGCATTTTCTTGATCATTGAGTGATATGGAAGGACCCAGGTCACTGTGGGTGGTCTTGCATTGTATAAGGATGAGGCTGAGCACAGGTCAGCGGAGCGAGCCAGTAAGCAGAGTTCGTCTGTGGCCTCTGCTTCAGTGCCTGCCTTCAGGTTCTTGCCCTGAGTTCCTGCCCTGGTTTCCTTCGATGAACTGTGATGGGAGTGTGTAAGCGAAATAAACCCTTTCCTCCCCAAATTGATTTTTTTTTTTTTTGGATCTTTTTGAGACCCCAAATTGCTTTCGCTCAGTGTTATATCAGCAATAGAAAGCAAACTTGGACACCTTATATCTAGTTTGAGACCTGCTGGAAACTGAAGTTCAATATTAGATGTGATGGTGGTCTTTTTTTTCTTTTTTGAGACAGGGTCTCCCTGTAACCCTAGCTGGCCTTGAACTTGTTATGTAGATCAGGCTGGCCTTGAACCCACAGAGCTCTGCCTGCCTCTGCATCCCAAGTACTGGGATTAAAGGCATACACCACTCTGAAAAATTAATTACTATGATTGACTACAAGGCTGTCTGCCGATGGCTGGTCCTGGGCCCACGTCCTTGGGGTGGTGGGACACCACAGCAGTCACTCTAGCCCAGGGCCTGGCTCACTGAAGGTGGGATCTTCTTTACTCTCTGGCCACCACCACTGGGGGAGGCAAAAGAACCTTGGTTTAGGGTTCGTGGTGGGGGGTGAGGAGCTTTCTCCAGGGTATCCTGGACAGGGCCCATGGAGCCCTTGACTCAGAGTCTGAGCCGGAGGCTGGTGCAGGGCCAGCTGCACTGTCTCTGAGTCAGCCAGGAGGCTGTCTTATGACCAGATGACTCACCTGTGCCCTAATTGCCCTGCTAATCACTTCCTCCAAGTAAATAGGGGCTGCTGGGAAGGGTGGGGCCTTGGAGGGGACTGGGGACCCTTGGGGAGCATGTAGACCCCAGGAGCAAAGCCTTGGTTCAGCGTGAGACCCTTGGTGGGCTCTTGTCTCTTTTCCTTTCCCACAGTGATGACTGTGGGGATGGCCACACCTCCCCGTCCACTCCAGGATTCCTGTGAAATCACAGAGAAGGACTGAGAGGCAGGGGCATGGAGTGCTGGAGCTGTCCCGGGAGGGTGGGGGAGTCAAGAAGAGGGTGTGTGTGTTGGCACAGGTGTCTGGCTTCTTCCTAGCCCTGAGGGGTCTGGGACTGGCTTCTGAGGGCGGACTGGCTTGGCATGCAGGGTGGTGATTGCAGAGGTCCAGACCAAGGTCCTGCTGTGGCCAGGGAAGGCCCTGGTGGTGAGTGGAAGCCTGTAGACACGCCTGGGTCCAACATGGGGACTGGGGGCATCTCAGGGTTGCCTTCCCTTGCTGACTGAGAGTCAGGAGGCCTTTAGGCCTTGATGGGTGGATCAGGCCCTGCTCAGGGTCCTCGGCTTGAAATCCATCTGCCAGGCTCAGGAGATGACATGGGTCGGGAGCATCCATTTGCTCGCAAGGGCAGTAGGATGGTCAGGCTTGTAGGGTGGAGTCCTCTGAAGGTTTCTCTCATCTCTGCTGGTATCTGAGTCTCTGTGTGTTTGTCTTATTGTGTCTCACATACACACCCCCTCCCCTCCCCCTCCTATGCTGTGGGGCAAAGTCAATAAAAGCAGCCTCACGTCCACTTTAAGGGACTTCCTTGAACTTGGTAGAGGCCACAGGTTGGGTGACTTGGAAGTTAGGGGCAAGGTGGGTGGGACCCCAGAGCAGGGTCTCCAGGGGGGCTGCCTGCCTGGTCGCAGCTCTTCAGCCTTGCCTATCCCGGGGAGCGGAAGCTGGGAGGGCAAACCATCTGCAGGGTCCTCCATTGTAGCTGCAGAGAAGGATGAGGTAGAATCTAGAGACGGGGCAGCAAGACAGGACACCTGTCAGGGGGACTTCTCACTCTAACGAGCTGACTGTAGACCAGACCCCTGCCCTCTGAATCTATTTCCACTGTGTGAAATGGGAAAATTGGGCTCCTCCTGTGGGCTGGGGGAAGGGCCGCTTGGCTCTTCAATCCCAGGACCAAAACGAACAAACCCAAAACAAAAAGGATCTGCTAATTCATAGAATGTTCTCAGAGAGGAGATGGATGCAGCTCAGTGGTAGAGTTCATGCCTAGTGTACCCAAGGCCCTGGGTTCCATGGGTTCCATCCCCAGTGGGGCATAAGCTGGGTGTGGTGATGATGGCCTGTAATCTTAGCACTTTGGGAGGCAGAGGCAGGCAGATCTTCGTAAGTTCAAGTCCAGCCTGGTCTACATAGTGAGTTCCAGGACAGCTGGGGCTACAGGGAGACCCTGTCTCAAAAAGACCAAAGAGTTCAAAGTCACAATAGGATACATAGCAACTAGTAGAGGCCAGCTTGGGGGATACACGAGACCTTGTCTCCAAAACAATAAAACAAAATCAAGAAGTAATTCAAAACAAAAAAGCTGCATGACAGAACATCCTAGCAGGATCTGTGGACAAATCATTAAGTGCCTGGCATCCCAGCACAACTGGGAAACTGAACACTGAACACTGCATACGGGCCACCCCTGTAATTCCAGCACTTGGAGGCCAGCCTGCGCTACATCAGACCCTACACCAAACAAACCAACCAAGCAGGGCAGGGTGCATTTGGGGTTCTTTACTACAATGGGCACCCTGGGCCACACCTCTGGAAAGGGGTGATATAGCCCCTCAGATGGCACCTCCCGCCCGCACAGAAGGTGGAGTGCCGGGCCTGGGGTGTGGAGTCCAGGAAGAGTTGGTCCCAGGCCTGTGGGTCGCCCGTGGGTGCCCGTGTGGCTGGAGGGCAACAGGGCATGTGCACATATACCTGCAGCAGAGAGCCCAGCCACAGCACAAGGCCTCCATGGAGCATGCCCACCTACGAGGCTCCAACCAGGCAACCGTGCCAGTTTGCACTCAGGCAGTGGAGCTGGTGGCTTCCTGTGCCTTAGACACAGATGAATGCAGCCTGTTGATAGACCTCGAACAGAACTGCTTGCCTACAAGAAAAGCTGTCAGTCGGTGGGAGAGGTGCTGATGGAGGCAGAGGGAGCCAGTCAGAAGCCTTCCTGGAGGAGGCATTTGGGATGTAGGCTTGTGGTAGGAGCTGTCACTGGGAAGACAGGAAGCACAGACCTGCAAGTGATGGCAAAGGGTCCAGTATGCACAGGGGAGCCACTTTCCTGTTCCCTGGACTTCAGGACCTTGAACTGATCCTCCTGCCCCACCTCCCAAGTGCTGGGGTGACAGGCAGCCTCTTTCCTGGCCAAGTGCATCCCAACATCTCTCTCTCTTCATCTCCGGGGTCTGTTGATGGTTAACCCCTCGCTCTTCCACCCAGCCCCCTCTCAGTGTGTGACTCTGTCCCATCAGCAGCAGTGGCTTTCAGGAGTAAAGGGGAGCGGGGAGGTAGAGGAGCAGCATTTCAGCCATCCATTGTTTTAACCACTCTACCACCTTCAGCGGGACTGTGTAAGCCCATCTAAGTGACCCAGCAGGCATCCCCTGGCCAGTGGGAGCTATAGAAGGGTAGGTGTCAGGAGGAGGGGCAGGGTAGCTGTGAGCAGTGTCCCCCTGTGAGCCTGTAATCCCAGTACTGGGAGGTGGAGGCAGGAGGTTTAAGAGTTTAAGATTGGTGGTTGGAGAGATGGGTCAGTGCTTAGAGTACCGGATGCTCTTCCAGAGGACCTGGGTTCAGGTCCCAGCACCCACATGGTGGCTAACAACCATCCGTAACTCCAGTTCCAGGAGCTCTAATACCCTCTTCTGGTATTCACACACACATGCACCTATATGCAGGCAGGCAAAACACTCATACACATAAAAAATAAGTTAAAATTCTCTGCTGCTTGGTGAGTTTGAGGTCAGACTGGGTCACTGGAGAACAGTAACAAACAAAGCAATGCCCAGTGTTTGTTACAGCCAGGCTGCTGGGGGGTCATGGGTAGCCTGCCTTTTCTGTAGATCAGCTGTGTGACAATCTCCGGCTGCCACTGAGCAGCTCTGAGTCCTCAAGATGTCAGTTTCCTGTCTCATACAGGTTATTAGGGACCTAAGTGGCTCAGTACAGCTCAGTGCTTAGAACAAGCCCCCACCAAGCACTATGTAACATGAGATTACTGTTCTTGAAAACAGGGATTCTCTGTTCAGAACCCTGGCCCTGTTCCCTCTCTCCAAAGTCTTCCCCAAGGCTGGCAAGGCCCCTGGCTGTCTGGCTCTCCCTGCATCTTCAACCCTGTCTCGGATTGCTTTCCTCCTTGCCCTGTGCGATCAGTACACTGTGGATTCTTTGTGATTCCCTGCCCCGACTTGGCCGACTCCTGTTCCCGGGCCTTTGCTCTTATTCTTCTTCCTTGGAGGCTTGGCCTCTAGGAGCCTGTGTGACCCCTACCTCCCTGTTACACTCAGCTGCCCTCCCTCTTGTCTTCCCTCCCTCCCTCCCTCCCTCCCTTCGTTTCTTCCCTTGTTTCCTTTCTTAGTTTCTTCTTTCCTCCCTTCCTCCTTTCCTTTCTCTCCCTCCCTCCTTCTCCCCCCCTCCCTTCTTTGCAGTGCTGGGAAGCAAACCTAGGGTCTTTGCATACTAGATAAGTGCTCTACCACTGAACTACATCTCTAGCTCAAGGGGGTGGAGATAGGGTTTTGCCATGTAGACATGGCAGGCCTGGTACTATCTAGTACAGGCTGACCTCAAAATGTGTGTGTGTGTGTGTGTGTGTGTGTGTGTGTCTGTGTGTCTGTGTGTCTGTGTGTGCAGCTGTCCAACGAGGCCAGAAGAGGGCATCTGATCCCCTGGAGCTGAAGTTACAGGTGGCTGTGGGCTTCCTGAGACCAGGAACTAAGGAACTCAGGTTCCCCACTCCAGAAGAGCAGAGTATTCTTAACTGCTGAGCCATCTCCCCAGCCCCTAGGGGTGTTTTCTTAACCACCCTATAGAGGGAAAAGAAAGCACCTGCTTTTAGGCTGGGCATGGTTTCACACACCTTTAATACCAGTACTCACTCAGGAGGCTGAGGCAGACAAAACTTCGTGAGTTCAAGGCCAGCTTGGTCTACAGAGTTCCAAGTCAGCTACACAGAGACCCTGTCTCAAAACAAAAAGAAAGCAGGCAGATCTCTGTGCTTGCAAGGCCAACCTGGTCTACACAGTGAGTTCTGGTACTACAGAGAGACCCGTCTCAAAAAGACCATAAAAAAGAAAGCACCTGCACTAAATTTATTTTTTATTATTATTATTAGAGACAGAGTCTAGCTATGTACTCCTGGCTGGCCTGAAACACACTATGTAGACCAGGACGGCCTCTAACTTACAGTGATCCTCTGGCCTCTGTCACCTGAGTGCTGAGACTTCAGGGATGACCACCATACCCAGCTGTTTATTTCTATTTTTATTTATTTATTATTTTTTGCCTGCTTGCTGTATTTTTCTTCTGATCACTTCTATTGTCTAACTGGTTGCATATTATGGGTTTGTTGTCTATATCTCTCAAGTGGAACTTCAGTTTCATGTTGTCTGTTTTGTTGACTGCTATGGCCCTTGAACCTAGAACCAACCTTGCTGGTACGTACAAGGTGGTCTTTAAACATGCTTGAGTGAATGGATGGATGGATGGTAGGTAGATGGATGAATAATGCATGGATGGATGGATAGATGATGGATGGGTGGATAGTGGGTGGATGGGTGGTAGATAGATGGATGGCGATAGATAGATGGTGAATGGATTAATGCTGTGTGGATGGATGGATAGTGGATGGATAGATGGATGATGGGTAAATGGGTGGTGGGTAGATGGATGGTAGGTGGGTGGATGGACAGTGGATAGATCGCTATGTGGATGGTGATGGATGAGTGGTGGGCAGATGGATGGTGAATGGATGGATGGTGGGTAGATGGTGGTGGATGGGTGGTGGGTGGATGGATGGATGGATGGTAGATGGATGGATGGTTGGATGGATGAAATGAAAGAGAATTTCTACCTGGAGTCATGGGCTGTGGGAATGGAGAAGGTGGAATTATAGAAAGGAAGGCAAAGCCCTTCTGAGATGGGCCAGGGTTCCTTGTCTGGGACACAACCATGCCCCTCTCTACAGGCCCTTCCACCCTGACCAGATCCCTCAAGTCTTCCTTCGGACTGGGCTCTATCCTGCTGACCTGGCCCTGGACATGATGCCTCCAACTTGGCAGAGAGCCAGGGCTAAACAAAATCTCTCTTGCTTTCTGATAAGTGGTTTCCCTCTGGGGCAGAAGGGCAGGAAGTACCTGAGGACCTGGGTGGGCCCAGGAGTGGCCACAAGGGCTGGGCACTTGGTGCTTGCCATCTGGCCATCAACCCTGCCTGGATGTCCTGAACATAGGTAGGAGGGGTGGGTGGGGTCAGACCTGCCCCCAGGCTCCCTACACCTCACACCCTCAGACTACGTCAGTGACAGCCTGTTGGGCCATCTGGACTTTCCCTCTCCTTCTCCCTGTCTCTGGCTACATGTCACTGGGAAGCCATCAGTGTCTCTCTAGCTCTGGGTCTGTGAATCTGAAAGCAGATGCAGGGTCCCAGCCCCTCTCTCACAGGGCTCGTTCTGAGCTTGGCACCCCACCCTCCCCAGGAGCTCTCACCTCTGTATGGCCCTCACTGTCCCTAGCTTGCAGGATAGGACTGGGACAGGTGCTGTGACCAGGTCCTGTGCTCTCTGGTCCTCAGTCTTGAACTCTGGAGCACTGACGTTTGTGATGTCCTGGTGGCTTGTACCTATAACAGCACTGAAGAGGCTGAGGATGGAATTCCAGGCCAGTCTGGGCTACAGAGTAAGATTCTTTCACTCTCTCAAAAAACAAAACAAAACAAAACAAACAAAACCAAAGCCAAAGTAAAAACATGGCCCCCATACTTTCTGGCATCCTTGGCTATTTCCGTGAATTGAGGACAGTGGGTGAGGTGCTTTGTGAGGTCAGAAGACCCAGGTTTGGTTCCCAGCAACCACATGGCCACTAACAACCATCTGGAACTACAGTTCCAGGAGATCTGGTGCTCTCTGGTGGGCGTTTGCATGCATATGGTGCACTTACATACATTCAGGCAAAACAGACATAAAAATAAAATATTTAAAACACTAACATCAATGGAGTCCAGTTGCTTTGAGCTTTCCAAGTTTCAGGAACCAAGCAGAGGACTCTGGGCCCCACCCGAGCTGCTAGCCCAAGGCCCGTACCACCAGCCAGCCTCAGGAAGAACTGCCTTACAGCCCCAGCCCAACTGTGCTTGCAGGATGACTCTAGCCCTGGTCAGCGGTTACCACGTCCCGTGAGACCCCCAGCAAGCAGCCTCTAGCAGGCGTCATGTACATAAGTTTGCACAAAATGAGATTGTTGTTTCACACCATTAAGTTTTGCATGATTTGTTATGTAGCAGTTGCCATGGAAACATTGCCCCAAAGCCTTCTGTGGTCCTTTGTTCCCTGCTTACCCTTTCTTCCAGGTGGAACCACCTCTGGGCTGGACCCAAAGTCTGGGGATAGCTTCCTGCTCTGTGAAAGTGTGGGCAGGGGGCTGGGCAGCAGTCCCTGGGGAGGGCCACCAGGCTGTTCTGGGCTCTTCCTGATGCCAAGGTGAAAAACACCTCTAAACCAACCAGGAACTGTGGCATCCCGGCAGGGGGCCTGTGAGGGGATGCAGGGAACTGGGAGGACTTTGCAAGCACTAAGTGCCCTCTGCTCTCTTCCCCACCTGTGAAGGCCGTCATGAAGGTCTTTGCAGTTGTCTGCATGGCGAGTTTTATTCTGGCTGTGGGAGGGTGACTGGTCACAGCCATCAACCCAGTTAATGGTGCCAGGGAGTGGTTAAACCCCTTAAGCAGTGATTGACCAGGAGGTGGTGATGCATCTATCTGGCTGCTGCTCAGGTTCCTGGGGTCAGGCTATTATGAACTAGCTCTTGAGGCCTGCCAAGGCAAAGTCTTAGACAACGTGTCTATTATTATATGATTACCTTTCATATAATAAAAGTACGTGACGTGGTAAGGAGACCTTTCATTTCCTTTCCTGTGTCAATTCTTTTTTCATGTTTGTTTTTCTGTCTTGAGACAGGGTCGGGGTCTCATGTAGCCCAGACTGGCATCGAATTTGCTATGTAGCCATGGATGGTCTTGAACTCCTGATCCTCCTGCTTCTACCTCCCAAGCACTGGGATTACAAGTATGTACCTGGTTTGTCGGTGTTGGGGATCCAATTCAAGCCTTCCTGCATGCTGGGCAAGAACCCTGCCAGCTCTGTGTCTGCGTCTACAGCCTCCCTTTGTTTTGTTTTAAGTTTTTGAGGCAGGGTCTTGCTGGTAGCCTAGACTGAACCCAGACATAAAGTGATCCTTCTGCCTCAGCTTCCCGAATCACCAACCCCTTTTCTCTGTTGCCCGCCATGAGACCACAGGCGCACACTACCTCACTCGGCATCTTGACATCACGTCCATGCTCTCTTGATGTCTCTGGTGGCCACCTCTGTTCACATATGTGCTTTCTAAGCTTTGTCTTGGGGGCTGCATCCTCAGGAACCTGTATTAAGAGGTGATGAGACCAGTGGTCAATGAATTTATTATCAGGTGGGGCCCCCTCAAAATACGCAGTAAAGCCAGATGGGGTGGTATACCCTTGCTGCCCCACACTCTAGAGGCTGAGGCATATAATAAATAAGGAACAATGACCTGTCTTAAAAAACCCTGATTAATTGATTGATTGATTGATTGATTGATTGTGTGTGTATGTGCCTATGTATGCACGACCACATGCATATAGAAGTCAGAGGACAACTTGAGGGAGTCAGTTTGGTTTTCATCTTCCACCACGTGCATCCTGGGATTGAACTCAGCTGGTCACATTTGGTGCCCAATGTCTCTACTCCCTGAGCCATCTCGCTGGCCCATGACCTGTCTCTAAGGGGTCAATCTTAGTGTTTGATGCCTGACATTTCATTGAACACTTGTCATTTCATCCCGCCCATTAATAACAGAAGATGGGGAGCTTTAGGGAAGTCATTCGTTACAGGTCAAGAAAAGGCTTGGTGGTCCTTGGCTGCCCTGTGGAGAGAAGGAAGGGAGGCCAGAGGTTCTTACCATGGCCTCTAAGAAGCAGGGCATTTACAGACGGGTGGGTGGGCTGTCAAGTCTATGTAATAAGAGTCCCCTTCCTGCTGGGTCCTGGGGAGGAAGTGAGTAGATGCAGGCATAAGGAGTCAGTACTGGGTGTTTGCTGAACAGGAGGGGTCCCTACCATGAACAAGAACAGCAGCACCTTTCCGGGTTGGCCCTGGGTAGATCTAAAGAGCTTCCACAAGAGGTGAGCTTTCAGCCCCAGCTCCAGTACCCTGCCCCGAAGGGAGAGATCTGGAAAAGCCAAAAGTTACACTCATAAAGGTCCCGAGTTTGAGATTTTTACATTGGCAGCTTAGTATGTCCTTTTTCCTATTTTTCTTTTAAACATATTTTATTTATTTTTATTTGATGTGTATGAGTGTTTTGCCTGCTTGTATGTGCATCATGTGCATGTAGCACCTGCAGAGACCAGAAGAGGGCTCAGATCCCCTGGAACTGGAGTTCTGGATGATTGTTAGCTGCCAAGTGAGTGCTGGGAACTGAACCCAGGTCCTCTGCAAGAACAGCCAGCGCTCTTAACCACTGAACAATCTCGCCAGCCCCAATGTCCCCTTTTTAGAGAACTCCTTAATCTTTGTATTTAGTCTAATGAGACCCTGTCAAAATAAATAAATATAAAATAAAATAAATAATAAAGATGGATCAAGTTGCATTGAGGCTCAGCACCACCTGGGGCTAGGCTACAATCCTGAATTTCCCTAGGGGCCTCAGGTAGTCTCCTTCCATATTTCCCCAGCCACTCTTCAGAGAGTCATTCATGTGGGACCACTCCTGTGACAGTTATGATTAGAAATCAAGTGGGGGGGGGACAGCTGGCAAGATGGCTCAGTGGATGGAGACACTTGCCACGAAAGCCTGGTGACCTGAGTTCAATCCCCAGGACTCACATAAAGAGGAGGAGAGAACCAACTCTACAAAGTTGTTCTCTGACCTCCACACATACAATGTGGTATGTATGCCCCCCACCCCCACATCATACATAGAGTCAATAATAATATGTAGATTCAGTGTGCTGGATAGCTTTTGTGTCAACTTGACACACCTGGGTTGGGGGAGCCTCAATTGGGGAATTGCTGCCATTGGACTGGCCTGTGGCCATGTCTGAAGGGCATCTTCTTGATTACTGAGTGAGGTGGGAGGGCCCAGCCCACTGTGGGTGGTGCCACCCCTGGGCAGGTGGGCCTGTGTTGTATAAGAAAGCAGATTGAGCATGGGCCAGGGGAGCAAGCCAGTAAGCAGTGTTCCTCCATGGCCTGTGCTCCAGCACCTGCCTCCAGGTTCCTTCCCTAAATTCCTACCTTGGGCTCCCTGATGAACTGTGACCTGGGAGATGTAAGCCAAATAAGCCCTTTCCTCTCTGGTAGTAGTCAGAGTGTTTTGTCACAGCAATGGAGAAACAAACTAGGACAGAAATTGGTGCCAGAGAGTGGGGTATTGCTGTGACAGACCTGACCTTGGTGTTTTTAGGATTGTGGAAGCGTTTGGAACTTTGGGCTGGAAAAGCCATTGAGTGCTTAGTTTGTTGCTGTGGAGCTTGGAACAGTTATGCTGAAAAGAGTCATGGATGATGGAGGCCTGATTTGTGAAGCTTTAAAGGGAAACAGACCATCAGGGCTGTTTGTGTCATGTTTTGAATTAAGAATCTGTGGTTTCTGGTTGGTTGGGGCTGAAAAATCAGCTGTAAGTAAAAAGAAACCAGCATCACTGTGGTGAAATCTTCTGGGAAGTAGTTCCTCAGGGTCTGCACACAGAAGCTGTGGTTGAGAGGGGGTCCGAGGCTCCATCTCAAGCTGGAAGCAGGACTTGGTAATGTGTAAGAGTCTCCTGCATGGTTCTGGTGTTGAAAGTGTGAAGGGGTCACAGAGAGCAGCTGAGGTTTGGCACCCTGAGAGGCCAGGAAAGACCATAGTTGATAGCGTAACCTCAGTTGCAATGAAGGCCCCAGGATTGAAGGGGTCATGGAGAGAGTCTGAGGCATTGCACCCTGAGAGACCAGAAGAGGCCACTGGTGAGGGTACAGCCTCAGTTTCAGTGGAGACCCCAGCTTTCTGGAAATGCCAGGACCATGGGACGACCACCAAGGACAGCAGAAGGTGTGGCATGGAGTCTGGGTCTTTGAGATGAACTATGTGTGCTGTGGACATCAGGGTCAGAGAAATGGAGCTGCCAGAACCCTTTGGAGCCCAGAAGATCGTGAGTGACTCCCAGATGTCCAGCCTTGAGCTACTTTGCTGGACTTAGGTTTTGCTTAGGTGTGCCCGATTCTTCCCTTTGAAATAAGACAGTACTTGTTTTGGATTTTGCAGGAGCCCACAGTTAAGAGACTTAAGAGACTTTGAACTTTTAAGTGTTTGGATTTTTTAAGAACTGTGGGACTGTTATGGTTGCACTATTATGTTGTGATTAATGTTAACATTTTGGGGACAAGAAATGGAAAGGTGGTGGTTTAATATTGATATGTTTATATGTTAGTTGACACAGGGTCAACTGTGCTGGATAGCTTTAGTGTCAATTTGACACACCTGGGCAGAGGGAGCCTCAGTTGGGGAACTGCCTCCATTGGACTGGCCTGTAGCCATGTCTGTGAGGCATCTTCTTGATTATTGAGTGAGGTGGGAGGGCCCAGCCCACTGTGGGTGGTGCCACCCCTAGGCAGGTGGGCCTGTGTTGTATAAGAAAGCAGGCTGAGGCCTGGCGTGGTGGTGCATGCCTTTAATCCCAGCACTTAGGAGGCAGAGGCAGGCGGATCTCTGTGAGTTCGAGGCCAGCCTGGTCTACATAGAGAGTTCCAGGCCAGCTGGGACTACAGGGAGACCCTGTAGCAACCTCCCCCCACCAAAAAAAAGGCAGGTTGAACACGGGCCAGAGGGGCAAGTCAGTGGGCAGCGTTCCTCCATGGCCTGTGCTCCAGCTCCTGCCTCCAGGTTCCTGCCCTGAGTTCCTATCTTGGGCTCCCTGATGAACTGTGACCCAGGAGATGTAAGACAAACCTTTCCTCCACATGAGTGCTTTGACACAGCAATGGAGAAACAAACCAAAACACTCGATTGGCCTAAAGTTCACAGAAATCCACCTGCCTCTGTCCTCTGAATTGCTGGGATTAAAGGTATGTAGCATCAAGCCTAGTTTTTGTTGTTTTTTGTTTTTTGAGACAGGGTCTTCCTTTTATCCTAGCTGACCTGGAACTCAATAGCTGACCTGGAACTCGATATGTAGAGCAGCTGGCCTTGAACTCACAGAGATCCATCTGCCTCTGCCTCCCGAGTGCTGGGATTAAAGGCATGCACTGCCATGCTAATTTTTATTTTCTTTTTTAAAATTATGTGCATGTGTGTATGTCTGTATACATCTGTATGTATGTGAATGAGAGTTATGAGTGCCCACAGGAGCCAGAAGAGTGTGTCATCTCCTGGAGCTGGAGTTACAAGTGGTAGTGAGCGGCCTGATGTGGGTGCTGGGAAGAACTTGGGTTCTTTGGAAGAACAGCACATGCTCTTAACTGCTGAGCCATCTCTCCAGACCCAAGAAAACATGGTAGACCTATAGAGCGAGGCCCTATCTCAAAAAAAAAAAATCACACACACACACACACACACACACACACACACACACACACACACGCAAGGGGGCGGTGGCTGGGCATGTAGCTTAGTTCAGAGTGCCAGCTCAGCACATGCAAAGCCCGGGCTCTAATCTCCAGCACCACATGAGAACAGGTGTGGTGACACAGGCCTGTAATCATAGCACTCAGGAAGTAGAAGCAGGAAGATGTAGAAGGTCATCGTCAGCTACATGTAGAGTTTGAGGCCAGCCTGAGCTACTTGAGACCCTGTTCCAATAAATACAAACAAACAAACAAACAAACAAACCCAGGTTTGTGAAAGGCTGGTGTCTGGGCAGGGTTGGGTTAAGGGCCACAGCAACCAGGCATACTGCTTTAGTTGGAAGGAGGAACAGACACAGTGTCAATTGAGCAAGATGAATCCAGTGCCCTCTGGGACTGGCTCACCCCTGGGTATAGATTGGGAGGGCAGTGCTCTGTGGGAACCATCTCTGTCCTCTAAGAATGTGCCTTTAAAGCTTCAAGGAAGCTGGTCATCATCAGAGGCCCCCTTATAGGGACCCCGAGATTCTAAACTCCTATTCTCTGTGGCCAGTGTCTGCAGCTGGATGACGTCCTTTCTGTCATGAGTTGGGCTGGGTACAGGGCTGACATACAACAGGGCCTACTGAGGGCTTGTGGGATGAGTGACTAATTGGAGACTCCTAGAGGGAAAATCCAGAGGACTTGGACTGGCCCTCAGCCAAGCTCTGAGTTCCTTTATAGAAACCTTCCAGAATCTTCCCTGCCTCAGGGCTTCCTCCCTCTACACAGGCAGATAGACAGGCTGGGATTAAAGTTCCCAAGCTGGCCCTCATCCAAGGCAGGCAGGTTAGTGGATAAGTACCCTACTTGGGCTTCCCCACCCCTGAGTGGGACAATCAGATGCTGTTCTGCACAGCCTGAGTGTCGCCAGCTAGGGAGTGAGTCTTGGGGACTCACTGGGCTTGTGCTTATTGGGGTCTCCAATGTAAACTGCTTCCCCCAAGACATAACCTCAGGGTCTGCTTTAGGGGAACCCAAAGGAAAAGGTCTCAAGTTGGCCACCGTCAGTCACTATAAGACTGCGTACAGCAGGCTGAACAGCTGGGTGTCCTCACTCATCAAGCATCTCCACGGTACCCACAGCAGACGCAGTAAAGACAGCATCTCTAGGGAGTCAGCGTTGGAATTGCTCTGCCAGAGCGGTAGGACTTCTGTGTGACACTGTGAGGGTGGACAGGTGACCTTCTGCATTTGTCAAAAGCCATGGAACTGTAACACAGAGTGAATGGGTACTGCACAAGATCAAGGCTCAGTTTTGAGTCATAGCAACATTGGCTTGTCTGTTGTAACCAATGTACCGCATGCTGATAAAATGGTATATAGTAGGGGAAACGGAGTCAGGGGTTGGGGCCTAAGGGTATTGTCTGCATTATCACTCAAACTTTAAAAAAAATTATTATTTTTATTTTATGTGTATGTGTGTATTGCCTGCATGTAGGTTAAGTGCACCCGTGTTGTGCAATGTCCACAGTGGACAGAAGAGGCTGTCGGATCCCCTGGAAATGGAGTTATGGACAGTTGTTAGCTGCCATGTGGGTACTGGGATTCGAACCCAGGTCTTCTGCAAGAACAATCAGTGTTCTTAACTGCTGAGCCATCTCTCCAGCCCCCACTCAAAATTTTCATTTTATTTATTTGTTTGTTTGTTGAGACTGGGTCTCATGTAGCCCCTTCTGGCCTCAAACCCATTATATAGCTGAGGATGACCTTGAACTCCTGATCCTCCTGGGATTACAGATGTGTACCACCCACCACACCAAGTTTATTCTGTGCTGAGGATGGAGCCCAGGGCTTCCCGCATGCTAGGTTGGCATTCTGCCAACAGAGCTATATTCCCAGCCATCGTTCATTATTTTTCCTGCAAACCTCACTGTTCTACAGATATAAAGTCTAAGCTGGATGTGGTGGTGCATGCCTGTGATAACCAGCACTCAGGAGAATGGACCCTTGGAGGCAGGAAGGTCAGGCGTTCAAGATCATTCTCAGCTACGTGTTAGTCTGAGGCCAGCCTGGGCTATCTGAGACCCTGTCTTAAAACAACAAACAGAAAACCCCACAAAACAAAGAAAAAGCAAACCCCTTTGATTTCTTATATTTATTTATTTATTTATTATTTATTTTTGTCTTTCTGAGACAGTCTCCCTGTAATCCCAGTTTACCTGAACTCATTACGTAGACCAGGCTGGCCTTGAACTCACAGTGATCCACCTGCCTCTGCCTCCAAGTGCTGGGACTAAAGGCATGCGCCACCATGCCTGACTATTTTTAAGTTAAAAAAATATTACATTTGGGGCTGGAGAGATGGCTTAGCAGTTAAGAACATTTGGCTAACAACCATGTGTAACTCCAGTTCCAGAGGCTCTAACATCCTCTTCTGGCCTCTTCGGGCTTTGCACGGCACAGTTTTACTTACATACATGCAGGCAAAACACTTGCACACATAAAAAATAATAAAATATAAAAAGTTATTACATTTATTGTATGTATGTATGTGTATGATGTTCACGCACCACAGAATATGTGTGGAGGTCAGAGGACAACTTGTGGGAATTGGTTTTCTCCTTCCACCTTGTGAGTCCTGGGGATCCAACGCAGGTTGTCGGGTTTGGTGATAAGTGTGCTTACCTGCTGAGCCATCTCCACAGCCCCTAAATTTTTATTTATGTGTCTCTGTGTGTGTATGTGCATGTGAGTGCAGGTACCCTCAGAGGCCAGAAGAGGGCATGAGATCCCCCTGGAGCTGGAGTTACAGGTGGTTGTGAACTGCTATGTGGGTGCTGGGAACCAAGCTCTGATCCTCTGTAAGAGCAGCAACTGCTGTTAACCACGAGCCATCTCTCTCTCCCCTTTTATTTTTTGAAAGAGGGTCATATGTGGCCCAGGCTATCCTGGAACTCCTCATATGGCTGAGGATGACCCTGAACTCCTGATTCTCCTGCTCTATTCCCAAGCGTGAGCTACCACAATCTACCCAGATCCCATCCTGTAACCACGAGCCCCAGGCAGCCTCTCGCCACAGGCCCCTCTTGCTTCAACACAGTTGCATGCTGCTTTCCTTTCTGGCACAGTTTTTATGATGTTCCTTCCATCACAGGACCTTTGCACGCTGGATTTTCTGTGTCTGGCTTGTCAGTTAAAGTGTCACAGTCTCAGGGAAGCCCTCAGCCTCCCCTAGCCATTCCCTACTGCCCCTCCGCTCTGGAGAACTCCAATCTTGCATCACCACACCTACTCTTCCATGGCACACAGTGAAGTTGTAAAATAATTAGAGTGATCCAGATCCTAGATTTCAAAAGGGTGGGGTGTGTCCTCACAGGGTCTCTGAATACTCTAGAACCTTCTTGAATGGCCAACACACATCGTAGCCTTCTCACTAGATTGTTGGCCCTATAGTCCAAATCTGGGTTTTTTTCTTTTCAGGCCAGAGAACCCCTTCCAGAGAAGGGACCCCCAGCTCTGCAGGTCTGAGGTTTGGCAAGACAGCTGGTGGCTCAGCCTCCCAGCTCCCTGGCAACCTTACTGTTCCTGGTGTCTGGCTGGGGTAGGGGCTGCATTCCATCAGGTCTCAGCAAGGTCCCTCTGTTAGTCAGGCCCAGGGGCTGGCTGGGGATGTGGGAGGAAGAGGCCTGCTGCTCTCCATCTGACCAGCGGCCTCCCCCTGCTGCCTCAGGACAAGGGCCCCAGTGTGTACTCAGCTCCTGGACAAACAGCAGCCCTTTCTCTCCCTCCCCACTCAGAGTGCCTGGGCTGTGGCCCCTTCCTGCCCCCTTAGCAGGGCATGGCACGCCCTCCTCACGACCCCGTCCTTATGAACATTCCAGAAACAGGCAGACCAACTCACCGAGGGAGTGGGACCTGTTTGGTGGGCAACTGCCTGTGTTTGAGCTGTTCTTGGTTCAAGCCACATAGTCTGGGCAAGTCTGGCTGGAAGGCCTCCATCCTGCCAAGGTGGGTGTGGGCAGCACTGGAGGCCAGGGCCAAGCCCAGGTAGACTTGGCATTAGCCTTTTACCTCCTGTTAGTCAAGGCCTCTCCTGCCTGGCCAGGCCCTAGGGAGTTTTCCAGGTTGCTCTACTTCCCCACAAAATCTCAGGGCTCGCACACGTGCCTTGGCTTCCGACTCACAGAGACTTGGACATACCCACAGAGCCAGAACCCTTCCTCCTCTGATTGCTCCTGCCAAGATGCCTGTCTGGGTATCAGGCTGAGGTGGCTCAGAGGGTGACCTGAACTGCAGTCCCTCCATCAGTCCTCGTGGTTGAAGCAGGTCCATGGTACTGATTGATCCTTCAGTGACCAAGGACACTGGAGGGGCCTGGTTTGCAGAGCTCTTGATAAAAGTCCCATCTCTGACCATCCATACAAGCCAGAGTCCACTGTTAGACTGTCATTTATTTTTTACTTACATGTATGTATGTATGTGGAATATGGGTATGTATGCACGTGTGTATGTGTGTGCATGCAGAGGTCAGAAGGCTGATGCTGGATGTCTTCCTTACTGCTTTCCACACTATTATTGTTGTTTGAGGCAGGGTCTTCTTGTAGCCCTCTGGCCTGTAACTCACTATGTAGACCAGGCTGGCCCCAAACTCACAGAGCTCACCTGTGTCTGCCTCCTGAGTGCTGTGTTTAAAGGTGTGTACGACCACTCCTAGTTCACTTTTTTCTCTTGCTTTTTAAGTATTTTATTTAATTTTTATTTTATGTGTATGAGTGTATTGCCTGCATGTAGATAAGTGCACCTGTGTCATGCAATGCCTGTGGAGGTCAGAAGAGGGCGTTGAATCCCCTGGAACTGGAGTTATAGATGGTTGTTAGTCACCATGTGAGTGGTGGGATTCGAACCCGGGACCTTTGCAAGAGCACCCAGTGCTCTTAACCACTGAGCCATTTCTCTAGCCCCCTAGCCAACATTATTTTTGTAGACAAAGTCTCTCACTGATCCTGGAGCTCTGTGATTTGGCTAGACTGGTTGGCCAGGTAAGCCCCTGGGATTCTTCTGCCTGCACCTTCCAATGCTGGCATTATAGGCATGTACCACCACCTTGCCTGGCTTCACATGAGTGCTAGGGATATGAACAGAGAACCTAGGCACCTCTCTCTCTCTCTCTCTCTCTCTCTCTCTCTCTCTCTCTCTCTCTCGTTTGAAGCAGATCTCATATAGTCTGGACTCAAATTTGTTATGTAGATGACCTTGAATTCCTGATCTTTCCACTTCTAGCAGCCAAGTGCTGGGTTTGCAAGCATGGACCCAGCCCTCACTTGTATCTATGTATCTATCATGTGTGTGTGTAGGCATGAGTGTGTGTGAGGGGGACATGAGTGTGCCATGGCATGCAAGTGAAGGTCAGAAGACACCTCACAAGAGTTGATAAAGTTGATTCTCTCCTTCCACTGTGTGGATTCTGGGATTGAGGTAAGATGGTCAGACTTGGTGAGCCATCCTGCAGGCCCTCTTTTAAAAAATGTTTTAAGATTTATTATTATTATTATTGTTATTATTATTTTGTCTTTTTGAAGCAGGGTCTCCCTGCAGCCCCAGCTGTCCTGGAACTCACTATGGAGCCCAGGCTGGCCTTGAACTTACAGAGATCCGCCTGCCTCTGCCTCTCAAGTGCTGGGATTACAGGTGTGCACCACTACGCCCGGCTTATTTTTATTATTTTTACTTCAAGTGTATGTGTGTGAGTGAATGCCACATATGTGCAGTGCCCACAGAAGGCATCAGATCCTCTGGAGTTGAAGTTACAGGTAATTGTAAGCCACCCAACGCGGGTGCTGGGACCTGTACTCTGGGTCCTCTGCAGGAGCAGCTCTCAGAGCCATCTCTCCGGCTTCTTTTTATTTTTGAAACAGTGTCTTGCTATGTAGCCCTGGCTCGATTCAAATTTGTGAATCTCCTGTCTGTGCCTCCCAACTGTTTCTAATAAATATGTGCACCACCACACCAGTCTAGAGAGAGTGTAAATTCAGTGAAGAGTTTTGCAATACAATTACTTGTGCTAGAAAATCTTTTCACCCCTCTAGACACACTGCCCATACTGTGGAGGGCTACACTGTGGAGGGCTGCACTGTGGAGCCTGAGTTACCCAGCTCCCTGCCCTCTGGCTGCCTGTAGGTTGTGTCAGTGGGAGGCTGGAGGGCTGAGAGAGAAAGATGTGGGGGTGTTTGCTCCCAGCCTGCCGCACCCAGATTGGCAATGGCTGGGCCTGGCCTTTGGGAGCCTCCTTCTGAGACTGGGCTTAGGAGTGTGGGGGTGTGGGGTATGGGGTGTGGATCAGCCCCCTGCAGTGCCCAGCTCTAAGGTACTGCACCATCCTGGTAACTCCTCCACCCTGCCCACACCTCTGTGGGTCCGGGAGGGCAGTCCTTAACCTCTCTTGAATCACTATGGGGGTATGTGGCTGCTTTCTGCCAGCATCTGACTGGGATACCTGGGAGCTCTGGTCACAGGGCCATTTGAGACATGGAGAGGCTGGTGGCTTTTCTCTGCACTGCTGAGCAGTTGGAGCTGAGATCCCTAGGGCTATGTTTGGGAAGGATCCTGGCTGGGCACATTCAGAGGGCCAGGGATTGTGGGGGCAGGGACCCTCCTCTTGGCATATCTCCCTGGAGGAGGTCTACAGCGGAGGCCCCCTGGTTTGGGCACTCCAGAACCAGGGGCTGTGCTTTAAATAGGCCCACTCTGCAGGTGGTGGAAACCAGGCTGTCTTCTGTGATTAAGGGGAATCCCAGTTACTGGTCACTTTTATGTCTTGCTTTTACTTAAACTGTAACTTGTGGTCCAGCCATCTGACTGTTCTCCTTGCATGGTGTAATTAGTTGGTCACCCAATGTCTGGAAGAAATAGACATAGCCTTGACAAGGGCATGGCATGGGCCAAAGGCAAACACAAGTTCTGTCTAAAGTAAGACAAGCTCTGTCTCAGGTCTCAGCTCTCATGCATGGGTCAGGGCATGAGCGAAAGTGTGCCTGAGCAAGGGTGTGTGGACACTCCCAACTGTGGCCGAGTGGCTGTCTGCCGTGGGTGGGGTGTCCGCCCAGGGCAGTTGATGGTATGTGGAAGGAATTCTCTGGGAACCCAGCGGGCCTGGGCTGGCACCCCACCCACGAGGGTGACCCAGGCTGGTGGCTGGAGTACTGAGTCAGCCCAGCTCCGGCCCATCCCATCCTGGCTCCGCCCCCTCTAGGTTCCTTCCCACACCTTGCAATGTTGTCACATCAGGAGTGAGGGATAAAGGAAGCCCCTGAGTCAATAGTCATCTGCCCCACAGCTGGCATGTATATGTATGAGTGTCTGTGGGGGATGGGGGGGTGGGGAGTGTTGTTCTTAACCTTAACAGATGCAATCAGAGAGGGACAGGCCAGGACAGGACAGGCCATGTGGGGTGGTGACAAGAAAACTATTTACCAGGTGGACCCTGAGACCCAGAGAGATCTGAGCCTTTTACAAAGCCAAGTAGCAGAGTTGTTAGGTCTTCAAGAGATGTGGAGGGGGCATGGAGGGGGTCATTGGTGAAGAGGTCTCAGATTCAAGGCTGGCCCCACCCCTCATCCCATTATCTCCTTCAGAGTCCAGGGAGGGGTCTGAACAGGTCCCTTTTCCCT
This sequence comes from Nannospalax galili, assembly GCF_000622305.1. NCBI lineage: Eukaryota > Metazoa > Chordata > Mammalia > Rodentia > Spalacidae > Nannospalax > Nannospalax galili. The sequence goes on along the minus strand of NW_008343842.1, from coordinate 5,107,921 downwards.
CTTGCCTCCTCACCCCAACCTGAATGGACAGCATAAGAGGTGGGCTTCCTGGATGCTCTGCCTGTGGGCACTGGGAACTTTGGAGTGATTTTTGAACATCTGTATTGTTTTGGCTGTAGCTATATAGCCACATTGTTTGAAATTCAAACATTAAAAAAAAAAAAAAACACAAGCCAGGTGTGGTGGCGCATGCCTTTAATCCCAGCACTTGGGAGACAGAGGCAGGTGGATCTTGAGGGCTGAGTTCGAGGCCAGCCTGGTCTACATAGTGAGTTCTAAGACAGCTGGGGCGACAGGGAAACCCTGACTCAAAAAGACTAAAAACAAAATAACCACAACAAATGTTTAAAAAAGAAATATGGTGTGAAGAGGCAGGCTTAGAGATACAGACCTGTAATCCCAGAGGCTGGGGAAGCTGAGGCAGGATGACCACAAGTTCAAATCCTGCCTGGGCTGTCAGCCTGGGCAACTCAACTAAGACCATGTCTCACAATATAAAGTTTAAAAAGAGGGCTAGGGTGTAGCACAGTGGTAGAGTACTTGCCTAGGGTAATTAAAAAGCCTGTCTTCTTGTGGGCATGGTGGCGCATGCCTTTAGTCCCAGCACTCAGGAGGCAGAGGCAGGTGGATCTCTGTGAGACCAAGGCCAGCCTGGTCTATATAGCCAGTGCCAGGCCAGCTGGGGCTACAGGGAGACCTGCAGCCTCCCCCATCCAGGGCCTGACAGTCCACGGTGGGAAGCAGAGAGGAGGCACATTACTACAACCCACATGGTTTCTGACAGTGGAAGAATAAAGAGTGGATGGTAAAAAAGAGGGACACTATCAAGTGCTGATGAGGATGTTGCTCAACAGGAATACCACCATGAGGCTAGCAGGAGAGTAATCTGGAAACTCCTGGGAAGTTGACAGTGTCCCTTGCTTAGGAGCCAGTAAATTTACTTTGTATTTTCTTTCCTTCCTCCTTTTGATATAAAGTCTTAGTATAGATCTTGGTATATAGTACAGGCTTCCCTTAAACTGAGATAGTCTCTCTCTCTCTAAATTTTTTTTTTGTCTTGAGACAAAGTCTAGCCTCAGCTGGCCTGGAACTCACTATGTATACCAGGCTGGCCTCGAACTCACGGAGATCCGCCTGTCTCTGCCTCCCAAGTGCTGGGATTAAAGGCGTGCGCCACCACACCTGGCCTTTCTTTGATCTTTTGAGTCCAGGCTGGCTATGTAGCTGAGAATGAACTTGAATTCCTAATGCTTCTGCCACCCCCACCATGCCTGGCTTTTCTCTTCTTTTTTGTTCTCTTTTTCTCTCTCCTTCTCCCCCTTCCTTCCTCTCTTCTTCCTCAGGGTTTAATTTTTTTTTTTGATTTGTGTATTTTTATTTTACATGTATGAGTGTTTTGCCTGCATGTATGTAAGTGTACCTTTGTCATGCAATCCCTGCAGAGGCCAGAAGATGGCGTCAGATTCCCTGGAACTGAAGTTACAAACTGCTGTTGGTCACCATACAGGTGTTGGGAACTGAACTAAGGTCCCCTGCAAAAGCAACCAGTGCTCTTAACTTCTGAGCCATCTCACTAGCTCCATCAGGGTTTCTATAGGTAGCCTAGGCTGGTCTAGAAGTCTCAGTCCTCCTGCTCAGCCTCCCAAGTGTGGGTATTACAAGCATGTGCTCCCATGACTGAACCTAAGGTTTAGTTATTGTGTAAATTGGAATTAATTTCTGCAAAATGCATGTGTTTGACAAAACTGAAGGGAAGGTATGGGACATCCAGTATATTTTATTTTTTTATGTGTGTGAATATATTGCCTGCATGTGTATATGTGTACCCATGTCATGCAATGCCTGTGGAGATCAGAGGAGGACATTGGATTCCCCTGGAACTGGAGTTACAGATGTTGTTAGCGACCATGTGGATGCTGGGAATTGAACCCAGGTCCTCTGGAAGAGCAGTCTGTGCACACACTAGGCAAGTGGACTGCCAGTGAGTGGCCTCAGTCTCACAGAGATCCTCCTGTTTCCTGAGTGCTGGAATTAAAGGTGTGTGCCACCATGCCCAGCAATATTTTTTGTTTGTTTATTTGTTTGTTTGTTTATTTATTTATTTGTGGTCTTTTTGAGACAGGGTCTCCCTGTAGCCACAGCTGTCCTGGAACTCACTATGTAGACCAGGCTGGCCTTGAACTCACAGAGATCTGCCTGTCTCTGCCTCTTGAGTGTTGGGATTAAAGGCATGCGCCACCATGCCCGGCTTATTTCTTTTTATTCGTATGAGTGTTTTGCCTGCACATATGTAGGTGTGCCACATATGTACAATGCCTGCAGAGGCCAAAAGAGGGTGTCAGATCCCCAGAAACTGGGATTATAGATGGTTGTTAGCCACCATGTGGGTGCTGGGAACTGAACCTGGGTCCTCTGCAAGAGCAGCAAGTGCTCTTAATCACTGAGCCATCTTTCCAGCCCCTTAGAAACTGGTATTTTAGAGGCAGGGTCTTACTCTGCAGACCAGGCTGGCCTGGAACTCACAATCTTCCTGGATTTACCTCCAGAGTATGCCATGATAATGATTTTCCTGATCTCTTTCTTTCTCCACTTCTTTCTTGAGACAAGGCTGGCATGTAGCTGAGGCTGGCCTAGAGCTTGCTGTGCAGCTGAGGAGCTTCCCATCCTTCTGCCTCCACCTCCTGTGTGCTGGGATTTCAGGTGTGTATCACTGCACTTGGTTGATGCAGTATCTGGGATAGAACCCAGGGCTTAATGCACGCTAAGCAAGCACTCTACCAACTGAGCCACTGCTCCAGACCTTTCCCTGGACTCCTTGATTGGTCCACAGCATGGTTCCTCCTGAAGGGCAGCCTAGTGTCTATAGAGGGTGCAGGGTTGGGGAGGGGAGGGATAGGCAGGTTGGGAGTCTGGGCTGCTGGGCTGGCATCTGCAGACCCTATTCTGTGGGTAGAGAGGAGCTACTGGAGAGCTTCAGGCTGGAAGGCCATGGACTCACTGGAGTCATACCATCTGCTTCTTTCTTGAAAGGGGAAAAAAAAATTAGGCTGAGATTGGACCTAGGACCTCCCAGATGCTTAGCATATAGCCCGCCACTCACTGCACTCCAAGCCTACCATCTGTTTCCCATTTTTTTTTTTAACTGACAGAACTTTTCTTTAAATAAACTCTATCTCAGAACGAGGATCTATGAACCAGCTCACAGTGGAGATGACCTGGTAGGTGACTGGGGCCAGAGCCCAGGGGTGGCTCCTGTGGAAACAGGAATGGTCTTGTGTTCCAGAAAAACTCCTAGAAGCAGTGGCTGTGGTAGGAGGCTGGCAGTGGCATCTCCCTCCAGGGACTTCTCAGTGGGCTGGGAGCCGTGCTCCCTACCTCTGAGTCCTCTTCAAGACATAGAGGCTCAGCATCCAGAGTGGAGGAGGGATTTCCAGTGCCTGACTCCAGACTGTGGCTGTTACAGAGCTATCTCTGAATCTTCAAAAAAGAAAGACTGGGACCCTAGGCAAGAATGGGGTTGGGGAGACACAAGTCTGGGGTGGCCACCAGAGAGCCGGTTTTCAACCTCTGTCTTTTCAATCCTTATTGTTCTGTGAAGGAACAAAGGTGGTTTGGTCAAAGCCTGGTGAGGAGCAGGGGCCCCGCACTTAGTAGGCCTTCAACAGATGCTTAGAGAATGAGTGTGTATTTTCCCTCTGGAACTCCTGGGGAGGGAAGTGGAACTTCCGGAGGGGCTGGTCCTTTCCAAGATGCCACAGTTGGAAAGCCCAGGAGCCTAGACTGTGTCAGGCAGTGATGGGTACAGGCTAAGTCAGGTCTTGGTTTGACTCCAGTTGCCAGGAAATGGCCTAAGTGATCTGGATGTTTGTTATTTCTCTTGGCTTTGGCCGTTTTCTTTTTGGGGTTTTCAAACTACAGTTGACAACATATTTGCTATATTTTTAGGGTTGGGGTTATGGCTCAGTGGGTAGAGTGCTTGTCTAGAGTGCATGAAGTCCTGGGTTCAAATCTCAGCACTGTTTTGGCTGTGGTGGTGCATGCCTGGAAGCCCAGCACTTGGGGAGGTAGAGGCAGGAAGATAAAAAAAACCAAACAAACAGGTGATTTAGCAGTTAGGACAAACAGTAAACAAAAAAACAACTGAAATTGGATAGAAAATAGAATCACAGGTCACAGGGTATTGTTTGTGAAGATATTGTTTCCAAAGTATCTAGATTGAAGGTTGAACTGGTCAGATGTATAACTCAAGCTGCTGTGGGCACTGGTGAAATAGGGGTCGCAGAAATACTGGAGGTATTTGCACCCTCCCCGAGATTTAGGAGTCTTGGTACACTTTTGCTTTTTTTTGGAGATAGTCTCATGCGTCCCAGGCTGGCCTCGAACTTCTGATCTTCCTGCCTCTACTTCCCTAGCGCGGATATTACAGACTAGCTCCCCGCCCCGCAAGCTCTTAAGAGTTGTGTTAAAACCACACACACCCAGAGACTCTACCCTAGCCAGGTCCGCAGCTGTCTCCCGGTTCCCGCTGACTCCACCCCTCCCCGGGTCTCTCTTCCTGCTTCTGTCTCCGTCCCCCCCGCCCCATTTTCTTTCTTCCCGGGACAAACACCCCCTCTCCCGCCCCTCAGGAAGTGCAGGGCTCGGGTAAGAAGGGAGTGAATGTGACCTGAATGGGAGGTGGCGGGGGTGGGTGGTGGTGGTGGGGTGGGTACTGTATCTCAGGAGTTCAAATGCACTAAGGAAACAAACACCTAGCACCCGGGGGAGCAGAACAGAAAGTTGGGACGAGAGTTTGAGGGCAGGACTTAGTGAGTACTTAGTCACTCCCAGAGGGCCGCCTGAGGGACTTGTCACTTTGGGCGCTTGGGTGCGCTATTAACTAGTAAAGGTAATTTTCTCCTCTCATTTTACAATTTGTTTTTTTTAAAGGAAAGACAGTGCCAAGAGATTTGGAGCCAACTTGTGATTCGAAAGTTGGATCTCTTTGTACACAGGGATGGAGAGAGAGAGGAGAGAGAGGGAGAGAGAGGGAGGGGGAGAGAGAGGAGGGAGAGAGGGAGGAGGGAGGGGAGGAGGAAGAGGAGGGGGGTCTCTTGGGGCAGAGGGAGGGAGAGAGAGAGAGAGAGAGAGAGAGAGAGAGAGAGAGAAACAGGGAGGGAAGGACGCAGGGAGGGAGGGAGAAAAACAAAACCCACCCCATTGCTTCATTTCCCCTCAAAGTCCCAGTATTTTCTATTGTGCAATGAAAAGGCTTTTCATGTTCAGAAAAAAATGAATCCTGATTTGTGCCGCCACTAATGGCTCAGCGCGCGTCCAGGCGCAAGACGGCTCTCAGCTGGGCGCAGACACAGCGCGGTGACTGAGTGCGGCGGCCCCGGACTCCCCCTTTCCGTGGGATCTGCCACCCGGGGGTCCGGCCATGGGGGAGCGGGGAACTCCAAGGGTGGAGAGCCCCGAATTGCAGCGGGGTCCCCGGGGAACTACCGTCTAGGGAGAGCGCTGGAGCATCGCGGAACCCCTCGGTGGCGTGCAAGGCGCTTTTAGGGGTGCAGGAGCGCGTGGCGTTGAGGAGGCCCAGCCCGGGCGTGCAGGGCGGGCGGGTGCACGTGGGAGCCGCGGCGGGGGCGGGCCGGGGTGTGGCGTCCCCGCCTCCCGGGCGGGATTTGCATGTGTGTGGCGGCCCGAGACTTCCTGCTCCTTCCTCACTGCAGGTACGCGAGGGCCGGGCTGGGTGGGAGGGCGGCGGGGCGAACAGACGCGGGCACGTCTTCTTCGTGACCCCCGGCCGCGCCGCGCCTCCTCCCACTCCCGAGGTACCCCCACCTCCCCGCCAGTACCCGCCTCCCGGGCGCCCGGATCGTCGCGATCGCCGGGCTCCGAGGTGGCACTGCGCCCCTCTCTGCCACCGTCCTCTGCCCCCAGCCTGGCCGCTTGTCCACAGGCGTCCTCGTCACCTCGGAGGGGCCCCCCGGAGGGCCAAAGCCATGAACGAAATGTCCAGTTTTCTTCACATCGGGGACATAGTGTCCCTGTACGCCGAGGGCTCCGTCAATGGCTTCATCAGCACTTTGGGGTGAGTGAGTCGAGAGTTGGGAGGGAGGCTTCGGGGCGGCGGTGCCAGCTGCGTGCGTCCTGATGCCCACCCTGGAGCCCCTCGATGGAGGGCTGGGACGCCCCGGCCTCCTGGAGAGAGGGGCCGCTGGCCGGGCGCCCTGGGGAGTGGGCAGGAGACATCTGGGCCCGCGAAGCTGCCACCCCTGGGCGCACTCCTTGAGTGCCGGACTTTCTCTGCAGGTGGGGGCCTGGGGCCGTGCAGGTGGCAGGTGGCAGGGGCCTGAGTTGGGGCCTGGGAAGCCTGATGTGCTTGGCTGAGATTGTCCCGTCCTGAACCGCTTTTGAGGGGTTGCAGCTTCTTGCTTCCTTTGTGTGCGGGCTCCCCTCAATAGGAGTGTTTTCTCTACCCCTTCCCTTCCAGAAGGCCAGGTTCTGGCCAGCTGCCCCCCCTTCTCCCCGCCTCTTCTCGGCAATTTCCTGTGCAGCTCCTCTGGCGCCCCTGGGTCCCTGGTCCCAGGTTCGCTAGAGCACTTTACAAACATTAATTAATTCTGGCTGCCACCCCCCAGGGTCTGTGCTGAATAAACAGGGAATCGATTCCTGTCCCAGGCTTGGGGCCAGGCCCATAGCAGGGAGAGAGGGAGGGTAGGAGCCAGTTTACATTTCTTGGAGAACCCTTGGGTGCCTTATTGCTGGAAGGTGTCATGGAGCCCACAGCAGGGTTTGCTACTTTTGTCCCATTTTTAGTCTAAAGACCTGCATTCAGTGAGCTCATCCTCCCAGCAACACCCAGCTGCCCTCCCACAGGGTGTCCCTTCTCTGGGGGCTTTGGAGGGGTGTGTGTGTGTGTACTCTGAATTTAAAGCAGGGCCTAGACTGGTCCTGCCTCTCCTGAGCCTAGCAGGTGGGAAGCCCCTGGCTCACTTGGTCTCTCCAAGGTTGGAGAGTTCAGCATGTTACAGGGGAAACCCATGAGGGCCTCACAGGCAGAGGACTGAGGCTGGAGTTCAGCAAGCCCTTCCTCCTCCCAGAGTCCTTCCAGGCTCTCCTACACACCTTCAGGGTCAGATGTGAATTCTTCCAAATGAATTCTGCAGTTACATAGGGAGGAGCTGTAGAGCCACATGTGGGCCAGCATCTGTGCAGACCTGGCTCAGAACAGTGCTCAGGCCAGAGTGTGCCCTGGGTGTGCTGAGGCCAGGGTAGGGGGGCAAGCCATCAGCATCTCAGATACTTCTGAGAGAGCATGGGGGACTGTGTGGGGGAAGGTCCCCCCTCTGTTGCTCCAGGCCTGGCTCAGGGATTGGGATCGAGCACCCACCTGTGAAGTTTAGCAGAGCCCAGGAAGGGGTCTCAGTTCCCTCTCCCCTCAGGCAGTCTCATTTGGGAAACCCTCCGATGCTTTTAGTGTACTTTTCCTATTTGGCCCTTCCTGCCCCAGGAACTACTTTGTTCTGTCCAGCTTGAATTCAAGGCAGTTCCCAGGGGCCTCTGAGAGCCCTTGACCCCAGGGTACCCTTCTGTATACCCTCCCACTGCCCCCCACCAAATGGACAGCTGCCCTCCTAGCCTGGCCCACGTGCAAACCTCAGCCTAATCTCGTTTGCCTTGCCTTTTTCTTCATACACCCGAACACCCAGAGTTCAGGTGCAGTTCCTGGAACCTCTCCCTGCTCAGTCTCTTTACCTTTGCTCCTGTGTTGCTCCCGCCCGCCTGAGTAAATCTGTCCCACCCTTTGAAACGTAGCCTAAAGTGGCCTCTTTGGAAAGATCAGCACCCTCACCTTCCAGGGCAGAATTAACCCCTCTTTCCTGTGACACTTTCAAACTGCTCTGTAGAAATCGCTCTCGTGCTGATCAGGCTCTGTCTGAAGGTTCCCTGTAGGCCCATCTAATGCTGGGCAGTTGGCCAGAGTTAATGAATTAGTCATTGCTAATCATATATAGTGCCCATCAAGGAGAAAGCACTGTGCTGGGGACTGGTGGTGAAGAACAGAGCTGGGCTTTCTACCTCCTTAGAGTGGATGAAGAATGATTGACATCTGTACCTCACTGTCCCCAAGATGTACTCCCCAGTCCTGTGGCTGCCTCATCACTTAGAAACTTGGTAGGTCCCTTGGAGTGTGTAGTGCAGGCCCATAATCCCAGCACTTGGGAGGTAGAGGCAGGAGGATCAGTTAAAAGCCTGTTACACAGAGAGTTGAAAGCTAGCCTGGGCTACAATGAGATCCTGTCTTCAAAAAATAAAAGATGGGGGCTGGAGAGATGGAGGCTCAGTGGTTAAGAACACAGATTGCTCTTGCAGAGGATCTGGGTTCGATTCCCAGCACCCACATAGCGGCTTCGAATCATCCTTAGCTCCAGTTCCAGGGGAATCTGAAGCCCTCTTCTGACTTCTGCAGCATTGCACGACACAGGTGCACTTACCTACATGCAGGCAATGCACTCACTCATACACATAAAATAAAAATAATAAATAAAATATTAAAGATAGCACTGGAGAGATGACTTAGTGGTTAAGAGCACTTGTTACTCTTGTAGAGGACCTGGGTTTGGTTCCCAGCACACACATGGCAGCTCACAGCTGCCTGTAACTCTAGTTCCAGGGGATCCAACGGCCTCTTCTGGCCTCTTTGGGCATTGTATGCATGTGGTGCACTTACATGCTGGCAAAATACTCATACACATGAAATTAAAAAACAGCTGGGTGTGGTGGCACATGCCTGTCCCAGCACGTGGGAGGCAGAGGCAGGTGGATCTCTGAGTTTGAACCCAGCCTGGTCTACATAGTGAGTTCCAGGCCAGCTGGGGCTATAAGGAAAAAGGCAAAAAAAAAACCCAAAGATGAAAAACCCCAACCAGACAAAAAACAGCAACCTTGGTAGAAACAGACTCTCAGAGACTCCAAACCCAGTCCTACTGAGACAAAATCTTCATTTTTTTGTTTGCATTTTTTGTGGTACTAAGTGTGGAACCTGGGGTCTCAGGCAGCTAAGTATACATGCTAGGTGCATGCACATGCCAGGCCAGTTTCTGTGCTCTGCCACCAAGCTGCATCCTCAGGTCCTAATTCTTCATTTTAACAAGCTCCCGTGGGAACCAGTAGACTGTTGGGTGAGAACCATTAGCTCTGAGTGATTTTTCTGCTTGTCATTTTCAGAATCTGCCTCCATCAACTGTGGTTAGTAGCCTTTCCTGGGGCTGTTGGTGCCCAGGGTCTTGAACCCTGGGTGCCAGGGTGATTGAACTCCTGGATTGGCTCAGTGCTTAGTGCCTGACATCCAGTTATAACTTGTGAAGTGAATTTGTTGGAGATGAGATGGGCAGTCTTGGTAACCAGAAGGCTGGGCCAGCTGGGGAGGTAGGAAGGGACTCTGGTTGGGGTTAGGAAGCCCGGCATCATTTGGTTGGCTCCAGGGTTCTTGAGGTGACCGCCAGTCAGAACCTCTTGGCTAATTAGAGCTCCCGTGAAGATTGTATATTAAGTCTGGGTTGTGAGGCCGGGGAGGTCTTGGGAGTGGATCCTGGAGTTGGTTGAGACTTGGGGAAGCAGGCCTACGCCTGTTCTTGGCAAGAACGTGTGGCCAGGGCCAGCCTTGCCCCTCACCCAGGTGGAGGCAGTGGAGGTCAGAGCTGGGGCTGCTAAATCAGGGTGGCAAGAGGTGGAGGACTAGTATGGCTCCAGGCCAGTAGCTAGGTAGAACTGGCCACAGGAATGCAGGGTGGACCTGTCGGGGGCCCTGAGTATCTTTTTACTGTATACGAGGGGAACTGCAGAATCCCAGGGAGTAAGTTGGGGCTGTAGGAGGACTTGGTCTTGAAGAGGCCATTCTACCATTTGTCAAGGGGGCCTGGGAGCACTTTTGGGGATCTCTCAGCACCTCTGGACCTGGGTCACCCCATGGGGGGTGACCAGCATATAGGGTCAGAGGGCCCCTGCCTTTTCCTATAGGGTCCCCTTGGCCCCCTTCCAATCTGACCTAACATGTCATTGGGAGAGTGGGGGCTAGAGATCAGGACCCTGAGAAGTTGGGTGTGCGTGTGCTGGAGGGGGTGTGGGAAGCCTCAGGTCTCCATGCCCCCAGGTGAGGATTCTAGGGCCTGGAGCCTCAAGGATACCTTCTCAAGAAGGTGTCTCTTTTGTGTTCTGTCACTAACTGGATTTTTGTTTTTGGAGACAGGATCTCCCTGTAGCCCCAGCTGGCCTGGAACTTACTATATAGACCAGGCTGGCCTCAATCTTACAGAAGTCCACCTGCCTCTCCCTCTGGAGTACTGGGATTAAAGGTGTAAGCCCCTACCACCTCCTCACCCACCGGGCAACTGGATGTTTCTGACAACCCTTCCTTCTCAGTATTTTTCTCCTCTCTTTCTCCAGTGCTGGCATCAAACCAGGACCTTGTACATGCTAGGCAAGCACTCTGCTAATTGAGCTGCCTCTCCAGTCCATCCTGTATATTCTTTCTTTTTGAAAAAGATTTATTTTATCTTTAATTATGTGTATGTGTGTGTGTGTGTGCATGTGTGAAGGGGGGTGGTGGCGGAGTGTGTGCCTATGAGTGCAGTTGCCCTTGGAGGCCAGAAGAGGGCACAGGATCCCCTGGAACTGGAGTTACAGGTGATTGTGAACTGCTTGACATTGGTGCTGGGAACAGAACTCAGGTCTTCCGCAACAGCAGTGTGTGCTGAGCTGTCCTGCAGGCGCTTAGCCTGAGTATTCTCTAAGGTTCTCTAGCTGTACCTGAGAACGTCAGGGGTGGAGTGTCTTTAACAAGAAATTCTAGCTACTCAGAAAGCTGAGACAGGAGGATTGCAAGTTCAAGGTCTATCTGGGTTATGGAGTGAGTTCAAGTCTAAACAAGGTAACTTAGTGAGACTCTAGAAATAAAAAGTGAAAGAACTGAAGTTGTAGCTTAGTGATAGAATGCTTGGCCTAGGTTCAATCCCTGATACTATAGTGTGTGTGTGTGTCTAGCTCCCAATTTTTTTTTTGCTGGCCTTTTTGAGACAGGGGCTCCCTGTAGCCCAGGCTGGCCTGGAACTTGCTATGTAGACCAAGCTAGCCTGGAACTCACAGAGATCTGCCTGCCTCTGCCTCCCAAGTGCTGGGATTAAAGGTGTGTGCCACCATGCCCGGCCTGACTCCCAAGTTTCAATATTTCTGCAGTGGATAGTGTATTTTTTTAAAGGCTCTTTAGATGACTTTTCAAAAAGCTTATTATATTAGAAGCAGTTATTGGGACCTAATGTTTCATCGCTGGGGAGAGTGGCACAGGAGAGAGGCCTCCTAGGCTTAACTATTTTGTCTTTTGAGACAGTCTTGCTATGTAGCCCTCGCTGGCCTTGAAATTGTGGCAATCCTCCTGCCTTCAGCTCCTGAGTGTTGGGATTACAGGGAGTACCGGGCCATAGGTGTGTGCCACCAGGCCTGCCTTCCCCTAATGAGCTATGAGGAAGTCTGCCTGCTGGGCCTGCCTGTCCCTGGACTCAGAGCTGTTTGCCCTCATGGGACTTCATCAAGTCATTCAGCAAACTTCTGAAGCATCTACTGTGTGCCAGGCTGTTTTAGTACGGAGTCCTAGCCTGTTCCTATCCTGTAGAGCAGGGAGCTGGTATAACTTGCTGGGGCCCTTTGAGACTTAAGGGAGCCGCATGTAATTCCACGAGGAGGGACTGTCCCTCCCAAGCAGCCTGCGTTCCTCGGGCGCATTTCAGACCTGCCCTGGCTTTCATTTAATGGTGAGTTCACTGGAACAAGATATTAGACTTCTGTTCTGTAGCCTAAGGCAGTAGCTGAGCCTCAGCTAGTACCATCCGTGCAAACTGAGGTTTTGAAGACATGGATTTTTTTTTTTCTGATTAAAAAATAATAGTGAGTGTTCCATGGAGAAAACTTGAAAAACTCAAATAAGAATCACCTGTAACACTGCTGTGGTTTATGTTAATATCCTGTATAGACCTGCCAGCATTTTACGCACCAAAACACAAACAAATCAGGCTGTGCTTGTGGCTTTGTATCCTGTGTATGAACATAGGACCTGCCCTCTCCCATGCTAACACACTTTGGTTGAGGCAGCAGAGCATCCCTGTAACTCATTAAAGCGGCCCTGATACCCGAATCCAGATTGCCTGTACATCTTCACATTTTGCCCTGAGCAGATATCTTGGTGCTCACAAGTCTGGACACCTGTTCAGTTATCTCTGGATGGAGATCAAAGGGAAGGACTACTTTTTGCCTATAGGTTCCTAGCTGCGTGCTGTGCCTTTGTCTGGTGGTGGAGGCAGAACTCTATGCCACATGGGGTCTGACCCACTTCATGTCACGTGTTTGTGAGTGTTGCACTGGCCGGTGGAGAGTGAGACAGATGCTATCCTCTTGGCTGGGTGTGGTGAAGGTCCCAGGCAGCTGTACATGGATGTGATGTCCCCTCGTGGGGTGAAGTAGAAAGAGGGACCGGGTGGGTGTCTGTCAAGGATAGAGCCCTAGCTTCCACCTCTGTTGTAGGGTCTCAGGCTGAATTCAACAACTTGGCCTTGGAGAATCCTGCTGTAGTCATACTGGCCCACACACTGCTGCCCTGCCCTACATTCCTGACCCCACATCCCCTCCCTTGCTTGGCCTGTGGGGCGGTGGCTTGGGTTGGGGGTGGGGAGACGATTGTAGGGTGGGGATGCAGCTTTCTGCTGTCAGCTTGGGGACAGGCTTCTTCTGATCTTGTACACACAGCTGGAGTCTCTGCATGTCCACCTCCAGCCCTACGCTCTCAACTGCACTGAATGTACAAGCTGGGACCTCTTCCTGGGAGCTGGGGCTGGGAGGGAGGAGAGCTGAGTCTCCTCCACTGGTTCATCTCAGGGGAATGTGAGCACTGAGCCCCTGAGCTGTCAGGCTGGCCAGGCGTAGGGCCAGGCGTGTCCAGCATTGGTATCTCAGGTTCACAGTTCCCTGCAATCAAGAGCCTGGGGTTACATAGCAGGGGTCAGAAGCTGAGGAGGCTGAAGGACCTTCTAGAACAGGATCCATGGGAAAAGAGTTCACAGGGGCAGAAAAGAGGCCAAATGTTGGCCCTGACCCTGGGTGGGAGAATGTGGGCCAGGTGGGCCCTCATTACTAGAGGGGTTTGTCCTTGAGATTCGCAGGAAGGTCTTTCTGTAGAGCCAGAGGTGCAGAGAACACAAATCTCAGCCCTGGGCAGCTGCAGGTGCTTAAGGTGCACACCTGTGCGTATTTGGTTAGCAAATCCCTTCCCTCATCTCTCCTTCAGCCAGCTGGCCATCAGCCCTTCCTCCAGCCTGTGGAACAGCCAGTACCCAGGTGTCCAATAGGAGAAACGGGGTGATGTAGGTTAGGGAAAGGAAAATCAAATCCGTGTCTGGACAATGATAGTGAGATGATGACACTGAGCATGGCTGTGGCCACAGATCCTGATTGATCTATCGTTTACAGCAGGTGGCTCTGCTGTCCCTTGGGCTCCTCACCAAGCAGCTAAGGCCAAGAAAACGACAGAAAACCATTTAAAGCACCCATGTGGCTCAGTTGCTGGAGTACTTACCTAGCATAATGAAGCTTTGTGTTCCATCCCCAGCACTGTATGAAATGGGGTGCGGTGGCACACATCTATAATTCCAGCTTTATGGAGGCAGAAAGATCAGGAATTCTAGGTCATCCTTGGCTGGATAGGGAGTTTGAGGCTAGCCTAGGCTAAGTGAGACCCTGTCTCAAAAAAAAAAAAAAAAAAAAAAAAGGAAAAAGGAAAAAAAACCCCAAACACTGGGGCTGAAGAGATGGCTCAGTGGTTAAAAGCAAACATTTCCTGCACAGACCCTGTCTCAAAAAACCAAACCCTGGGGTTGGAGAGATGGCTCAGTGGTTAAAAGCAAACATTTCCTGCACAGACCCTGTCTCAAAAAACCAAACCCTGGGGTTGGAGAGATGGCTCAGTGGTTAAAAGCAAACATTTCCTGCACAGACCCTGTCTCAAAAAACCAAACCCTGGGGTTGGAGAGATGGCTCAGTGGTTAAGAGCAAACACTTCCTGCTCTTTCCGAGGACTGGAGTTCAGTTCCTAGGACCCACACTGGGTAGTTCACATCTACTTGTAACTCCTGTTCCAGATCTAATCTCTTCTGGCCTCTGTGAGCACAAAATAGTAATTTTGCTACATTCTCTCTCTCTCTCTCTCTCTCTCTCTCTCTCTCTCCCTCACACACACACACTTAAATAAAATAAGCTTAAAATATTTTATAAATCTATTTTTCATTTATTTTTATTTTATTTGTGTGTTGCCTGCACATATATATGTGCAGAAGAGGGCACCCATCCCTGGAATTGGAGTTACAGATGGTTGTTAACTGCCATGCAGGTGCTGGGAACCAAACCCAGGTCCTCTGCAAGAGCAGCTAGTGCTCTTAACTGCTGAGCCATCTCTCCAGCCCCAATAAATCTTAAAGCAACAACAAGAAACATAAAACAAGAAAACAACCCACCCAAACTCATTTACTTGCTACTTGGACTTAATTGTTCCCAGTTCCTCAGATTGTGACATCTATAGTTTTTTCAAAAGCATTTTTTTTTTGGTAAATTATATACTGTTGGGGAACCCATGGAGGTTGTAGTCCTCCATGTCCAGCTAGCTCTAAGGGGCTCTGTGCCATATGGAAGGACTCCCCTTCTCAACAGGGGGCCTCCTGCTCTCTTCCTGACTTACCTGGAGGATGCCGCCAAGCATGGATGCCTGACCTTATTTGAAACATGACCTTTGAGACATAGTTACCTAGAGTAAAAACTACCCCCAGGTTTTTTCTATATGATAATTAGGCATTGCCCAGTAGTCGGATGATAGGAGCCTACTGCCACATGTAAATAAAGCACACCTATCAGCTGAAGCTTTGGCTGCTGCCCCCACAAGATGAGCCTGAGTCCTGAGTCTGGAGCTGTTTGCATCACTGAACCTGCCTCCCCAGAAGGGCTTTCTTCCGTCAGTGCTCACTGGCCATCCTGACCCTGCTCATCGCTTCTGCTCCCTTTGTCCTCGTGGACTGGTGGCCAATGACCCATGAGGAGAGGGAGAGACCCCACAATATACACTGTATCTTTCTAAACCTCTAAATACTTCATTAAGTGAATCTAAGAAATAGGGGTATGTGGGTCGGCAAGATGGCTCAGCCTGACGACCTGAGTTTGATCTCCAAGACCCACAAGGTGGAAAGAGAGAGCGGACTTCTGCAAACTGTCCCCTGACTTCCATACTCATGCTGTGCCATGCATGTGTGCGCACACACAATAAATAATAAAAGTAAAATAAAATAGGCTGAGTGTGGTGGTGCATGCCTTCAATTTCAGTACTCGGCAGAGGCAGGAGGATCTCTTGAGTTTGAGGCTGGCCAGGTCTACATAGTGAGTTCCAGACCAGCCTGGGCTACATAGTGAGACACTGTCTCAAAAAATAAATTACAAAGGGCTGGAGAGGTGATTCAGCGGTTAAGGGCATTGGCTGCACTTGCAGAGGACCTGGGTTCAGTTCCCAGCACCCACATAGCAGTTGACTGTAATTCTCCTCAGTAGCATCCCATATGCACAGTCCATAGTCTGCTTGCCTCAGTATGCCTTGGAGCACTGATTTAATTCAGGTTCCTACCATGGTCAATACTTACGTTTGGTCCTGAAGCCTCTGAAATCTTATCTGAAACGGCCTGTCCCCACCTCTGTTCTCCCAACAATGCTCAGTCTCGGAGCAGGCAGGGCCATGCTTGGACCATCTGGCTTTAGGGCTCTATGGCGATCTGTTTCCCAGAGAGTTCTGAGGAGATCTGGAGGGGGCCTGAAAGTTTGCCCTGTGGAGGCTCTGCAGTCTTGGTTACTCTTGAAGTAGGATAAATTTAGTATCCACTTCTGGGTGACAAAACACAGGACCAAGTCAGGCCCAGAGGGCTAGTGGGTGAGGTGAGGGTAGCCGAGCCACCCATGGTCACTTCTCAGACTTCCTTTGTCACCTGCCTTCTGTCTCTAGTCTTCTTGGCTCCTATAAATGCATCTTATGCACCCCACCTGATTATGAGCCAGAAACCAAGGCCTGTGGGCATAGGTGGCACCCCAAGCCTGGCATGATGGCTGAGAATTTGACTTCTGCTGGGCCAAGTTCAGTCATCTTTGCTCCCCATCCTGGAGAGACTTGGGGTACTCTGAGTGCGGGACTTAGTGTCTGGCCCTTTGGCTGTGAGCTCTTTGAAGGCATGAGTGTATCACTGCTGTTGGATTCTGTATGTCCAATATATCTGCCAGTCCCACGGATGCCACAGGGTGGCTCCATGGTGCAGAGGTAAAGAAAGGAATGCTTTGTGTGTGTGTGTGGGGGGGGTATTTAGTGATCAGCTGGACACCCTAGCCAGTGAATCTGGGATTCTTTCCCAACATTGAGACTCTACCTGGCAGGTGTAACTGGATATCTGGAGAGGGTTCCCCAGGCCTCCCTCATCACTGAAGCCCATCCCAATGTTCTCATGGTGTCTATTGTTGAAAGTGGCCTTCTCCAGGGCTGCTGGCTGGTGGGCCTGTGGCCAGTGCCCCAGGCTGGGAGTCAGGAGAACTGGGTTGGGAACCTGTCACTGCATGTAGTCTCGTGCACAGGGCTGGTCCTTGTTCCCACGTGTTCCGGTGTCCACTGCGGTTGGGGAGAGGCTCTGGCTGGATCCTCCCTGGGCCTTCCCCATCCCATGTCCTCTGATGGTGGCTGAGCTGGGAGGTGCAGGTTTCAAGTCTGGCTCCCTGAGAGTCACTGGCCCACTTCTCAGTAGTGTCCTTCCTCCTCATCTAATCTGTAGCCAGCACCAGCCTGCCCAATGCCTTTCCTGGATCTCAAAGTCTACTCTGGGCCCAGTGGGTTACCCAGGGCCTGGGATGCAGCCTTCCTCCCTTAGGCCAAGGTCTTGAGGTGTAGACCCCCTAGTGCACTCCAGAGGGGGCAGCATCCTCCTTTACACCCTCCTAGAGGATCAGTTAGCTCTCCCTTTGGGTCCAGAATGGCTTGGACCTCCCCTCCCCACTTGCCCTGTGCAGGCCTTGTGGTTTGCAGTGGATGGAAGGCTAGCTTGGGGTTCCTGTGTGGCCGCTGTCCCTGAGTTGGGGGAAGGGGATCTGATATGCAGGTGTGGACAAAGGGATCCTGTCCCCAGGGCATTAGGGATCCTGTCCCCAGGGCATTCTAGGGTGGGCCTGGGCTTCTTGAGGGTAGGAACACACCCAGCACACAAAGGCTGGTGGTAAGGCTTTGTTGATGAATGGAGCCTGGCTGTCTGTGTGCTGTCCAGGTCTGACCAGCTGCATGACCCAGGTGGCCTGACCACCCTGGACTGTGCTAAAAATAGAGTGAGAAATCAAATGTCAAAATAATGTATGAATTATAGTCAGCACATCGGAGGGTCAGATTTTCTCAAGTGACTTTGGCTAGGGTGCTGCCCGCTGAGGGTGGTGGTGGGGACAGTGCAGCCTGGGATGTGGCAGGATTGGAGGGGTGGCTGGCTGAGTGAAGGTGGGGAGTTGACAGTGAAATGGGGATCAGGGGAACCTCAGGGGAGGGGCCCTGGGAGAAGTGCAAGACCTGGGGGTGGGGGAGTTGGAGAATCCTCCTGGCTGGGCTATTTTATTTTTGGTCTTTTTGAGACAGGGTCTCCCTGTAACTCCAACTGGCCTGGAACTCACTTTGTAGACCAGGCTGACCTTGAACTCTGCCTCCAGAGTGCTGGGTGGGATTAAAGGTGTGCACCACCACAGCCTGACTTGCTGGGCTATTTTAATAAAGACAGATGCCCCCCCCCCAAGGAGTGAATGGGGCTGTGGAGATGCTGTACCATCAGGTGGGGAGTAGGGGTGACTTTTGTGGGCGGATGTGGCAGTCTGTCTCCACCCAGAGTAGGGCGCCTGGCGCAGGCCCAGCGTCCCAGCTGTAGTCGCTGAGGCAGGCTGGGGCGAGGCCACCCTCACCTCCCTCGCGGGTGGCTGCACGTGGGGAGTTTCGCTTGCAGCTGTGTGGGGTGTGCAGAGCCGAGGCCCAACTGGGTGATCTGGGGGTGCTCTACTCTGCCTCCGCCAACACTTGCCTGTCTGTCGGGCTACTTCTGGTCCCCAATTTCCTGGCAGCCCATCTGATAAGGCTTTCCTGCTTACCTGTCAATGGCCTCAGTCCCTCCCACCCCTTCTGGTCGGTAGCACTGGTCTGGGGCGCTAACACAGAAAATGGAGACCAGGCTTGTGAGGGGTGTTGGGGGTCTCTGTGGGTCTGTAGATAATCCTTTGAATAAAAAGGGCACATTGAGCTTGGAGTGATAGCTCAGTGGTTAAAAGTGCATACTGCTCTTCCAGAGGATCAGTGTCCTATTCCTAGCTCCCACATTGGGCACCTCACACCCACCTGTAACTCAAGCTCCAGGGGATCTGATCCCTTTCAGGTCTCCTTGGGCACCCAGAGGCATATACACATGCATACACATAAATAAAAAATGAAAGTAATCTTTAAAAAAAGTCTTGCAAAGCATCATTTCTGAGAGTGTTCCTGGGAGGGTACTGGATGGAACCCAGTGGGGAGCTGTGCTCCTTGTCCTAGGAGGCAGCTTTGAAGGTCCCCTGTCCTACTTCTCTGTCTCTGTACCCTCAGGGTCAGCCTCTCTATGGCCTGCCTCTTGCCCTGTGCCTTCCTTCCAGCTCCTTCTCTGAGCGGCTTTATATGGTCTCCCTGCTTTGAAGACTTTCGGCCCTGAGTGGGGCCGGGCTTCCAAAGCTGAGCCCATGTGGACAGGGATAGATGGACAGCCACCTAAATGCCAGACCAGTTTATGCCAGCTGCCTGGAAAAAGCATGTGTATACCATCACATGCATTTTTTTTTTTCCTTGCAGGTGTGATCCAGACAGGTGCTCTCAGAGGACTCAGGGACTCAGGGAGGGTCAGGATGGGTTTTATACTCAGACAGGAAGTGTCTTGAGGAAGGAGACTCCGGACTTCTTCTTTCCACTCCCATAAGGCCTTATGCCAAGAGTGGGCGGCAGAGACTCTCCCCAGTTGTGTGACTTCTACACTGTACACTGCCCCCAAAGGTTCCAGCATTCTTGGCAGGGACCTGTCTAGACACTAGTCAGTGTGGCTCCCCTCTGCCATCACTGTGTGTGTCTGTAGTCCCCACTGGCTTTGCTGAGAGCCGCCAGCTGATCTGATTCACAGGATGTCTTACAGGAAATTCTGTGCATTATGCAGGGCCCCAGCAGCTTTTAATGCTACTTTCACACCTGGTCTGATTGGCCATGCTCTGACCTTTTGCATCGCGAATCCAGACAAAACCCACTGTGATACCACCAGTCGGCATCAATGCACATCCCTCCTGTCATCATTCACCTCCCTGTGTGACTCGTCTCCTCAATGAGGTTTCAACTCCCCGAGGCAGGGACCCTGTCTTTTCCCCCTCATATATCTTCTCTTCACGGCTGGTAGAACGAATTAATTCACCTATTCAGTATGTATTGCTGCTCTGCTGGTCTGGGCACTGGGGATGCAGCAGAGAGCAAAATACACAGCTCTGTCCTTGTGGAACCTACAAACCACAGAGTGGGACTGAGGGCCAGTAAACAGAGTAAGTAGATTCCTGTAGAGCTGGCCCTGGGCAGAACCAGGAAAACAGGAAGGCATGGCAACATGCAAGGAATGCATTTTTTAAAAAAAAAATTTAAATTAAAAAAATTTTTTTTGTGTGTGTGTGTCTGTGTGAATGTATGCCTTATATGTGCAGGTACCAGACGAGGCTAGAACAGGGCATCAGATTCCCTGGAGCTGCGGTTACAGGCAGCTGTGAGCTGCCTGATATGAGTGCTGGGAACCAAACCTTATTCCCCTGGAAAAGCAGCAATCGCTCTTAACCACTGAGCCATCTCTCTAGCCCCCGTCATTTTACATATTTATTTATTTATTTTTATTTTACATATATATGAGTGTATTGCCTGCATGTATATTGTGCAATGCTTTTGGAGGTCAGAAACTGGAGTTACAGACGGTTGTTAGCCACTGTGTGGGTGCTGAGAATTGAACCCAGGTCCTCTGCAAGAGCAGCCAGTGCTCTTAACCACTGAGCCATCTCTCCAGCCTTGTTTTCTTTTTTTGTTTTTGAGACAGGGTCTCATGTAGCCCAGGCTGGCCTTCAAACTGGCTATATAGCCAAGGATGACCTGGAAATTCTGATCCTTCTCTACCTCCCAAGTGCTGGAATTGTAGCTGTGTATCACTAAGCCCAGCTGCAGTTTATTTCTTATATATGTGTATGTGCATGAGCCTGCCTATGTATCTGTGTATCACGTGAGTGCAGGAGCTTGTGGAGGCTAGAAGAGGGCATCGAATTCTCTGGAATTGGAGTTACGGGCACTTGTTAACTGCCATGTAGGTGCTGGGAACTGAACCCAGGTTCTCCGCAAGATCAGTAAGAACTCTTAACCGCTGAGCCATCCCTCCATCTCCCACCCAGTGCACAGTTTTAAAAGGGTTGGGGAGGAGGGTTTCCATAGGGATGGATCTTTTGAGCTAAGAATTATAGGAAGTGAGGGTGTCTGGAAGTAGAGGGTTCGGGGGAGGAAGAGCCAGGGCCAAGGTTCCTGGGAGCTCTCTGTGGGCCTGGACTTGGGTGGGCCCCGGGGAGGTCAGAGATACTGTGCACATCTCTCAGGCCATCTATACCATTAAATTTTTTTTTAGTTAGGATTTTACTAGGTAGCCCTGGATGGCAGAGAACTTGCTATGTAGACCAGGCTAGCCTCAAACTCACAGAGACCCACCTGTTTCTACCTCCCTAGTGCTGGATGGAATTAAAGAGGTATACCACCACACTCAACTTTATATTTAAAATTTTTATTTTGTGTGCGTGTGTCTGTGTGTCTGTGTGTGTTCTCTCCTGGGATCTGGAGATTGAACTCAGATTGTCAGACTTGGCAGCAATACTTTTACGCATGGAACCATCTCACTGGCCCCTGGGGTGGAGGGTTCTGGAGGGTTCTGAGCAGAGTGCTAACCTGGTTTGACTTACCTTTTTTGTTTTTATGGTGCTAGAGATGGAACCCAGGACCTCTTCTATGCTAAGCAAGCACACCCCAAGCCTTGACTTACTTTGTACATGGATTCCTTCTCTTTTCTGTAGGGGACAGGCTAGTGAGGAGGAGGCAAGGGTCAATCCAGGTACCCATGAGGAGGCAATTACTGAAATCCAGGTGAGAGGAGAAAGGCCTGGAACAAGACGGGCGGGAAGTGACGAGAAGAGGTTGTTGTCTGTAGTCCAGCCTGACCTCACCTTGAGTCTGTTTCTCCTGCCTTCACCCTTGGAATGCTGGGATTATAGATACACACCACCATACCCAGTTTTGTTCAGTGCTGGGAATTCAACACAGGCATGCTGGGTAAGCACTCTACCAGCTGAGCCCCAGTGCCAACCCCACCAGCCTTTTTGAGACAGGGTCTCCTCATATAACACGGGCTAGCCTTGAACTTGCTCTGTGGCTGTGGATGGTGGAAGAGAGTGGCTGAGGATTGGTCTGAGCTTTTGGCCAAAGCACTTGGAAGGGTGGAGTTGTCATGGACAGAGGTGGGGATAACTTTAGGAGCAGCTTGTTCAGGTGGAACACCAGGATGCAGTGTTTCAATGCCTTTGACTTCTGAGGCGAGCTGTTGAGGTAGAGTTTAGGGAAGAAGGTTCCAGGACTGGACTATGGGAGGTGCTAGGGACTAGGTACTAAGTACTGAGGGCATCGTGGCCAGAATGACCTGTAATGTGAGTGCAGATGGGGGAGGAGCACTGAAGGCTGGGAGGTAGAGGAGGCTGCAGCCCCCTCCCCGCCTGTCCCAGTGAGGTCCTGGGAAGCACCTGCTGGCACCGCATAGCCTGCTTTCAAAGCCCAGCTCTCCAGTCGTTAACCTCTCCAAGTTCTGGCTCCTTGCCTGCAACATGGAAATAATAGCAAAGTAGTTTTAGAAAATTAAATAGTGTATGCAAACATCAGGCAGCTCTCCAGTTCTCCAGGGTGCCAGCAGAGCGGCCTACAGTTCAGTTGAGCTCTCACACTGTGTAGTTAGTGCCGAATAGCACAAGTTGAGGGCTCTTTCCCCCCTGCCAGAGGCCAGTCCCAAGTCTGGGGCCCTTGCCTTTTCTGATTGGCCATCTATGAGTCAGGGGACCCTGTAATACACATTTGTATTCGGTAGCTCGTTACAATGGCTCACAGAACTCAACAAAACTGTTTAGTGGGGCTGACAAGATGGCTTAGTGGGTAAAGTGTTTGTCCTCTAAGCCTGCCGACCTGAATGTCATCCTTGGGACCCACATGGCAGAGGGAGAGACCTGATTCCCAAGTTGTCCTCTGATGTGCACTGTGGCATATGTAGGTGTACACACACAATAAATAAAGTAATTAATAATAATAATAATAATAAACAAGTGGAGCATGGGCAGAGGCAGGCAAATTGCTGTGAGATTGAAGACAGCCAGGGCTACATAGTGAGACCATCTCAAAACCAAACCAACCCCTGTATACTTAATAAATTACTAGTTTCACGGTTTAGGGAGATTAGCTCAGTCAGTAGGCATGTTCACAAGCCAAGCACTATGAAGGTGAGAACCCCGAATGTTGTCCTCTGACCTCCATATGTGCACAGTGAGAGAGTGCTTGCACACACACACACACACACACACACACACACACACACACACAAACACACAGTGAATAAATGTAAAAACGAAAAGGATGCAGGGCCGGCAAGATGGCTCAGAGAGTAGTGACGCTTGTCGCCCAGCCTGACGACCTGAGTTCCAGCCCCAGGACCCACATGGTGGAAGGAGAGAACCAACTCCACAGCGTTCTCCTCTGGCCTCTGCAGTGTACTGTGGCATTCCCCCACACACCTCCAAGCAAATAGATAACTATAATTTTTAAAAGTGTGCTGTGCCATCCAAAATCAGCCAGCTGGGAGAGATGTGCAAGGTGAAGTTGGGTGTGGGATGAAGAGCTTCAGTGCCCTCTTGGACCACACCAGCTTTCTGCGACCTCTGTATGGTCACTAACTGTGACACTCCGTGAACTGGGTCCTTTTGAGTTGGAGCCACACTGGACATCATTGATAACATCATTGGCCACCAATGATGAAGCCAACCTCCATCAACTTCCAGGCTCCCCACCTGCCAGGGACTGAGGAAAGGTGGGGCTCCTGTTTCTATCTCATCACAAGATTGGTTGCCTTGGCAACCAGTTCTCCCTATGCTCATCCTTAGGGGCTTTCCAAAAGCCACCTCGTTAATATAAATTCAAGTGAAAGGAATGGGCTTCATGCCGTTTCACCTTTATGGTTCTGGGACTGTTGTAGAAACCGGGGCCAGAAATCTAAACATGCTCACAAAAGATCTGATCAGTCTCCTCGCTCAGGAAGGGCACAAGGGTTTGGGAGCGCCAGCCAGGAGCTGGAATGGAGCTTATGCATCTATTTTTCATATCATTAAGATCATAGGACGGCACCGTGCACTGGGCTGCCAGCTGCAGGGACTCGTCGTGGAGACAGGGCAGGAGAGAGAGCTGGGGCCAGGTGCCGTGGGAATGGGAGAGATGCCCATGAGGGCGGGGCCCGGAAGCCTTTACTGGATAGAGAGGGGCAAGGGTGGGAGAACCAGATCTGCCAAGCTTGGGCCTTGGGGTACAGTGACAGCGGTCTGAAGGCATCTCACTGCCAGGACCACTTCTAGAGTGATGAGATTTCCCAGAGGTGGTGGGATCAACTGGAGGCTTTGCAAAGAAGCTGAAGCCCCTGAAAGAATTGTTGGAGGTCAGATCACAAGACCTTGTCAGCCAGCGCAAGGTGGGGGGAGGTGCAGATCGTGGGTGGGCTTCGATGCCGGCTCTGGGACTTCTGGAGAGTTAGTTCAGGCACAGTTTCCGACTTGGCAAATGGCACCAATGCTGGCCAGTAGGTGAGACCTCAGAAGCAGTGGGTGTAAAGTGGTAAGATAGAGCTGGCCTTAGCAACATGTGCGATCGTCAGCTCTTTAACTTGGAGACTAGGATGGAGAAGTTTAAGCATAGATAATCAGATGGAGGGATGGGTAGACAGATGGATTAGTACATAAAAGGGTGGGTGAGTAGATGGGCACATGGATGGATGTGGATGGGGATGGGTAGATGGGAGGGTACAGGGAGGGAGGGAGTATGAGCGTATGAGTGTGTGGATGGGTGTATAGATGGATTGGCACATGGATGGATGTGGATGGGGATGGGTAGATGGGAGGGTACAGGGAGGGAGGGAGTATGAGCGTATGAGTGTGTGGATGGGTGTATAGATGGATTGGCACATGGATGGATGTGGATGGGGATGGGTAGATGGGAGGGTACAGGGAGGGAGGGAGTATGAGCGTATGAGTGTGTGGATGGGTGTATAGATGGATTGGCACATGGATGGATGTGGATGGGGATGGGTAGATGGGAGGGTACAGGGAGGGAGGGAGGGAGGGATGGGTGGGGGGTGGGTGTATGAGTGAATGAGTGTGTGGATGGGTGTATAGATGGATTGGTACATGGATGGATATGGCAAGCAGATGGATACATGGATGGATGGAAGAGTGCCCTCCAGAGATGCAGGACTGATCCCTAGCCATGACCAGAAGAAAGAATTTCAGGCCTTAGGATAGGTCAAAGTGGGAACTGTAGGATGGGTCCTGGCTGAGCCTGGGAGACACAAGGTTCTGCATCCTCGCCTGCCTGCCTGCCTCTCTCATCGCTTGGACTAATCGTCCTTTCTGCCTTTGACTGTTTGCCCCCTGCCTTCCCTCCCTTGCTCTAATTCTCCATCCTCTGTCTCTGTGTCTCCCATCTCTTTACTCTTCCTGTCCTTTCTGTCCAGGCAACAGGGTCCCGGGAGTTACCTTTGCAGTGTATGATGGCCCAGACAGGAGCAGCTCACCCTTCTACCCCCGACAGGAAGCTTCAGAGAGCTCGCCATTTATTATTTATTTTTATTTTTGTGTATATGAGTGTATTGCCTGTGTGTGTCTAAGTGCAGCGGAATTGTGCAGTGCCTTCGGAGGTCAGAAGAGGGCATTAGATTCCCCTGGAACTGGAGTTAACGGACAGTTATTAGCCACCATGTGAGTGTTGGGAATCGAACCCCAGTCCTCTGCAGGAGCAACCAGTGCTTAAATGGCTAAGCCGACTCTCCAGCCCCTTTTAATAGCAGTAATAGGAACGAGATGATGTGGTGGTGGTGGGGTCGTCAGTGATGGTGAAGTTTCAGGGAGACCCCCCCGGTGCCTTCGAGGGAGGGCACCCCGAGGAGATAAGCCTGCCCTTCCTCTGACAGAGCTGCTTTGTCCTCCAGGCTGGTGGATGACCGCTGTGTGGTAGAGCCTGCAGCCGGGGGCTTGGACAATCCCCCCAAGAAGTTCCGAGGTAAGCACCCCACTCTACCCGCCAAGGCCCCTCCTGGACTGCGGAGTCCTAAACCTGGGTCTGAACCACTGAGCCTGAAGCCAGATCAGACTGCCTTCTGCAGCCTGTGTAGACTGTATCATCTTGGCTTGGGCACCCTTCTCCCTTCCCTTCCAAGACCCCCCCACCACTTCTGGCCAGGGGCCCATTCTCCCTTGAATTCCCTGCCAGTCACAGGGCTTTCATTGTGTGACTGAGCATTTTCTGAGGGAATGAGAATTGCCCAGGCCTCAGGAGGCCTTGGGGACAGGGGGTAAAAGATACTTCCCTGTGCCTCAGTTTCCCTATGGGTGGGGTGAAGGAATTGGACCTTTGACTCTGGTTATCTATTTGTCCCCCCACCCCCCACTGCATGGGTAGCTTTTACTGGAGGTGACTTCAGAGTGCAGGCATGGAAGTGCCTGTGACCTGGTCCAACGCCTCCCCCCTGGGGCTCCTGCCCTCCATGGTAGCGGGCCCTTTAGCTCTGGCAGCAGGCAGGGTGGGATGAAGGAATAGCCTGGGTGTTCTTGGGCCAAGCAGGGGGTTAGCTATGAGAGCTGAGGCCGATAGACACTAGATAGATGGATCCTGGGTGTGGTGGGAGCAGGCAGGAACACGCCAGCCTGTTGCCACCAGGTCTGCTGTGTGCTTGCTCAAGCCAGACGCCGGGAGGGGCGGGGCTGAGAAAGGCCTGCTGCATTCTTTGGCTGGCTGGCTGCTGTCAGGATGTAGTGGGAGGTGGTGGGGGCTCCTGGGCTGCTGAGGGTCCCATATCATCTCTCCTCCTGCTTCTGTCATGGGCCTCTGAGTGGGGGCTTTGTCTAAGAGGAGGTCATAGGTTGAGGCCTTCCTAGACAGTTGTGTGGGAATGGCCTCTAGTCCTGAACACTTGTCACCACCATCAGGCTCCTCCTGCCCCCACATCTGGCCCAGGGTGGGGCCTCTCTCACCCCACCTCTATATTGGGCCTTTCTCTCTCTTCCCTCTAGTCACATTGGCCTTCTGTTCCCCCAAGGTTACTAGTCCCTTCCCTCTGCACCTGCTGCCCCCTCTGCCTGGCATGTGTCACCTCACATTCCAAACGATTTGTCCTCGTTGCCAGTGTTCCTGGCTTTGGTGTGGCCTTCCATGACTCGTGACTCAGCGTGGAATTGCTGCCTGGCCCCAGCCCCCTCCCTGTTTAGTTTTCTGCACAGCTTGAGTCTGACAGGTTGTGTGTGTAGTTTACTTGCTGGGCTCTCTCTGTTACAGTCTCTCTGTCTCTCATGCTGAGTCAGGGTCTTACTGATAGCCCGGTGAGTTCAAACTCACTATGTAGCCAAGGATGACCTTGGATTTATAATTCTCCTGCCTCTAAGTCCCAAGAGTTGAGATTACAGATGGATGCTACTGCACCCAGTTTATGCAGTGTTGGGAATCAAACCCAGGGCTCATGCCTGGTCAATGAGTCCTCTACCAACTGGAATAACATCCTCAGCCCTAGTTGACTTCATCTTTTGTGGAGGTCAGACAGCAACTTTTGGGGAATCAATTCTCACCTGCCTATCTGGGGATTAAATAAGCTGTTTTACCTGCTGAGACATCCCACCTGCCCCTAGTTTCTTTTTTCTTAAGATTTTTTTTGGGGGGGGGTTCTTTTTTGGGACAGAGTCTCCCTGTAGCCCCAGCTGGCCTGGAACTTGCTATGTAGACCAGGCTGGCCTTGAACTCACAGAGATCCTTTTGCCTCTGCCTCCCAAGTGCTGGGATTAAAGGCGTGTGCCACCACACCTGGCAAGATTTTTATCTTTATTTTATGTGTATGAGTATTTTGCCTGCAAGTGTATATGTGCATCATATGTGTACAGTGTCCACAGAGGCCAGAAAAGGGCATCAGGTCCCCTGTACCTGGAGTTATGGATGACTGTCAGCTGCCATGTTGGTATTGGGAACCGAACCCAGCTTCTCTGTGAGAGCAGCCAGTGGTCTTGACCCCTGAGCCATCTCTCCAACCCGGTTACTTAATCTTGTTTATCATTTGTGTCTTTCACTAGGATGTCAGCCCCATCAGGACAGGGTATCGGGATATCAGTCTGGTTTTTCTGTTCTGAGTTTTACTTGCACTCCTAGCTCTTAAGAGAGAAGGGGGTGGTCCCCTGGGACCTCTGGCCTTTGCCAGGGCGGGGAGGGAGGGCACCGGAACTGAGAGGGAAGGTGGTGTGACCTGAGGTGTGTGCAGTCAGCCCTGCGGAGTAGCATGCTGACGAAGGTGGGCGTGGCAGGGGACGATTTGTGATTTGTCCTGGCTTCCAGTGGACAGAGTTTGGGGCCAATTTTTGATAACAAAAAGCCACTTAGTAGAACAAACGCTCCTTTGACTTTTCGCCTTCCTGCCACGCCTCCCATCCCTTCCTCTGCCATTTCCCAAGGCCTGTGTGCAGGGCCCACCCCAGGATTCTTGGAGAGTGGGGGAGAGCTGCAGGTCCTCTTGGCCTGGATGGGCTCAGCCAGCACAAGTGAGGTGGGAGAGAGGGATCCAGATTCCATCCATCACATCCTGGGGACTTTCTGGTCTTGGTGAAGTGCAGAGGCCCCACTGGGCTCCTTGTGGTCCTGTGGAGGCCTGAGGGAGGGGATGTGGTCTGGGACAGGATCCAGTCTCTACAGCCTCCGGCTAGCAGGTGCAAGTTGGAGCTTTAGAACTTTGAGACAAGAGACTGGAGTCCAGCCTCTTCAGCTTCGGGGATGAAGCCCTAAAGGGCTGCCTCGAGGCTCTTTTCAGCAGCACCTTGGCCCTGAAAGGGACGACCTAGCAGGGGTGGAGGAGCCCTGGCCCACAGTTAGAAGTTGGCTGGTCATCATCAGATTTTATTCTGTGATTCCCCAAATGTACTGCCTTGCTATCTTGGGATAAGCCCAGCCATTGCTGGAGACTCCCCTCTTACCCACAGCTCACTGTCCAGTCCCCCCACATGTCTGCTGACCCCAGAGTTGCCTAGGCTGGGTCGGCAAAAGCCGGTGGAGCCTCTTTCAGCACCTGTTGGCTCCTGGATTGTGATTTAGGCTCCATCCACCTTCTTCAGCCACCCCAAGCCTCAGCTTGTTCAGGGAATTCTTTGCAGACTTGGCAAGGCCCTGGGAGGCCCAGGCTGCTGATGTACTAGTGTGGGTAGTGCCCCAGGTCAGCTCAGCTCCCCCGATACAATGAGGTGTGTTTCCTTCTTCAGCTCTTTCTCTCATTTGAGGTGGGGGGCGGTACTCAATGGGGGAGAACTTAGCATTAGTAGCCCTCACTCTAGGTGGACCTCTGGGAAGCTCCCATCTCCAGCCACAGGGACTCGAGGACAAGTGTTTGGAGGTCACCTCACTGCTCAGTTTGGTGGCAGGAGGACAGTAAGGTGGTCTTCTGTTTCACAGCTGGATGCCCCTCTCTGGCTTTATCCTCTGCTCTTCTAGAACATTCTCTACACCTTTTCAGGGCTGGGGATGTAGCTGAGTGGTCGAGTGCTTGCCTGGCATGGATGAGGCTCTGGATTCAGCTCCCAGTACCACAAAAACAGACAAACGGCAAACATATGTCAAAGCCAAGCATGGTGGCACACGTCAGTAATCCTGGCACTTAGGAGGCTAAAACTAGAGGATTCTGGGTGCCTGACCATGCTAAAATAAATAAGTAAATAAATTGGGGGGTATCGAGGGTTGGATCAATGGGTAAAACGCTTTCCATGCAAACATAAAGACTAGAGATTGGAACCTCAGTTTCTATATAAAAAAGCCAGGTGTGTCCCTGGGACAAGCTGTCTAGGTAGATTAGCTGAAATTTCAGGCTCAGAGAGACCCCGCCTCAATAAATAAAGAGGAGGGGAATAGAAAAAGACACCTTATATCAACCTCTGGCCTCTACATGCATGCAATACACATTCACTGAGCCCACATGCATGTGAACACATGCATATATGTATGTAGCATACCAGACACACAGACACACAGAGATACACACGCACACACACGTACACACACAGAAATTGGTGTTGTCATTCAGGGCCCTCTTTTGAAGCACTTGCTTTTCAGAAGGGGAGCCAGGAACCCACAGGGCATTTTTGGCCTCTTGTGTGTTCCAGGTAGCCTCGGCCCAGGTCTTTCTGCACTTTCCTCATCCTGTCCTGCCATTGAGATTTACCCAGGATGATGCATGTGGCTTGCGGCCATCTTCTTAATTGCTGTATAGCATTCCATCACAAATGAATGGTGATCCACTTACTGGCACACCTGTTGATGGGTGTTGAGCTCAGCTCCACTCTCTGGCACCAGCCCACATTCCTACAAGAGCGTTCCTGTACATGTCTCCTTGGCTCCTGTGCAAGGGTTTCTCCAGAATGTTCCCATAAGACTTGCTAGGTGGGAGGGACCTTTCTTCTTAATGAGAAACGGCTCTGTGCCTTCCACCGGGAGCTGGCACCCTCGTCCCCCACAGACAGGCTCCCCTTGCTCTGCCAGAGTCCTTGCCCCACTTGGTGGTTTTGTTTGTTTTGAGACAGAGTCTCATGTAGCCCAGGCTGGTCTTGAACTCACCACGTAGGCAAGTCTGATTGCGAACTCCTAGTCTTCCTGCCTGTGCTTCCTGTGTGCTGGGATTATAGCTTTGTGCCACCATACTCAGCTGCCATGCTAGGCTTATTTTGTTGTTGTTTTTTTTTTTTTTTGAGACAGGGTCTCACTGTGTAGCCCTAGCTGACTTAAGACTCACTGTGTAGAACAGGGCTGGCCTCAAACTCACAAAGATCTACCTGCCTCTGCTTCCTAAGTGCTGGGACATGATAGGTTAAAAAGTAGCCTATGGATGAATCTGGTTGATCAGGAGAAAGCACCAGGACATAGATACAACTCCATCAGAATAGAGTTTATTAGCAAAGGAATACATGGGACAGATACCCTCCTGGGCAGGGAAAATGTCTGCCCCAGGTTGTGAGCTGGGGTCTTTTAAGGGGGAGGCTTCTCCTTCCTGCAGAAGGTGAGAAGATGTATTTTTTTTTTAAAGTTGGGCGGGGGGAGGAGGGGAGTGGGAGAGTGGGACTGTTAAAACCTGTTCTCTTTAGAGATCAAAGGGGAAGCCTGCTGTGTTGGCCAAACAGTGGAGAAAAGTCTGCTTCTCTTGACTTCAAAGACCAGGGTGCTTATCAGCTCTGGTCCCTTTTCTCAGGAGCTTGAGAAGTCCACGAGACCCTGTTGGTGAAGGGGAGGACTATCTGAACCTTAACATTCCAGCCTTTTGTGTTATAGGCTAGGGGGCGTCATTGTCATCTTGCTACTTCCTGCTGGACAGGGGTCG
Organism: Nannospalax galili; assembly: GCF_000622305.1. Taxonomy (NCBI): domain Eukaryota; kingdom Metazoa; phylum Chordata; class Mammalia; order Rodentia; family Spalacidae; genus Nannospalax; species Nannospalax galili. The sequence continues at coordinate 5,077,091 of NW_008343842.1, read as the reverse complement.
ACATGGGCGGGGGCTGGATTAGGGGTCGGTCAGACAGCGGGGGTTCCCTCTTCATGCATCTCAACAGGGTCCTCAATGGTTGACAGGTGCTTGTATACATGTGGAGGGAAGGAAAGTAACAACTGATTAAAATTAGTACGAGAGTAAGAGTTTTTAGATTTTGGTCCTGAAAATATCTGAAGAGGCAAGGAGCAACGGTTAGCACCAAGGTAATAGCTCATTTTTCTTCTTTCTTTTTTTCTTCTGCCAGGGCTGAACTTGAGAGTGATGGACTCAGGATTTGTTTTCAGGCATTTTGATAGCTGTTGGAGTGGCTAGATTCAGTGTCAGTTACCCTTCAAAGGCTTTAGATAGGGAGAGAAAACAAATTTAGCCATCATTTAATTTTTCAGGCTAGAACAGTAGTGGGTTGCCTCTCTTAGCTGTAGGTGGGCACTACAGTATTGCAGACCAAGATTTGAAGTCTTACACCTGAGTAACGTCTTATTAGGAACAAAATCATCAATGAGAGATAATTTTCTAGATAACATAAGAACTTTCGTCTAATGTCTGGGTTGTGTAATCCCTTGAACCCTTAAAATATATTGATGACTTTAATTTTTGGTTATACTTTCCTTTTGGGTGTTTAAGACCATACTGTTGGCCCAAATCAATTTATTTTTACTCTTAAGGTCGTATGAAGATTTGGTCCTCAGAGGTCACATGGGCTTGGGGGGGGGAGCCCCTGGCTCCTCAGGCTTTTCTTTTACCAGTTCCATCTATGTGAAGATAAGTCAAAAGGTCCTGCTTGACCGGGGCTTTGCTTGGAAGCATGGAGGAAATGTTTCCTCTGTGTTGACCCTCCTCTTTGCAGACTGGACATTGGTTTAAGTCCATCTTCTGGGGTCTCCATGGCTTCCTTGAACAAGAGGACAGGTGACTCACCAAAGTTACAGGACATTTCAAGAGATGTGCCATAGCCCCTGGAACTTGTTTGACCTCGGAAGGCAAGGAACAAAAATTTGTCCCGTTAAGTCCCTCTGACCAGATTAATATAGGCCTTAAAGTTTGGCTATTAAACATCCAATAAGGTTAGTTACACCAGTCTGGTACATTAATTACCATGTGTATGTAGATAGAGCTTGGGCAACATCCTTAAATAAACCTTGACTAGACATCCTTAGACTAGTTAACTAAGCTGCGACCTTAGAAATTTTAAGACAGTCTACATATTATCTTCGCACCTGTGTCATGCAATGCTGTGGAGGTCAGAAGAGGGCTTCAGATTCCCCTGGAACTGGAGTTAAGGACGGTTCTTAGCCACCATGTTCATCCTGGGAATCGAACCCGGATCCTCTTCCAGAGCAGTCAGTGCTCTTAACCGCTGAGCCATCTCTCCAGCCCCTCATTTCCTTTCTTAATAACCATGAGACATAATAACTAATAAAATTTCCATCTGTTGTGAGAATTCTTTTCCTGGGGATACTAAACAATGTTTTTCCCCTTTTTAGGTTGTAATATCAAACCAAAGTTTGATTACATTAAAGTTTTTCTGGGGAACTAATGAATTCACTGAGCTTACTTACAGAGATGACTGAGGGGTTGCTGAGGTATATGAGTGACCTGAGAGTATTTACATTGGAAAGCCTTAACCCAGGATCAAACCTTCCCTTCCTAGCCTTTTCCAGATAATATACTTTAGTCCTCCTCAAACCCAGGAGACCATATGATTAGGGCCAAATTACATACAGTTGGCTGGGAAGACCAGCTGGATACTCAGGTGAAGGTCCAATGACCCTGTTTAGACTTCATAACTGTTGGTGTGGGAGAGATGGGAGGGGTGTCCTGTCCATGAGGGGACACAGGGGCAGGGGTATTGGAGGCAGGGTCTGGAATCAAAGTAGAAGTTAGATACAGGAGGGATAAATGGGTTATTTGAGCTAGAAGCCAGAATAGGGGAGACTAGGGAATATTTGACAAGGAGGTGTTTAAGGTTTTGGATATACTCAAGTAGAGGAGAGTTAGTGGAAGGAGAGCGGGTGATGGACTTAGAGTGGCGCTGGAGAGGGGGAAGGTCGTGGTGTGGAGAGGGAGTTCGAGTTGGAGAAAGGAGGTGAGATGGGTTGGGCCCTGGAATGGGAGGCAAGGGAGAGTATAGCCAGGGGAGAGCATGGGGAGGGCTTGGCTGTGCCTCAGGCTGGGAAGCAGGAGGAGGTTGGGGGTGGGTCCTAATTGGAGGCAGTTCATTGGCTATGGTAGGATCAAAAGCTGAGGTGGAGGGATAGGCAGGAGGAGGTGGGGTGGAGGCCCCTGGTGGGTTGGGATCCTGTGAAACTGTCTTAGCCAGAAGAACCTGATGGGAAGAACATGGGACCCAGAGGGAGGGATTAGCACGGAGATCAAAGGAAGCTTGGATGTATGGTAATTTGGACTGTTGCCTTTACAATGGCAGAAATTTTCTAAATCTCTCAAAATATTGAAGTTTAAGGTTCTGGTGTCTGGCCAGAGTTATTATCTAACTTGTACTGAGGCCAGGCAGTGGTGTACAGGAACTTCAGGCGTTTTGGCCTAATTGTATCCGAAAGTCCTAGTTGTTTTAAGGATTTAAGAAGACAAGCAAGAGGTGTGAGACCCTGAGACTTTGAGTGGGTGGTTCTCTGACTAAGTACAGAGTGAAGAGGAGCTAGAGAAAGAACCGAGCAAGTGGGTAAGATGTAGAGACTGAGCCAAGCAGGAAGGAGACAAAGAAAATCCTCTCTCCATAGGGAGTCTGGGCAGGAAAGTGCAGTAGATGAGGAAGAGAGAGAGACAGGGAGGGAGTAGGAGGAGAAGGGGTTTGGCATCGGTCACGCAAAACGAGAACGAGGAGAACCAGGCATCAAAACAAAGCCTCCTTTTTTTTTTGTTGTGTGGGTTCGACAGTATTTTTGAGTTATTTCCAAGTCCCAGAAGGTGGCGTCCCACAGTTAGATCATCAGGGAGAGGAAAGGCGAGATCCTGTCCTGGACAGGAAGTAGTGCATGTTCCTATCTCTGGAAATAGCATCTTATATCCAGAGAAAGGAAGGAAAGGGTTTTCTGACACACGTGTGATTTCGAGGCAAATGAGAGGAGCAGAAAACCCTGCAATGAGAGCGTGACATGACCAGCCAGTAGATGGAGACAAAGTACAAGGAATGGGATGGGAGAAAAGTGGAAAAAAACGCAGTGAACCAGAAGGGAGGGAAGCTTGTGGAACAAGTTGATCCCAAGGTTTAGTAGAGGCTGAGGGAAGAGGAGCCCCAGAAGGGTGGTGGTTTAGTAGAGGTTTAGTAGAGCCCCAGAAGGGCAGTGGTGAGAGAGAGGGAGAGAGAGAGATAGGGAGAGAGAGAGTGATAGGGAGAGAGGTACTTAAAATTAACTTCTATATTTTAGTACCAGGAACCATGTTGTAGATTAAAGAGAGAATATTTTGGCTGAAAAAAATATTTTGGTGTTAATTTAACATTTTTAGTTTGCATGAGATTTTACTTAAAATTAATATGATACCAAGTAAATTAATTTTAAGAAGCATAAATTTATGTTGACTGTATATACATATTTAGTTATATAGTCTTTGCTGAGAATGTGGTTGGTTCATCATTTTTAAACCAAAACACCTTTGAAGTAGACAAACAAAATGAATACATCTTAAAACACCGTGAAAGTAAACAAAAAACAAAATGGTATTCAACAAATAGGATTTTACCCAACCAGCTTAGATGTCATTTTGTATAGGTAATTAGTGGTCTAAAGAAAGAGTTAAGTTTCCATATAGATTTGAGGTAGCATCTTTTTTTTTTTAAGAGCGAAATAACTGAAGGAAGTTAATAAAACCTTGTAGGAGGCAGGAAAGACAAAAGGAAACATTAACAGATTAGGTTAAGAATAAATAAAATGTAAATAGTACTGAAAATAATTCCATTAGCTAGTTTCATTATAGTCAGTAATACCCCCTGTTGAAATTAATTTACACCTTAGCGGTTCTCAACTGCACAGTGCCTTTACTCAGGCTGTTCTGTTGTTCTCCTCCTTGTCACAGGGTCTCAGGGCCAGCCTGAACCTGGAAAAGTCTTGGAGAACACATCTTGAGATAATAGGCTTGAGTCTAAAGTGGAAGGGCCAATCCCATTTCCAGAGTCAGTGTCTCAGTGAGCTCAAACAGCACATGACAATTTACCAATATAATATTACCCTGACAGGACATACCACTATGCCCAGCCTTGGCCTTTATAAAAAAATATTTAGATTTAAATTATTTACTTATTTATTTGTTTATTTATTTGTGTGTCTGTATGCCTGAGTGTGGGTTTATGCATGTGTATGTGTGTGGGTGCCTGCATAAATCAGAAGAAGGTGTTGGATCCCCTGAAGTTGCAGGCATTTGTGAGTTACCTGACATAGGAGCTGGGAACCAAACTCAGGTCCTGTGAAAGAGCAATACACACCCTGAGCCCCTTCAAGCCACCATACTTAATTTTTATCCCATGAATTTAAATTTATTCCAGCCTACTATGTGTTAAATCTTATGAATTTAAAAAATAGGTTTTTTTTGTGGTTCTGGGGATCAAAGTTTAATATATTTTAATGGCAAACTTATGGGGATAGCACAGAAGACAGACAGTGTTAGAAACATGTGCTTGCCTGCAGGGCATCTAACAATAATGGCAAACGGATGGGCTGGATCTAGGGTAAAAATACTGAAGATACCCTTGGTCTGCCATCCATGAGGAATTTACTTGTTTTTTAAAAATCCCAGCTGGACACGGTGGCTCATATCTATAATCTTAGCACTGGTGGGAGTCTGAGGGAGGAGGATCACCCCAAGTTCAGGGCCAGGCGAAGTTACAGAGTTCGACCCTCTTCTCAAAACAACAATGACAAATCTGAATGCTGGATCTTCCAGAGAAATTTACCATTTGTTTATAATCGAAGTAAAACTGAACGGCTCAAGCTTGTTCACTGAGATACTTTGACTTGCTGTAATGCTTCCCGTATGCATTTAAAATCCTCCCATGACTAGAGAGATGACTCAGCAGTTAAGAGCACTGGGTGCTCTTGCAAAGGATCCTGATTTGGTTCTCAGCGCCCACATGGTGGTTAACAACCTTCTGTAACTCCAGTTCCAGGGGATCTAACACCCTCTTCTGTCTGCCACGGGCACTGCACGCACTGGTGCACTCATATACATGTAGGCAAAACACTCACATACGCAAAATAAAAATAAAATATGAAAAAAATCTCCCAGTGAAGTCTGACATGGTGGCACAAGTCTCGGCTACGTGGGAACTGAGTGAGGCAGGAGAATTGCTTGAGTTCAGGGTTTCTGGATTTGCCTGGGCAATATTGCCAACCTTTTCTTTTTTGAGGCAGTGTCGTATGTAGCCAAGGCTGGCCTCAAACTCACTATATATCAAATGGTGACCTTTAACTTGTGATCCTCCTGACTCTTCCTCCTGAATGCTGGGATTACAGGTGTGCCTCACCGTGCCTGATTTACGTGGTTCCGATTCAAGCCCAGGGCTTTGTGCCAGCTAGGCAAGTACTCTACAAATTGAGTTACATCCCCTGCCCAAGACCCTGTCTTAAAAAAATATCATAAATACCAGGCTGGAGAGATGCTCATCAGTTAAGAGCACTGGCTGTTCTTGCAGAGGACCCAGGTTTGATTCCTAGCACCCACATGGCAGCTGTCAGCCATCTGTAACTCCAGTTCCAGGGGATCCAGCACCTTCTCCTGACCTCCTCTGGCATTGCCCGAGACACGGGTGCACTTACATACATGCAGGCAATACACTCATATACATAAAACAAAAAGAATAAAATCTAAAAGAATATAAATACAAATGAAATTGGCAAAATTGCCAATACCGGATTTCTGTTCCCCCAGTTTTCTATTTGGCGACTTAGGTGCCATGATGTGGGGTGAGTGGGAGGGGGGAGCTAGTGTTCAGAACTCTTAATAACAGGAAGAAACTGGAGTAGGGCTCAGAGGTACCACTCACTTAGCTTGCCTGAGGCCCTGGGTTCAGTCTCCAGTACAGCAGGAAAACAAATTAGAAAAGTATGCTTTCCACTGTCTATTTTACAAAATATAGCATTTGTTTAAGAGAGTACATGTTCTCAGCCCCTTCCATCTGTAATCCATCACTAGGGAGGCTGAGGCAGGAGGATAACTGGGAATTCAAGGATAGCCCAGAGTACAGAGTGAGAGTTTATCTCAAGAAAACAAACAGGCTGGAGAGATGGCTCAGCAGTTAAGAGCTCTGCCTGCTCTTACAGAGGACCCATGTTCAGTTCCCAGCACCTTCATGGCATGACCTAACTTCCTCTTCTGGCCCCTGTGGGCACTGCACAACATGGATGCATTTACATACATGTAGGCAAAACACTCATACACATAAAATATAAACAAATAACTAAAACAAAGCTGGGCATGGTGACACACATCTTTAGTCCCAGCACTTGGGAGGCATACGCAGGTGGATCTCCGTGAGAGATCACAGAAATCCAGGCTACCCTGATCTACATAGTGAGTTCCGGGCCAGCTGGGGCTACAGAGAGATCCTATCCCAAAAAGCCAAAACAAATATCCACAAAAGTCCAACAAGCAGGAATTTGATGAGATGGCTCATCCAGTCAAGGCACTTGCCACCAAGCCTGATGAACCGAGTCTGGTCTCTGGAACCCATTTGACAGAACTGATTCCGCTGTTGTCCTCTGACCTTGACATGTGCACTGTGGCATGATTGTGCACACCTCCCCCCCCGCCCCAAATAAGTAAATGTAATAAAAACCCTAACAAGCAAACAAAAAGTTTATTCTGGGCCAAGCATGAGTGAACATGCTGGGGAACACAGATTGAGATTGATGCCCTAAAGTAGCACATTCAGCCCTGGAAGAGGTTACATGAACTTTCATAGTCACACAACCAAAGAACGTTAAAAAAAAAATCAGTATGTTTACCAAATACATCCGTGAGAACATGAGGCCAGCAGTCACAGCAAAGTGGGGAATCTGTGGTAGGTCTCAGATGCTATCTGATGGCGTTCTTTGCTCTGGGGTTGGTGAAAGGTAGTGGTCTGCAGTTAAGGCACTCCGAAGGTTTTGCCTAATGGTCACAAAGATCAGTTACAGAGGCAGGTGATACATGGTTGTCAGGGGGACTCAAGATCACTGGGGTAATTTAGTCTGTAGCATATAGTCTCAAGTTATAGCATTCCACTGTGCCACCATCACGAGTTCAGTCAGTCAGCTGGCCCCCTCAGTGCAGGTGTGACTTTTCACAGAGTTTCAGTGACCACGTCAGCTCATAAGGCATCTGTGGTGTACTGCATGCACATGTATGCTGCTTGCTGGTTGGATGTTTTTTTGTTATTATAATTTGACGTGGGTAGCACACAGATAGATGTCTTCAGCAAGACTGCCCAGCCAGGCATGGTGGCATACCCACAATCCCAGCTAGTTGAGGGACTGAAGTAGGAGGATTTATAGTTCAAGGCTAGCTTAGCAGTATAGCAAGACTCGGTCTCAAAAGCACCCCGCACCCAACAAAAAGACCCTGGCCATCCAGATGGGTCTCAGTGTGTGTTCTATAGAGCGCTCACAGCTGCACCCCCAAAGCGCAGAGCTATTAACGATTCTGAGCAATTAGAGCACTGGGCATTGGAAGAGGAGTTTTGAATCAGTTTTGTGGACTCTTCTTTTTGAGACAAGGTCTTAATTCATAGCCATGTCTGTCCTGGAACTTGCAGTCTTCCAGCCTCTGCCTCCCTAGTACTGAGATGACAGGTGTGGACCAGTTATGTCCAGTTACCTGGGGTGCTATGGTACCCAGGGCTATAACATGTGGTTTCTCCATCCCGTGAGTAGAGGGCACGCTCTTGCAAAAAAGGATTTATAACGAGTTACTTCCTGCCCACTGCAGTCAGTTTGTAGGCAGTTTATTTCCAGCAGCCGTGGTGTGGACTCTGTATGTACTCCGCTTTTTAGCAGGTCACGCTAGGAAGCTGCTGTTGTGCGTGTATGTGGTGGCTGAAAGTTCAATTCTTCTGGGGTTTTTTTGGAGCTAGGTCTCAGCTCTGGCTGGCCTGGAACTCCTCCATTTTGCAAACCAGAAAGTGTCTTGTTAGGCAGCTGTTCCCCAGCCCCCTCCAGTCCCCAGCGTCCAAGTCTGCTTTCAGTTTCTGTGACTCTGGCCATTTAGTAAAAAACAGGCAGGATTTTTCTTGTTCGTGATTGGTGTGACCTCTTAGCACAGTGTCTTCAAGGTATAGCCATGTGTGTGCATATGGTGGGTGAGAAAATCACCCCTCCCCCACCGTGTTTGTGTATTTTGAGGCATGGCCTCATTCTCTAACCCTGGTTGGCTTTAAACTCATTGTATAGCCTATGTTGACCTCCAACTTGGTGGTAATCCTCCTGCCTCAGACTCCCAACTGTTGGTATCACAAGCATGCATTATTGTACCTGGCTTCAGCACTTTCCTTCCTTCCTCCCCACTCCCCCTTCCCGACCCCCCAACAAAGTTTACCGTATATTGTAGGAGCAGGCTGGGCAGTGACCAGAGTGCTACCTGTAACCTGTTTCTCTTTTTTACTGCTGTGTGTCTCCATAGTGATTTATTTTGGGGTGTTCTCTGAGTGGCCCCATGGGCTGCTTTTCCATCCTTTCACTCCTGCACAGGGGAAGGCATGTTTGAGCCAGGCACAGAGATGTTCTTAGGACACCAGCCCCATCTAGTAAAAAGACCATCTAGTAAAAACACTTCCATGCATGTTTGCCACTTGGTCCCAATGTGCTGTTCCAGACCCTGTGGCAAGAGAATGTCATTCTTGTCGATTCACATCGTTTCTGCAGCTGCCTGGGCCTTCAAAGATTAAGCGCACCACGTGTGTGCAATGTCCATGGAGGGCAGACGAGTTCGTCAGATCCCCTGGAACTGGAGTTGGGGATGGTTGTGAGCTGCCATGTGGGTGCTAGGAATCCAACTCAGGTCTTCTGCAAGAGCAGCCAGTGCTCTTAACCACTGAGCCATCTCTCTAGTTTACCAATTTTCAATAGTGTTTATTTGGGACCTGCCAGGTAGATGAGCGTTTAGCTTGTGGGACCTGCTTCTCCACTCCCTGTGCTCCCAACAGCATCTTCATGCTGCTGAAGCTTCTCCGTTGTTATCCTTGTAAACCCAAGTGAACCCCAGTTACCCTGTAAGTTAAGACTGTGTATTCCTAGGACTGGGAGGCAGGCAGCTCATTGGTAGCATGCTTGTCTAGCCTGTGCGATGCCCCGAGAATGTATTTCTCAACCTTATCTGGACCTGCCAAGATCTGGGAGTTTGCATCTCTTGATGCTTTTTTCTTGCCTTGTGAATGATCTGTGCAGGTCATGGGCAGTCACCGGAGTCTGTTTTAGGTAATTGAGGTTGGATTCTTTTCTTTCTTAAGTTAGGGTCTCATGTAGTCCTGGATCCTCCTGCCTTTGCCTCCCAAGTGCTAAGATTACAGGTGTGCACCCCACACCTGATTTATATAGCTCTGGGAATGGAGCCCAGGGCATTGTGAATGCTGGGCAAGCGCTTACCAACTGAGCCACATTCCCAGCCCTAGGTGGACCTTATGTAAATGTGGTAGTCCCAGCCCCTTGCCCCAGGATATGCCCTGGACCCTCAGCCCTTCCTCCTGGCCTAGGGCCCTGCTGCCACCTGCAACTGAAGCCCGGATTCCTGGCTTCCTTTCCCCTTCCTGTCTCTCTTTAGCCCCGCAGTTTGCTGAGAAAGAAAGTTCTGGGTCCCTTCTGGAGTTCGGATTGAATTGCTTTTGGGCATTGTGCACTGTTCAGTGCATGAGTGGAGAAACTCAATTTTATTTATGCCATAAAATCTTCTGACATTCGAAAAGTGTGGGCAGGGCTCGGAGGAAGCTTCCTGCGGGGGCAAATCTGGATGGATCAGACAAGTCCTGGGAGATAGTGGACTAGGAGTGGGAAGATAGCTCACTTCTCCTCTCCTGGGTGTGCCCTGGGGCAAGGGGAGCTGTGCTTACAGGCTCTGACTCTTCAGTGCCTTGTAAATTTCCTCTCATGGGGCTTGACCAACCTTTATTTTGTTTTGTTTTGGTCTTTTTGAGATAGGGTCTCCCTGTATTCCTGGCTGGCCTGGAACTCACCATGTAGACCAGGCTGGCCTCAGTCACAGAGATCTGCTTGCCTCTGCCTCTCGAGTGCTGGGACTAAAGGTGTGTGCCACTCACTGCCTGGCTCAACCAGCCTTTAAAGAGTTGGATGGGGGGCCTGGGAGATGACTCAGTGAATTAGAGGGAATACTGCTCTCACAGAGGACTTGAGTTCAGTTCCCAACCCCCATGCCTGCTGATGCATAACTGCCTGTAACTCCAGCCCCAAGGGATCTGATGCCCTTTTCTGGCCTCTGCTGCCACCTGCACTCATGTGCACGTAGCTGCATACATACACATACACATAATTAAAATAAAGGGGCTGGAGAGATGGCTCAGTGGTTAAGAGCACTTACTGCTCTTCCAGAGGATCTAGGTTCAGTTCCCAGCACTCATGGAGGCTAACATCCATCCTTAACTCCAGTTCCAGGGGATCTAACAACCTCTTTTGGCCTCTGCAGGCACCAGGCACACAGGTGGTACACTTACATACAGGCAGACAAAACACAACACACACAAAATAAAAATAAATGAAATCTTTAGAAAAAAATTGGGGGCTAGAGAGATGGCTGTTCTTGCAGAAGACCCGGGTTCGAATCCTAGCACTCACATGGCAGCTAACAACTATCCGTAACTCCAGTTCCAGGAGATCCGACAGCCTCTTCTGTCTTCCTCGGGCATTGCATGACACTGATGCACTTACCTATATGCAGGCAATACACGCATACACATAAAATTAAAAATAAAATATTTTTCAAAAGAAAAACAATCTTAGCTGGGCATGGTGGCACACGCCTTTAATTCCAGCACTCAAGAGGCAGAGGCAAGTAGATCTCTGAGCTCAAGGCCAGCCTGATCTACATAGTGAGTTCCAGGTCAACTGGGGGGTATAAGGAGCCCCTGTTTCAAAGACCTCCGTGGCATTGCATGACACAGGTATACTCACATACATGCAGGCAATACACTCATACACATAAAATAATAATAAATAAAATATTAAAAACACTATTACTACTACTAATAATAAAACAAAGTCTTAAAAAGTTGGATAGGGAGCCTGGGAGATGGTGCAGTGGGTAAGGATGCTTGCCATCAAGCCTGGGAACCTGGGGACATGGCAGAGCTCCAGCCTGGCCTGGAGAAATAGAGCCCCAGCTGCATCCTGAAGACTGAGCAGAGTCCTCATCCACGTGGTGTGCCTTTTTAGAAGGGTCCCCGTCATGGTGGGTGTGCAAGGTGGGCTCAGCAGGAATTGTCATTTGCCCCCACGCCCTTCATGCTCTCTTAGTTCTGTCTGCACCCCCCCCATAGCTGGGGTTACAGACTTTTGTGGGGATGCCCATCTTGTAATATAGGTGCTGGGATCCGAACTCTAGTCCTCATGATTGGTGCAGCAAGCTCTCTTAACCACGGAGCCACCACCTCTCTAGCCCCCGAGGCTCTAGTCTCTGTGGTGTTCTTTGAGTACTTCCTGTCCAACCCAGTGGGCAGGAGGGTGGAGGGGCCTAGCAGAGCTTCGAGAGGGTGGAGGGGGCTGCGGACTGGGATTCTGCCAGGGGGTCCTGAGCCCTGACTGAGCTCCTTTCCTCCCTCCCTCCCTGCCCTGTCCAGATTGCCTCTTCAAGGTGTGCCCCATGAACCGCTACTCAGCACAGAAGCAGTACTGGAAGGCTAAGCAGACGAAGCAGGACAAAGAGAAGATCGCTGACGTGGTGTTGCTACAGAAGCTGCAGGTGTGTGCGTGCGTGCACCAGGAAGTAGGGGTGCATGCGAGGGGTCATTGGGGGCCCCACAGATAAGCTGAGGATTCTGAAAAGAGACTGCAGTAGAAGGCTAGGAGTGGGGGCGGGCAGGGATTGAAGTGCCCACCTGGTGACCCAGAGTCTGTATATACTCTTTGTGCTAATTACGCGGTGGTCATGGCCATATACCAGGGCACATGGCTCAGCGATTAGATATGGACATGCTGTGCAGTGACTCAGCTTGGTTCCTTGGGCACATGAGTAGTGCTGTGGTACTTCACGGGTGGGTGGCCATAGGCTCCTATGGGCCGGAGCGCAGCTCCCATGTTGGCAGTTTGTTTGGTCAGAGCGCAGACCTGGTCCAGTGCTGTTGCTGACAGTAGGAAGCTTGGACCTGGGTCTTCAGCATGCAGCCTGCCTCTGAACTCTTGCTTCCTTCAGCCCCCTTCCCCTGCACCCCACTACCCTGAGAGGGTGGGACTGAGGGTGGACTGGTGGGTCCTACCCTGTGTCTGTGACCTGACTGGAAAGAGAGGGCTGTCCCAGACTTCCTTTCCCATACATGCTGAGGCTGAGCTGGGAGTATGGCCCAGAGGCAGGGCTCATTCCTGAGCTGGGTACTCAGAGCCACACACTGTAACTACGGAGGGTCGTGTGACATGACATCGTTCCTCAGCAGCACCATGGCCCTGGTTTGATTTACAAGACCTCATGGGTCTGGCGGCAGCACTTAGGGACGGGAAGGGCAGAGGGGCCACTGTGCTCAGAATGTACCAGTCAGTTGGAGGAGGTGTCCTCAGGAAGCTTCTGGACCTGATGGTGCAGCAGTGCTTAAAGAGGTGGCCCTCCGAGGTGACAGGGTACAGTGGGGAGAGGGTGGGGGTATGCACATAACTTTAGGTTCCTGGATGTGTTGGAGGCATGGGCATTCCGGGTCCTCCCAGCAGGTGCTTAGCCAGGGCTGGGTGTGAACTGTAGGTCTGTGTCCCTGTGCTTGGAGGCTCAGGTTGTTGCCTTAATGGCAGGGACACCCCATCCTTGAAGGTCCCTCTGGATGCAGCACTGGAAATTCATGGGGGAGCCAGGGTGAGTGAGAGCGCCTGTGTATACATTGGGGTGTCTCTCTGAAATATCTTCTGAACCCCCTTCCTTGCCCCATGTGTCTGCAGCATGCGGCCCAGATGGAGCAGAAACAAAATGACACGGAGAACAAGAAGGTGCATGGCGACGTGGTGAAGTATGGCAGCGTGATCCAGGTGAGGTCTGTGGGCATCTCCCTCCTGCCAAGAGACCTGGGTACCAGCTTACGCTGCCTCCGAAGTGTGGTGTGTGTGTGTGCGTGTGCGTCTGTGTGTGTGTGTGTGTGTCTGTTTGTCTGTGTGTCTGTGCATCACCAGTGGGTGACTTGGTACCACCCTTTTCACCTGCACATCTGTCTGTGCCCGGGGTCACAAGCACATCACACATCTGGAGCTAGGTTGTCTCAGAGTTTGGCTCTGCCATTCCTTAAGTGGGGTGACCCTGGGGAAACTCCTTAGCTCCCTGGTGCCTCATCTTTTCCTATTTGTAAAAGCAAGCTGGTGAAAGCATTTGACCCTGGGGATTGTTGTGAGATTACACGAGCTAGGGTTGGGGATGTAGTTTCACGGATAGATTGCTAAATTTGCATGTACGAAGCCCTTGGTTTGACTCCTAGTACCACATAAACTGGGCGTTGGGTGCACACCTGTAAATCCAGCACTTGGGAGGCAGAGGCAGGAAGACCAGAAATTCCAGATCATCCTATCCTGGCTGTATAGGTAGATATATAGGATAGCCTGGGCTCCTACATTAGAACCTGTCAAGGGGCTGGAGAGATGGCTCAGGGGTTAGGAGCACTGGCTGCTCTTGAAGAGGACCCCAGTTCAATTCCCAGCACCCATATGGTGGCTAACAACTGTCTGTAATGCCAGCTCCATGGGACTCTGACGCCCTCTTCTGACCTCTGTGGGCATTGCAGGACATGGGTGCACTTGCACACATGCAGGCAATACACGCATACAAAAAATAAAATCAAATTAAAAAAAAATAAAAGCCAAGGGCTGCTCTTGAAGAGGACCCCAGTTCAATTCCCAGCACCCATATGGTGGCTAACAACTGTCTGTAATGCCAGCTCCATGGGACTCTGACGCCCTCTTCTGACCTCTGTGGGCATTGCAGGACATGGGTGCACTTGCACACATGCAGGCAATACACGCATACAAAAAATAAAATCAAATTAAAAAAAAATAAAAGCCAAGCGTGGTGGCACATACCTTTAATCCCAGCACTTAGGAGGCAGAGGCAGGTGGATCTTTGTGAGTTCGAGGCCAGGCTGGTCTACATAGTAGGAAGGTGATCCTTGGCTACATAACAAGTTTCAGGCCAGCCAGGGCTACATGATACCTGATACCCAGTCTAAAAAACAAAAAAACGAGGGGAGAGGCAGAAACTATGGGGACCCCTTTCAAACATCAGATAGTAGACTATCTGTCAAGTGATCACAGACTATTATGTCTTCTGAGCAAGGGGGTTTGTGGGCAAACAATCCTTTCTCAGTCTACAAAGTTGGCTCCCCCACCAGCCCTCCCCTCTTCAGTTTTGTGAACATTTGTTAATTCTGTGGATGTTTTCTGCTCTTTTTTTTAGAAACAGAATCTCACTATTTAGCCCTGGCTAGCCTAGAACTCTCTATGTAGACCAGGCTGGCCTGGAATTCACAGAAATCCGCCTGTCTCTGCCCCCTGAGCGCTGGAATCACAGGTGTGTGCCAATACCCTAAGCAGTTTTTTTGTTTTTTGTTTTTGGTCTTTTTGAGACAGGGTCTCCCTGTAACCCCGGCTGTCCTGGAACCACTATGTAGAACAGGCTGGCCTTGAACTCACAGAGATCTGCCTGCCTCTGCCTCCTGAATGCTGGGATTAAAGGCATGTGCCACCACGCCCAGCTAGCAGTTTTTTAATATTTATTTATTTTTATTTTATGTGTATGAGTGTTTTACCTGCATATATGTAAGTAAATACACCACATGTGTGCAGTGCCCATGGTATCCAGAAGAGGACTTTGGATCTCCTGGAACTGGAGTTAAAGATGGTTGTTAGCCACCATGTGGAATGCTGGGAATTGAACCTGAGTCCTCAGCAAGAGCAGTCAGTGCTCTTAACCAGTGAGCCATCACTCTAGTCCCCCAGTAGTGGATTTTTTTTTTTTAATGGTCTTTTTGAGACAGGGTCTCCCTGTAGCCCTAGCCAGCCTGGAACTCACTGTGTAGACCAGGCTGGCCTTGAACTGAGAGATCCAACTGCCTCTTTTGTTTCTTTATTATGGTGCTGGGATGAAACAGGATCTTGTGCACTCCTGACATGCACTCTCCCACCGAATTACACCTTTGCCTGGCATGAAGTTTTGAAACTAGCTATTTCTCTGTGACAAGATGTGCATGCTTGTGTCCGATTGTGGTTGTGACTGTGTGTATCAGCCTGCGACAGCATGCCTGACAATCTATGTGTCCAAGGGTCCAGTGGTCCGCAGTGCTCTCCTAGCTGAGAGTCTGGACCCCAGGCCTGGTGACCTCACTCCCACCCCACCTGTGCCCAGCTTCTGCACATGAAGAGTAACAAATACTTGACGGTGAACAAGCGGCTTCCAGCCTTGCTGGAGAAAAATGCCATGCGGGTGACGCTGGATGCCACAGGCAACGAGGGCTCCTGGCTTTTCATCCAGCCCTTCTGGAAGCTGCGGAGCAATGGGGACAATGTGAGCAGAGGGCTGGGGCAGGAGGAGCCTGGGCCACACCCCAGAGGGGTTTCTGCTGGGATCCCTTGTGGGGACTGGATGGGGGTCCCATCTCTTTCCCAGAATTAGGACAGAGCAGAGAGGCTGGAGGCTTTCGTTTCTTCCCACTTCATCCTGTCCCGTCTTTCCCGCAAAGGTGGTCGTTGGGGACAAGGTGATTCTGAATCCTGTCAATGCAGGGCAGCCTCTGCATGCTAGCAGTTACGAGCTCAGTGACAATCCCGGCTGCAAGGAGGTGAGGTGCTTGAGGGGGTACCCTGGGGCTGAGGGGCAGCCACAGAGCCCTACTGGTGTGCAGCCCGGTTGCCCAGCTGGGATTTGGCACCGGGGGCTGGGCTGGCTCCCCTTTGTCTGGTCTTATTCTGCCAGCTGTGTCACCAACCTGTCTGCCACCTCCCCCCTCCACAGGTCAACTCTGTGAATTGCAACACCAGCTGGAAGATCAACCTGTTCATGCAATTCCGGGATCACCTTGAGGAGGTGTTGAAGGGGGTAAGGACCAAGCCCAAACCGCCCCCCTTCCTACCGCTCTGCTTCCCAACATCAGGCTGTCTATTCCTACCACTGTCTGGACACTGCACCGCTCGGACCTCCCTCCATCTCCAGAACCCCCTCCCCCGTGTGCTTTGACCACCTCTTCCTCCCCTGGTTGTGAGCTGCAGTTACTTCCCTAGCTCAGGGAGTGTCAGAGTTCTGGGAACCCTGTCCTCCACCTTGGGGTGGCCAGATGTTTTCTTGTTGCTGTTGTTAGTTTTTTTGAGACAGGGTCTCCCTGTAGCCCCAGCTGGCCTGGAACTCACTGTGTAGACCAGGCTGGCCTCCATCTCACAGAGATCCACCTGCCTCTGCCTCTGCCTCCTGAGTGCTGGTATTGAAGGTATGAACACCATACCCAGCCTAGGGTGGCTAGATCTTTGAGCACCCTTCCCTTTCTCCCGATTCTGCGCTGTGGGCCCTACCCTGTGCCCGAAGTGCTCGTTGGCAAGGAGGAAGAGGTTCAGGGTCAATGCCTCCTCCCTACTTGCCATTCAGGGTCAGCACCTATCCTCTGTCCCCAGACAGGCCAGTGTGTTGTACTAGGAGAGGAGAGGGTCTGCCACCTTTGAAAAGAGGTGGGCCTGGGGGGCAGAGAAGCCTGGGAAACTTGCATGAAGTCTGAGGCAGAGGGAGAGAATGTTCAGGAAACCCTGAAAACTAGGTTTCTGGAGCAGGCTGCAGGGGGTACAGGTGGTCTGATAGAGGGGTAGATTTCGGAGCAGCAGAGAGTGTGGGACTCCTCAGCTAGGAGAATAATCTGGGGAGACCTGTGTGGGTACTGGGCACAGAGGCAGCCATTTGAGGCCATCCTGCTCCCTGCCCCTCGATTGCTGAAAAACCCCCTTTGGTGCCCTTTGCCTAAGGCGGTGCTTAGACTTCCTTCCTCCTTCATCCCTCTCATCACCCTGGCTGCTCAAATACATTCTCCCTCTGACCTTTGCATGTTATCTATGCATCAGTCAGAGCCCAGGCTGTGTGCCCCTCTGCAAAACCTCCCTGTGACCCATTCTAGCCTCGTGTCTGGGCAGCAGTTAGAAAATAAAGAAGCCCTTGGGCCCAGCCCTAGTCTGTTCTCACTTCAGCTTCCGGTGAGGACATGACGGTGCCAGGGTTAGAGTCTAGGCAAGCTGGAAACAAGGCTTTCTCATCTGAGTCCACCCTTCTGTTTCTTGCTCTGCATCAGTTTCACACCATGCCTGGGTTCTGCAGCAGGGACTGAAGGACTCCGTGTGTGAATGGTCAGTCACTCGCTCCTGCCTCCGTGGGTGTCCACTGAGCACTGTGTCTAGAGCTGGGTTCAGTGCAGAAGACAGCCTGTGTCATTAGTGATATCCATGGGCTGACCCACAGAGGGCCGAGGGGGAAGGGGGAGGAAGTATGCCCTGGAGCTAAGGAAGGGACATAGATCTCATTTGCTGCTTGCTGTGTCACTCTTGGATGGGACACCTCCTGTCAGTGTGTCTGAGTTAGTGTAGTGTTAACTTCATCAAACACTGTGATCCAATTTCTGCCTGGAAGTCAGAGTTGGCCCCCCACTTTACAGAGGAGGTGACTGAGACTCAGGGACCTTAGAGAACTTATCCCAGCCTCTCATGGCTTGTGATAACAATTAGAAAATAATTAAATCAGGATTCAAGCTCTGATTTTCTGTCTGGAAGTGACTAGGCCATAGCTGCCACCTCAGCTGCTACAGGGAACAAAAGAAATGGCAACCAGGAAGACAGGGCCTAGAAAAGGGCAGCCCTGGCCCAGGAGACTGAGAAACGGAGGTGTCCCTCCTGCCTTCCCAGAGAGGGTGACTGGAGCCGGCCTTCAGAGGTGTCTGGAGGGATCTGCAGGGGTAGGAGGTGCCAGGTGGGTTTGAATACAGGAATGTGGCGTTGAGGGCTGTGCATGACACAGGGCTGTGCTGACCAGGTCTCTGGCTGCCCTGTGGCTTCTGTGACCTCGGACTCCTTCCCCTTTGCTTGCCGTCCTTGGAAAGAGCGAGAGTGGTCCTGCAGGCTGCACCTGAGAGATGGGGCCCTGCACAGGGCTCCTGAGCCTGATGCTGTGGCTGTGGCCATCTGACTCTGTCCCTTGACCCCAACCCCAGGGAGATGTGGTGCGGCTCTTCCACGCAGAACAGGAGAAGTTCCTGACTTGTGATGAGTACAAGGGCAAACTGCAGGTCTTCCTGCGCACCACACTGCGCCAGTCGGCCACCTCAGCCACCAGCTCCAACGCACTCTGGGAGGTGGAGGTCAGAGTCTTACACCCTGGATTCCACCTCCCCCCGACCCCCAGTACCCAGGAAGATGGAGTGACGGTCCTGCCCTGCCCCTGAACCCCTCTATAGCCAAGAGGCTGGGGGGGCCCAGGTTCTCACAGGTCTCCTGGCTTCCCTGGGTCTGGGCTTTCCTAGTTCTGGTCGCTCCTTCCTACCTCACCCCCATGTGCCCCCAGGTGGTCCACCATGATCCTTGCCGAGGAGGAGCTGGCCACTGGAATGGTCTATACCGCTTTAAGCACCTGGCCACAGGCAACTATCTGGCTGCTGAGGTGAGCGGGGAGTAGAGGATGTGTGCACGATCTGGTGTATATGCTATTCCATGTGTGCTGGTGATGCTGGGCTGGTGTGCGTGCATGCCTGTGTGTAGAGGGGCCATGCAGCACTCCCCTGACAGCTCTCCTGGGAGTCACATGAGCTTTGGGGCTGGGGTAGGCACCCTGGGAGTGATCCTGTGTTGGGGTGGGGTTTGTGGGTGTAGCTTGGTCCCTAGCAACTCCCTGACGTTGTGTTTGTATCCAGGAAAACCCAAGCTACAAAGGTGATGTTGCAGACCCCAAGGCAGCAGGATTGGTGAGAAAAAACAACACGCCCACCCTGGTGGTAGAGGGGAGTCAAGGAGGGAAAGGGAGACTGAGGAGTCTGGGGAATAGGTGGACTCGGGAGAAGGGAGAAGGGGGTCTTGCCTGACCTGGGGTCCTCATCTGTTCCAGGGGGCCCAGAGTCGTGTAGGCCGCAGGAACGCAGGGGACAAGATCAAGTACCGTCTCGTGGCCGTGCCCCATGGCAATGACATTGCCTCTCTCTTTGAGCTGGACCCCACAACACTGCAGAAAACCGACTCCTTTGTGCCCCGGTGGGTGTGAACCATGTGTCTGGGGGCTGACCTGGACCATCCTGTCTCAGGGACTCTCTTAGCCTCCCATCCTTTGTCCTGAGGTCCTTTGGTCTCTGAAGCCCCTTGGAGATGCAGCTCTGAGACCTGTCGGCAGCTGGCTTGTGTGTGCACACGGCTGTGTGCTGCACCTGGGTGCTGCCCTGTGCTTATGTGTTGTGTTGCTTCTTGGCTGCCAGCCTGGTCCAGTCCACCCCAGGCACAGGGTGTCCAAGAGTTTGCAGCCCAGCAGCGTGGGGAACCCAGACTTTGATTAGGGAGGTTGGGCTCCAATTCCTGTAAGGTCTGGCTAACTCTGAGAACGTAGTACATCACATCTAGAAATTTCCCGAGGCTAGGGATGCAGCTCAGTTGGTAGATGCTTGTCTAACATGCACGAAGCCCTGGGTTCAGTCTCTAGTCACACATAAACCAGGGGAGGTGTCTCATGCCTATAATCCCAGCACTTAGGAGACTGAGACAGGAGGATCAGGAGTTCAAGCTCAAGGTCATCATCATCTATGTTGTAATGAATTTGAACCCAGCCTGTGCTGCTTGAGATCTTGTCCCAAAAATTAAGTAAATAAATAAATAAATAGGGACTGGAGAGTTGGTTCAGTGGTTAAAAGCACTGGCTGCTCTTGTAGAGAACCCAGGGTCAGTTCCCAGCACCCACATGGTGGCTAACAACTGTCTGTAACCCCAGTTCCAGGGGAATCTGATGCCCTCTTCTGACTTTCACAGGCACTGCATGCATGTGGTATATAGATATACATATAGGTAAAACACTCATACACATAAAACAAAAACCAGGTAATTAAGCTGGGCGTGGTAGCACATGCCTTTAATCCCAGCACTTGGGAGGCAGAGGCAGGAAGATCTCTGTGTGAGTTCAAGGCCATCCTGGTCTACATAGTGAGTTCCAGGCCAGCTGGGGCTACTGGGAGACCCTGTCTCAAAAAGACCAAAAAAAAAAGAGAGAAAGAAAGAACCCCCCCCTGCAAAAACCAGGAAATTAAAACTGTTTAAATTAAGATAAATAAGTACATAAAAGGACGTATCCTGGGAGCTGTCTGCACCCCCCTTACCTCTTCTGTCTTCCTTCAGGAACTCGTATGTGCGGCTGCGGCACCTCTGTACCAACACCTGGATCCAGAGCACTAATGTGCCTATTGACGTAGAAGAGGAGCGGCCTATCCGGCTTATGGTGTGGGCCCTGTGCATGGGGCTGGGGCCTGGGCCTGGGCTGGAGCTTGTCTCCTGTGCCCTACTGACCCTTGTCTCTACAGCTGGGCACCTGCCCCACCAAGGAAGACAAGGAGGCCTTTGCCATTGTGTCGGTGCCTGTGTCTGAGATCCGAGATCTGGACTTTGCCAATGATGCAAGCACTATGCTGGCCAGCACTGTGGAGAAGCTCAATGAGGGTTTCATCAGCCAGAATGACCGCAGGTGGGCCACAGGGGGCAACATGGGATTGTGGGAGACAGTGGTGGAGCAGCATGGGGCTGTGGAGGGCAATGAGGTGGGAGCATGGGGCTGTGGGGCAGCATGGGGCTGTGGGAGCCACTGGGCGGGCAGCTGAGCTGCTCTCTGGGGTCATGGACAAAAGAGTTGCAAACCAGAAACCAGGTAGATGAGGTGAGGTTGAGGACAGAGGCGGGGCTATTGTTGGGTCTCTGGAGTTGGAAGCCAGCCAAGCTGCTCAAACCCTCCCAGAATGACCCTATGATGGAAGCCCAGGGGCTCAGAGGAGTTAGGGGGACATGCTCAGGGTCACACAGCTGTAAGGGGTAGCCAGATGTGATGTAGACCCCTTCATGCCAGACACATTCCCCTCGCCCTGCAGCCTTTTTCAGACTACAGTGTTCTGAGCTTCAGAGTCTTGGGGCAGTTTGGGGTCCAGGGTGGGTCTGTGGGATGTTTTCTGAGAGCAGTTTGATATAGAGCCAGAGAGGGAGGGACTGATGATGGGCTTGGTGCTGGGGACAGCTGGGCTGGTGATTGACTCTGAGGGCTGAGCTTTGGAAGGGCTGTTTGCCTGTGGGGGCCATGCTGAGTGGGCCCTCGGGAAGCTGTCCAGGCCCAGCACATCACACTTGTCATCTCTGGTGTTCCCTCCTCCAGGTTTGTCATCCAGCTGCTGGAGGACCTGGTGTTTTTTGTCAGTGATGTTACCAACAACGGGCAGAACGTTCTGGACATCATGGTCTCCAAGCCCAACCGGGAGCGACAGAAGCTGATGCGGGAGCAGAACATCCTCAAGCAGGTGCTTGTGCTCCAGAGCCCACATTTCTCATTGCTGGAATACTGAAAGGGGCCATGGTGGAGCCTAGACTGCCCCAGTAAGGGGCTGGGGTGTGGCTCAGTGGTGGAGCCCCTGCCTAGAAAGCCCCAGTGAGGGGCTGGGGTGTGGCTCAGTGGTGGAGCCCCTGCCTAGAATGCCCCAGTGAGGGGCTGGTATATGGCTCAGTGGTAGAACCCCTACCTAGAATCCCCCAGTGAGGGGCTGGGGTGTGGCTCAGTGGTGGAGCCCCTGCCTAGAATCCCCCAGTGAGAGGCTCTGTGAGTTTGAGGCCAGCTTGGTCTACATAACAAGTTCCAGGCCAGCCAGGGATACATAGTGAGACCCTGTCTCAAAAACCAAACAAAAACTGGGTATGGTAGCTTGAACTTGGATATGGGAGGATTCCTGGGGCTTGCTGGCTACCCAGACTAGCATAGTGGGTGAGCTCCAGGCTAATGGAGAGACCCTGCCTTGGATAAAGTGGACGGTGTGCCTGAGGATGACAGCTAAGATATGTCATGAACTTGCACATACGCACACATAAGCGCGCGCGCGCACACACACACACACACACACACACACACACACAGGTAGGCTGAGGCATGTTGGGATTCTGGCTGGGCATAGGGTGGTCAGTGTGAGATTGGGACAATGGCAAGTGGGCTGGGGTCGTGGTCCAGCTGAGCATATCAGCTCTGGAAGCTTGGGGTGGAGTCAGTCAGGGCTGGGGATTGGGGGTTGGTGAGGGGTGCAGGCAGGATGGAAGGAGCCCCTCTTCCTCTTTGCATCCCTCAGATTTTTGGCATCCTGAAGGCTCCATTCCGTGACAAGGGGGGCGAGGGCCCGCTGGTGCGGCTGGAGGAGCTGTCGGACCAGAAAAATGCCCCCTACCAGCACATGTTCCGCCTGTGCTACCGTGTGCTACGGCACTCGCAGGACGATTACCGTAAGAACCAGGTGAGTGCTGGCGTGGCTCCTGCTGGGCACAGGCTCCTGGCTTGGCTCCTCAGCAGGTGTTTCTCTGGAGCCAAGCACTGTTAGGCACTGGGTAACAGGAGGGCATGGGGTTGTCGGGGCTGGATTCTTGAGTGCACGCCTGGCCTGGGCTCAGTGCTCTGTTGTTCCATCTAGAATTTCATCATTTATTTTTGGATTTTAACATTTTATGTGTCTAAGTGTTTTATCTGCGTGTATATAAGTACACCTGTGTCATGCAATGCTCACAGAGGCCAGAAGAGGGCATCGGATCCCCCTGGAACTGGAGTTATGTATAGCTGCCATGTGGGTGCTGGAAACTGCACCTGGGTCCTCTGCAAGAGCAGCCGGTGCTCTGATCTGCTGAGCCACCTCTCCAGCCCACAAATTCATCATGTTTGAACAAAGGTTCCACTATCATTTCGTAGTCAGTTTTGTCACACAGACAAGGCCCAGCTCTGGTGGGGGTCACAGAGCTCAAGCCTGGTAATCACATACTCTAAAGCCACCCGTCTGTTTGGGCGGCTTCTTCAAAGCTGCATTTGCTGAAATGCACTGTGTCCTCCCTTGGGCCCGCAAGGTAACTGATGGGAGTCTGGCCTGGCTGCCTTCACTTTGGCTGAGACACCGCTGTGATCCACCAAAGTTGTGCAACTGGAGTTTCTAGGATAAAAGCTAAAAAGTTAGGCTCTGTCAGCCCTAACAGATCTAGGCTCAACTACCCATTCTGTTACGTCAATTAAACAGATTAGCCATGGTGAAAGCAGAAAGAGATTTATTCAATGTGGCCTCATTGGGAAGAGAGAGTGATAAAGGGACTCACAGTGATCCCCAAGTCTGTCTTTGGTTATTGATCTGAACTTTAGGTTTAAATAGAGGAACTGGGGCAAGGGCAAGAGGTAAAGCAGCCCAGGTCACAGTGTGGCCCTGCCCAGTATCTTGGCTCACATCTTGCAATAAACTGCTCATTACTGGAGAGGACCAATTGCCGTCTAGATAATTGCTGTCATCTGGGGGTGATCTGTCCTGTGGGCTAGCTGGGGACCATTTCACTCCCTTGTCACAAAGATGTTTATAGATCAGCCCTTTTGTTTCTGGAATCAAGGGCAGCTCCAGAGGAAAAACTACATGCAATTTACCTCTGGGCCCTCCTGTTTCTTGCTATTTTATTTTTAATATGTATGAGCGTTTTCTTCACATGTACCTAAGTTCATCCAGTGTGTGCAATACCCAGAGAGGCCAGGAGAGGGCACCAGATCGCCAGAACTGGAGTCATGGACAGCTCTTAGCTGCCTTGTGGGTTCTGGGAACCAAACCTGGGTCCTCTGAAAGAGCAGTCAGTACTCTTAACCTCTGAGCCATCTCTCCAGGCCTGCCCCTCTCCCTGCTTTTAAAGATTTATTCTTATTTTTATTTATGTGTATATGTATGTGTGTCTGTGAATGCATGTCACATGTATGTGGATGCCTGTAGAGGCCAAAAGGTGTTTGATTCCCTGGAGCTGGAGTTACAGGTATTGATGAGCTTCCCAGTGTGGGTGTTGGGAACCAAACTCATTGTTGTCTGGAACAAAAATAAGTGTTCTTAACTGCTGAGCCGCTGATTCCCTGGAGCTGGAGTTACAGGTATTGATGAGCTTCCCAGTGTGGGTGCTGGGAACCAAACTCATTGTCGTCTGGAACAAAAATAAGTGTTCTTAACTGCTGAGCCATCTCCCCAGCCCCTGTGCCTTCATTCTTGAATGCAGAGGCAAGCAGGAGTCTGAGTCCTTTGAGTGAAGGAGACAGATTTAGGCTGGCTGGAGATATGGTTGAGTACTTACTTAGTATACATGAACTCCTGGGTTCAATCCCCAGCACTGCATAAGTCAGGCCTGGTGGTGCATGCCTGTAATCCCAGCACTCCAGAGGTGGAAGCAGGAGGATCAGAAGTTCAAGGTCATCTTTAAAAATATATATATTTATTATTTTTGATATATTATTATTTTTTATGTGTATGAGTGTATTGCCTGCATGTAGGTAAGTGCACCTGTCATACAATGCCCGCGGAGGACAGAAGAGGCCATCTGATCCCCTGGAACTGGAGTTACAGAGAGTTGTTAGCTGCCATGTGGGTGCTGGGATTTGAACCCGGGTCTCCTGCAAGAAGTTCTTAACCGATGAGCCATCTCTCCAGCCCCTCAAGGTCATCTTTATATAGGACACAGACAAGGAAGGAAAGCACAGGAGCCAAACTTCATCCTGCATAGTTACCACTGGTCTCCTATACTGGTCCCCATCTTGGGGTCTGGGGCAGGGCTCTGCAGCAGAGCAGGTCTTGTCAATGGCCCCTATTACCCTCCACCTCTCTGCCCCCAGGAGCACATCGCTAAGCAGTTTGGGATGATGCAATCTCAGATTGGTTACGACATCCTGGCTGAGGACACCATCACTGCCCTGCTTCACAATAACCGCAAGCTGCTGGAGAAGCACATTACCAAGACAGAGGTGGAGACCTTCGTCAGCCTCGTGCGCAAGAACCGAGAGCCCAGGTGCCCAAAGTGCACCCTGCCCATGCTGCTCCTTCCCACCACCACTGGTTGTTAACCTGTTGGAATACCCTGCACTGTGTGTGTGCCACCTCCCCAGCACCTCCAGAATTTGGCCCAATCTAGCTACAAAAGGTGCAAGTCCCATTACAGCTGGAGACCCCCAAGCCCTCCGGTGACTGAGTCAGTACCTGTCTGAACCAGTTATTGAATATTTTGAATATCCATCTTACCCTGTGCCTGCCCCGACCTCTGACCCCCAAGAAAGGCAGCTGGGAAAGAGTGTGGGTTAGGCTTGCAACCTGTACAGCAGCCTCTGAGTCCCTGGCTGTGTCCGTACTGCCCCACCCAGGTTCCTGGACTACCTCTCTGACCTGTGTGTATCCAATCACATTGCCATCCCTGTCACCCAGGAGCTCATTTGCAAGTGTGTGCTGGACCCCAAGAACAGCGACATTCTCATCCAGACTGAGTGAGTGACAGCAGCCCAGTGGCCTTAAAGGGCTTAGCCCTCCGGAATTCAGGCTAGTGCTGGCCCCCTTGTTCTTTGTAGATAGGAGTCTAATGCCTATGCTGCCTGGCACTGTGTGTGTATGTGTTTGTGTGTGTGTGTGTGTGTGTGAGAGAGAGAGAGAGAGAGAGAGAGAGAGAGAGAGAGAGAGAGAGAGAGAGAGAGAGAGAGAGAGAGAGAGAGAGAGAGAGAGAGAGAGAGAGAGAGAGAGAGAGAGAGAGAGAGAGAGAGAGAGAGAGAGAGAGAGAGAGAGAGAGAGAGAGAGAGAGAGAGAGAGAGAGAGAGAGAATGAGAATGAGAATGGGGGCGGCCAAGAGGGGAACGAGGCATGGCCCTGCCCTGAGATGCTCTGGCTTACACTCCACACAGAGGCCATGTCAGGGTTGTGACCAGCCTATCTGGAGTTCCCCATCCCTAACTGGATCAGGGCTCTGAGTGGCTGGCGGCACCCCCCATGACAGAGCTGTCTTCTGCAGGCTGCGGCCAGTGAAGGAGATGGCCCAGTCTCACGAGTACCTCAGCATCGAATACTCAGAAGAGGAAGTGTGGCTCACGTGGACTGACAGAAATAACGAACATCATGAGAAGAGCGTGAGGCAGCTGGCCCAGGAGGCGCGGGCAGGCAATGCCCATGATGAGAATGTGCTCAGCTACTACAGGTGCCCAGCCCTGTCCTGAGCTCCAGCGGCTCTGTGGGAATCAATGTCCCTGCCCTGCAACCCTGCAGGAAGCTTTCCTCTATATTCCCATGGTGGTCAGGCTCTTAAGAAACCTGCCCTGTGTCCAGACATGACTTAAATGTTTTTGTTAATTTAGTGATTACATTTATTTGTGTGTTTAGGGATTTTTGCATGGAGGTCAGAGGACAACTTGCAAAGTTGGTTTTCTCCTACCACATGGGTCCTGGGGATTGAATTCAGGTCTCCAAGCTTGGCAGCAAACACCTTTTATCCACAGAGCTATCTGGCCAACTCTTTTCTTTTTAAGATTTATTTTTTTTATGTCTGAGTGTTTTCTTGCGTGTATATAAGTGTTATGTGCTTACTGTGATCCCCTGGAACAGAAGTCACAGACTGTTGTGAGCTGCCATGTGGCTGCTGGGAAAAGAACCCAGGCCATCTGCATGAGCACCAAGTGTTCTTAACCACTGAACCACCTCTCCAGCCCTTATTATTTGAGATAGGGTCTCACTATGTAGACCAGGCTGACCACCTGCCTCGGCCTTCCAAGAACTGGAATTACGGGTGTGAGCCCAGGCTTGTTTTAGAGAATGTGGGCAGAAGGCTCTGCTAACCACATGCTGTACTCCAGGCACTGTTGGGAGTCCCTCACCCCATCACTTACTCAGACCTCACAGCACCCCTAGGAAGTCGATCTTACTGTTTCCCCTTATAAAATTGGGAAATAGAAGCACAGAGAGGTGAGGAACTTGCTTGAGGTTATACAGCCATAAATGGTTATTCACAGTTCACATGCAAGGTGGCCTGGCTCCAGGGCCCCGAGTGTTAATGAGGTTTGCAGAGGAGACAGAGGGTGTAATGTCACCCAGTGCAGAGCAAAGCCTCTGTAATCTCCCATCTAAGTCGCACACCTTTCACCAGCCAGTTCTTCCCACTCTCTTTCTCCAAGCCACCCGCTTCCTGTAAGGACCTGTCCTGGCTGAACCAGAAAATGTCTTCCCTCTGTCACCAGGACTGGGGGACTCCCAGATGCCCATCCTCTCAGATGGGCTCCCCTCTGCTGTTAGGCCATCTTCTAGTGTGGTTCTCCATTGCTGTGACAAAACACTGACCAATGCCAACTTGTGGAGGAAAGGGTTTATTTGGCTTACATCTCCCAGGTCACAGCTCGTCAGGGAGCCCAAGTAGGAACTCGGGGAAGGAACCTGGAGGCAGGAGCTAGAACAGGCCATGGAGGAACACTGCTTACTGGCTTGCTCCCCTGGCCCCTGCTCAATCTGCTTTCTTATACAACACCTGCCTAGGGGTGGCACCACCCACCGTGGGCTGGGCCCTCCCACATCACTCAGTAATCAAGAAGATGCCCCACAGACATGACAGGCCAGTCCAATGGAGGCAATTCCCCAGTTGAGGCAGCCTCAACCCAGATGTGTCAAGTTGACACTAAAGCTATCCAGCACAGGCCATGTCCTGCCTGTGAAACCCTGGCCCTCTGTCATTTCCTGAAGTCCTCACTCAGGCCCGGCCCGGCCAATTGCCTGGCAGCCCCAACTGTTGTGCCCTGTCCCACCTCCCCCCTGCAGATACCAGCTGAAGCTATTTGCCCGCATGTGTCTGGACCGCCAGTACCTGGCCATTGACGAGATCTCCCAGCAGCTGGGTGTGGACCTGCTTTTCCTGTGCATGGCTGATGAGATGCTGCCCTTCGACCTCCGGGCCTCCTTCTGCCACCTGATGCTGCATGTGCACGTTGACCGCGACCCCCAGGAGCTGGTGACACCCGTCAAGTTCGCCCGTCTCTGGACAGAGATCCCCACCGCCATCACCATCAAGGAGTGAGAGGCTGGAGGGTGGGGTGCCAGCCAGGGGGAGGCGCATGGTGGAGCAGGACATGGGGACCCTTCCGCCTCATGCCTCCATCCTCAGCTATGATTCCAACCTCAACGCCTCCCGAGATGACAAGAAGAATAAGTTTGCGAGCACCATGGAGTTCGTGGAGGATTACCTCAACAACGTGGTCAGCGAGGCGGTGCCCTTTGCCAATGAGGAGAAGAACAAGCTCACCTTTGAGGTGGACTGGGGATGCTTGGGCTTGGGGGTAGTAGGGCTACTACCCCCTAGGTCTCGTGATCCTAACCAGTACCAGGGAATTACACAGGTGGCTGGGGCTCCCCAGTGGATAGCTCCTCTTCAGTGCCTGGCCCCAGTGCACTCACCCCATCAGCTGGGGCCCATCCTTCCCACATCTTGCCCTCATGTGAACCCCGTCCTCAGGACACCTCTTCACCCTGATTTTCTCTGTCCTGTCTGGGCCCCCACAGAACCTTATCTTCCTCATGGACCCTCTCACTACACAAAGCCACTGAACCCCTGGAACAAGGGTCTCACCTCCACCAAGCCACACCTCTGTATGTGTTGGCCCTGCTCCCTCTAAACCATGCCCCACGTGCACCAGCCACACCCCCAGCCACGCCCACCCACGCCTGTGTGCATCGGCTTCTTCTCACTCCAAGGCCACACCCCTGTCTGCCTTAGCCCCTCTAAGCCACACCTCTGCATGCACCAGCCCCGCCCACGCTCACGTGCCCTGCCCCCTCCACAGGTGGTCAGCCTGGCGCACAATCTCATCTACTTCGGCTTCTACAGCTTCAGCGAGCTGCTGCGGCTCACTCGCACGCTGCTGGGCATCATCGACTGCGTGCAGGCGCCCCCGGCCATGCTGCAGGCTTATGAGGAGTCTGGTGGTGAGGCTTGGCCCTCTGGCTCCTCAGCTCCTTCCCTGTACCCTCTGCGACTTGCTTCCTGGCCCTGCCACCAGGGGGCCTCTTGGGCCCCAGTCCCCTCTATCCTGGGCGGGGACCTAAGGCCCTGTGAAGGCCCTGGGTCTGACTTGGTCTTGGAGCGAGTGGGAGACAGAGCATTCCCATAGAGAAGAGAATTTGCTCATGTTCCCACATCACTCATTTTTACCTTGGCTCTTTCTTTCCCCAAACTTGGCTTTTGGCTTAAAGCTCCCGACCCCCAGCCAGCCTTCCTGGGTTAGTCCTGTTCCTTCCTTAGCCGTTGGCCTGCAGTTGTCAATCTGCCTCACTCATCACACTTGAGAGCTGGGCTATGGCCCCTCCGGTGACCCCTTTCTGTGACCCACAGGCAAGAACGTGCGGCGGTCCATCCAGGGTGTGGGCCACATGATGTCCACCATGGTGCTGAGCCGCAAGCAGTCTGTCTTTGGTGCGCCCAGCCTGCCTGCTGGCGCGGGTGCCCCTGAGCCGCTGGACAGGAGCAAGTTCGAGGATAATGAAGACATAGTGGTGATGGAGACCAAACTGAAGATCCTGGAGATCCTGCAGGTCGGTGGGCAGGCCCGTGGGAGGTGCCAGAGAGAAGCAGGTCTGGGGAACAGGGCAGGGTGAAGCCTTGCATCTGTGTTCAAGGTCACAGGGTTCCACAGGATGAGTGTATGGGCCAGTGGTCCTTGGACCCCAGGCATTAACTGGGGACTCCAGCCCCCCTCAGATCTGTGTTCTGAGTCAGACCCTGAGAGGGGCTGACAGGATCCTTGGTCACCAGAGGGCATGAGAGTAACAGCGTGGCCTCCACAGGTGACAGGAGAGTCGGGGTGGCTCTGCTGACTCATTCTGGGTGCTGGGGCTGCCATGTCTATGTCCTGGTGGGCGAGGGGTGGCTGTGTGCTCCATGGGCCTTGTGCCCCATGAAGAGAGAGGCTAGTCCTAGGTGTCTGCAAACCCTGGAGCTTTGGTATCTCAATTCCCTGTCCCTGAGAGGGTTGTTGGCAGAGCAGCTGGGAGAATGGGTTGACCTGGGGGGGGGTGCCAAGCTGCTGACAGGAAGGGGGCAGTCACTGTTGTAGGCTGAGTGGAGGCACCAGGAGCTGGGCGTACCCCAGGAGAGAGGACTTGGACTGTTCTATTGTGACACCTCAGAGCATCCCAAATGTTAGAGTACTAGAGCCCATCAGGGGGGTCCCCTCACCCCTATTGGAGCAGCAGGCCTCCTAATGGAGAGTGGGCCTCATACTGTCCCTATCCATCTGCAGTTCATCCTCAACGTGCGCCTGGACTATCGCATCTCCTACCTGCTGTCGGTCTTCAAGAAGGAGTTTGTGGAGGTGTTCCCCATGCAGGACAGTGGGGCAGACGGCACAGCTCCTGCCTTCGACTCTACCAGTGAGTCTCACTTCCTGCCTGCGGCCTCCCATGGCCTGTAGGTGGGGACCTAGGGATACCTCAGGGCTGGCTCCCCACCCTCTCCCGTTCCAGCCACCAAATGCCTTTGCGTTGTCCTGGTTCCTTTGATTGCCACAGTGAGGGGAAGAGCAGGAACCTATCTCTTTTTAAGTGGGGAAACTGAGGCCCAAGGGGGGCTAGGACTTGACCAAGGTCACATTCCCTCAGAGACTGACCAGGACCTGGGTGTCCAGCTACTCTACTGTTCTCAGCCTCTCTGAACCTTCACAAGAAGAGGGAAAGGCAGGGGGCTGCAGGAGCAGGCAGCAGGCTGGTTCGGGCATTCCTCTGTGACTGCGCTTCTAGCTTCCCCATCTGTCTTCGGAATGGACGTACCTTGTGTCTCATCTATCCCTCTTGCTTCCCACAGCTGCCAATATGAATCTGGACCGCATTGGAGAGCAAGCAGAGGCCATGTTTGGAGTGGGGTGAGGCTGGGGTTGAGGTGGGGTCAGGTTCAGGATTGGGGTGGGATGTTAACACAGGGCTTGATATCAGCTCTTCCAGGACGGCCTGGGTTTCCTGAGGCTGGGGGCTAGCCATTCCCTCCACTGTGTCCCCCTGAAGACCCTCCCCAGCTATATGCTCTGACCCTCCCTGCTGCCCAACCCTCATGGTCTAGGATTCATTTGGGTCCTGGTCATTCTGGTAACTTCTCTGCCTTCACTCAGGGCAGCTGTGCCTCTGTGTGAAGTAGAGTTCAGGTCAGGTAGCCTGGAGAATGTTCCCCTGTCCCACAGCAGGGAGAGATGGGAGGGGGTTGTATGATGCCCCTCGCCACACCCAGGCTGGGGTAGAGGAGTCATACAGAGCCCCTGCCGTTTAGTGCCCAGCCTTCCTTGGCATCTAGCTCAGCCCGCAGATCCCTTCTCAGAACTCTGTTTTAACAAATTCATAAAATATGGGCTGGGGATGTAGCTCAGTTGGTAGAGTACTTGTCTAGCATGCTTGAGACCCTGGTTTTGATCCCCAGCACCCCATGAACCAGGCATGATGTTGTAAACCCAGCATTCAGGAGGCAGAGGCAGGAGGATCAGAAATTCAAGGTCATCCTTCACTACATAGTGAGTTCAAGGCCAGATCCTGTCTCAAAAGAATCCAGTAGCATAGATTCATAAAGTAAAGCACACAGATTTACAGGAGAAGCAGTGCATTAAAATACAGTTATCAAAGTATCGAAGAAAGCAAATTGGAAGTGACAGCCGTGAGTGGGCTTTTTATTAGCACGTTAAATGGTGGCCGCACGGGTGGCTGTAATTAGTGTGGGGACGCTAGCTAGTGGTGAATGTAAATGATATTTCCATCAACAACTCTGAGGTGCTGTGAAAACATCTGTGGTTCTTACTGGTGACAACCCCACCAGGCTCCACTCATTTTTCCTCATTGAAGGAAATGCGGTTTTTAGAGATTAGGAAGGATAAAGAGGTGACTGTGTATGTGTGTCGGGGGGAGCTGTGGATCCCACACAGAAAATTCCTGCATCAGGGACTTGATTGAGAGGGGAATGAGGGTCCTTTGAGGGGCCCGGTGCAGTGGCTGCACATGGGTGGGAAAAGGTGGATGCTTGTAGCACCCTCGGCCTGCTTTTTCTACCCTGGTGGCAGAGAAAGCTCGGCCCTGGCCCAGCTACTCCCGCATATGCCTGTGCCTTCACCCATCCGCTCCTACCCATGCCTGTCTGTGCCCGCAGGAAGACCAGCAGCATGCTGGAGGTGGATGACGAGGGCGGCCGCATGTTCCTGCGTGTGCTGCTGCACCTGACCATGCACGACTACCCGCCACTCGTCTCTGGAGCCCTGCAGCTTCTCTTCAAGCACTTTAGCCAGCGCCAAGAGGCCATGCACACCTTCAAGCAGGTGAAAGGGGCTGCCCGTCCGGCCCGGGCCTTAGGCCTGCTTGGGCACTGGTGCAAATGGGGATCTGGCTGCTTACAGCTCAGCAGGGATATTGGGGCCCACCTTAGGGCTTTCAGCCTTGCTGGACCCCTTCTGGGGGAAGATCCAGTCTTGGCATCCCATGGCTCCTCCTTCCCTGACTCATTTCTTTTGCTATGGATGGCACTCAAGAGTGTGTAACCTGTGTTGAGCATTGCAACATTCCAAATTGAGCCTGGCTCACAGGCAGCCCTCGCCCAGCTGTCCAGTGTCTGTCACTGTGATGTCATGTCCCCTTGACAGCGCCCTGTGAGATGCAACATGTTTGGGGCTGGCATTTAGCAAGTGCCCATGATGTACCAGGCCCTGTGAACCAGGCTTGCATCCAACACTCTGAGTACACAGCACCCCTCTCAATCCTCTGTGAGAGAAGACATTGAGGCACAGTCCCAAAGTGAGGGAGGTGGGACCACATGTGAACCCTAGTCTTCAGAGTCTGGCTCCAATCTTCAGAGTCCCAGCCAGTCCAGGGTTCAGTGACCCTACCCCACCCCATGGTACTTTTCCCTGCCTGCCTGGCATTTGAGTGAGTCAGTGACAGGCCACAGCAGCATGTGACGTAAATCTAAATAACTGCAGCCAGACAACATGTCAGCTCAGGAGAGGGAGGCCTGTGGCATCAGGGAGGGCTTCCTGTAGGAGGGGGGCTACTGAGGGACAGGTGGAGGTGGAGTGGTACTGTAGGGGGTTTCCTGGCCTAGGAAAGAAAATGGAACTCTTTCTGTGTGGAGGGGTGCATGCCCCATGAGCCAGGCCCACCCTCTTTGTGCAGGTCCAGCTGCTGATCTCGGCCCAGGACGTAGAGAACTACAAGGTGATCAAGTCGGAACTAGACCGGCTGAGGACGATGGTGGAGAAGTCGGAGCTCTGGGTGGACAAGAAGGGCAGCAGCAAGGGCGAGGAGGGGGAGGGGGGCACTGCCAAGGAGAAGAAGGAGGTAAGTCAGTTTCTGGGAGCTAGACGGGGTACCCCAAAAAGAGGGGACTGGCCGACCCCATTCTCTGTGTACCCAGCGGCCCTCGGATGAGGAGGGATTTCTGCCGTCACCTGGGGAGAAGAGCAGTGAGAACTATCAGATTGTCAAGGGCGTGAGTTGGGGGGTAGTGGGGAGTGGGGGTGGGGTGGAGATGGTGGGGGTGGTCCTCTGCAACTGGCTCAGATCTGCCTGTTCCTGGGACTCGTATCAGCCTGGCCTCTCCCAACTCTCCCCTCTGGGCCCTGCAGTCACACATCTTCCAGCTTTCCAGCATGTTCCAAACAACCCTGCCAGGTCTGGATGGAGTTATTTTAAAGCTGAAGGAATTTAATGAAATTCCACTTCACAGTCATGTTGTTCTATTTACTTTTATGGGTGGGATGGGACTTTAGTGCTTCTCTGGTTTGCTAGAATGGTCTGACTCAGCAGCCTTGGCAACCATGACTCCCCCAGTCCTGTCTCTGTGGCTGCTGCCATGGCTGTGAGGGGACCCTACAGAGGAGGCAGAGGTCTCCCATCTCCCCCTCGTCTCCCCTGCAGATCCTGGAGCGGTTGAACAAGATGTGTGGGGTCGGAGAGCAGATGAGGAAGAAGCAACAGAGGCTTTTGAAGAACATGGATGCCCATAAAGTCATGCTGGACCTGCTCCAGATCCCCTATGACAAGGTGACCCGGCTGTGTGGCCCAACCCAGGATGGACCCAGCCCCTAAGGCCCGCCTCGCCACCCACCCGTGCCCTCTTGCCTTTTGGCTCCAAGTCTATCTGCTTTCACTTTGGCCTTTGATCCTCCACCTTTTTCTTTCTATTGTGGGGCTGGGATTGAACCAGAGCCCACCAAGCTACCCAGCCTTTGAGTTTGATTTGACCCAGCCTTGTCCTCTTTAACTCTGATCCCAGCCTCCTTCCCCCTCCTCTGGGATAGCCCTGCTAATCAGCTCCATCTCAACCTTTGATCCTTAGCTCCTTATCTTGACCCACTTTGATTCTAATCCGATCCATGTTCCCAATTGTGGCCTCTTCCCCATCCAGACATCTCACCCTGCCTTCCCTGGGTCTCCCCCTCCCATCTTAATCTCTACCTCTGACCCTCAGCCCCTCACTTTTACTGATTTTGTCTGTAGCTGCACCCTGACTTTAAAATGTTTATTTATTATTACTGTAGGTGTATGTGTGGGGGGGGCACATGGTGCTGGCATGTGTGTGGAGGTCAGAGGACAACTTTGTGAAGTCAGTTCTCTCTTTCCATCTTTATGTGGGTTCTGGGGGTTGAACTCAGGTTGAGTGGCAAGCACCTTTACCTGCTGAGCCATCTCTTAGGCCTATAACTCTTTTTAAAAAAGTATTTACTTTTTAAAAATTTATGCCTATGAGTGTATTGCCTATATGTGTGTAGGTATACCTGTGTCATGCCATGCCCACAGGGGCCAGAAGAGGGCAGCAGATCCCCCGGAACTGGAGTTACAGATGGTTGTGAGCCACCATGTGGGTGCTGGGAACAGAACCCAGATCCTCTGTAAGGGAAGCCAGGGTTCTTAACCACTGAGCCTTCTCTCCAGACCAGCCTGTAACTCTTGACACTACTCCAGCTTTCCTGGGCCTGGACCCCACTGCCCTGCCCCCAACTCCATTCCCCTGGGCTTTTCCATCCTGGTCTGGAGGTTTGTCCCTCACTGGTGGCCCAACACCCTGTCTTCCCCTCCGCTCAGGGTGACAGCAAGATGCTGGAGATTCTCCGCTACACACACCATTTCCTGCAGAAGTTTTGCACCGGGAACCCTGGCAACCAGGCCCTGCTGCACAAGCACCTGCAGCTCTTCCTCACGCCTGGGGTGAGGGGCGTGGCTGCCTGGGTTGGGTCCCTGGTGAGCCTCACCCCTCCCTGATGGCCCACCCCTGCCCACCGCAGCTCCTGGAGGCAGACACCATGCAGCACATCTTCTTCAACAACTACCAGCTGTGCTCCGAGATCAGCGAGCCAGTGCTGCAGCACTTCGTGCACCTGCTGGCCACCCACGGGCGCCACGTGCAGTACCTGGATTTCCTGCACACTGTCATCAAGGCCGAGGGCAAGTATGTGAAGAAGTGCCAGGACATGATCATGACTGAGGTGAGGGGCAGCCGGGGCTGTGGGGGGCTTGGTGGCGGATGAAGGGCAGCCTGGGCTGTGGGGGGCTTGGTGGTAGGTGAGGGGCAGCCTGGGCTGTGGGGGGCTTGGTGGCGGATGAAGGGCAGCCTGGGCTGTGGGGAGTTTGGTGGAGGCCCCAGGGCTAGAGTTGGGTGCTGGTGGGCCCCGGGGGCTAAGGAGGGGTGACGAGGGAGAACTAAGGCCACAGCCCCAGGAGAACTCAAGCTGTGGGTCTCACAGAATTGGCCAGTGCCCAGGAGAACTTGAACCTCTGGGCGTGGTACACAGTGGGACTGCACACATGCCCACTTATTGAAGGTGTGGAGGATGGAGGCTGAGCTTGGATCCCAACCCAGGTGGTTCCCTGGAGCATCTCACAGGACGCTCAGGGGAGGACAGGGACAAGCACAAGTGGTATCGGGAATGTCACATTGAGACACTAGGTGCCGAAACACTCGCCTTGGCCCTGTTTACTGTTGTTCACTGAGTCGGCTCCCTGCGAAGGACAGAGGCGGGATGTGTTTCAAGGGTTCAGTGCAAGCTGTGGAGCCCAAAGGAGAGGCTGAGGGGATTTGGGACACTTTCTGGTCTCAGGATCAAGGCCTCTGATGGTAGAGGGCCTGACACATTAGCTAAGGAACCACAAAACTCAGGGATGGCTCAGGCCTGTAACCCTAGCACTCAGGAGACTGAGGTGGGACCAGAGAGTTCAAGTCATCCTCAGCTATATATAGTGAGTTTGAGGCCAGCCAGAGCTATATAAGCTGTAAATCAAATTAAAACAGAAATTCCAAATCTGGGCTGGGGAGAAATGGCTCAGAGTTGAACGTTTATACTGTTCTCCAGAGGACCTGAGTTCAATTCCCAGCACCCACGTCAAGTGGCTCATGAGTACCTATAAGTCTAGCTCCAGGGAACCCAGTATCGTCTTCTGGATCTTGGGAACCTGCACATACCCACACAAATACATACATACACACGTAATTTAAATCTTTAGGCATGTGGTAGTTTCTTGAGTGTCAGGTAAGGGTTGGGGTTTTGGTCTCAGCTCATTCAGGTCAGCACAGGAGAGGTGTGGGGACAGGGACTGCAGTACTGAGGAGTGTGACACCTGCCGGCCTCCCATCACAGCTGACCAATGCAGGTGATGACGTGGTAGTGTTCTACAATGACAAAGCCTCGCTAGCCCACCTCCTAGAAATGATGAAGGCGGCCCGAGATGGTGTGGAGGATCACAGCCCCCTCATGTACCACATCTCCCTGGTGGACTTGTTGGCCGCCTGTGCAGAGGGCAAGAATGTGTACACAGAGATCAAGTGTACCTCCCTGCTGCCGCTGGAGGATGTGGTGTCGGTGGTGACGCACGAGGACTGTATCACGGAGGTGTGCACCCTTGGGGGCTGCAAGAAGGGTACAGGGTGGGGAGAAGACTGATGCAGCCAGCAGAGGGTGGATACTCAGAGGTGCGGAGAGATGGGGGGAAGAAGACAGGAAGCAAGAGACAGTGGAGGGGCTGGAGAAATAGTTCAGTGGTTAAGAGCACTGGCTGCTCTTGCAGAGGACCTGGGTTCAGCTCCCACCACCCACATGGTGGGTAACAACTGCCTGTAATTCCAGTTCCAGGGGATCTGACACTGTCTTCTGTCCTCCATGGGCATTACACGCATGGGTACACTTACATACGTGCAGGCAAAACACTCATATACATAATCTAAAAATAAGTCAAGGTGGGGAGAGACAGACAGAGGCAGTGGAGCCCTGGGTGCAGATGGTGGGACAGCCTGGACAGGGCTCTGCTGACAGTGGCCTCCCCCACTCTGCCCAGGTGAAAATGGCCTATGTGAACTTTGTGAACCACTGCTACGTGGACACAGAGGTGGAGATGAAAGAGATCTACACCAGCAACCACATCTGGACGCTCTTTGAGAACTTCACCTTGGACATGGCTCTTGTCTGTCCCCAGGGTCCTGGGGGAGCAGGGCCAGGGCTGGGGCTGCTGGGGCAGAGGGACTCACGCGGGCTCCTTGGATGTCATCTCCCCAGGTCTGTAACAAGCGGGAGAAGCGCCTGTCGGACCCCACCCTGGAGAAGTATGTGCTCACCGTGGTGCTGGACACCATCAGCGCCTTCTTCAGCTCCCCGTTCTCAGAGAACAGCACCTCACTGCAGGTGAGTGGCCCACACGGCTCAGCACGGCCACTTCAGTTGTCTCCTGTGTGGGGATAGGGGAATGAGCACGGAGCTGTGCTTATAACACAAGATACAGCGAGTTACACAGTGCATTAGTCATCTGCACGGTGTGACAAATGACTCCGAATGCAGCTTAAAAGACGTGTGTACTTAGTTCTGTGGGTCAGGAATTACAGTAGCAACAATACTATCTGTTTTAGTACTTCTTGTTGCTCTGACAAAGTGGCTTACAAAAAGCGAATTAAGCCAAGAAGGGTTTGGGCTCACAGTTTGAGGGGACACAAACCATCCATCATGGTAGGGAAGGTATGTCAGCAAGTCACATCACATCCACAGTTGGGCAGCAGAGAGGAGAATAGTAGTGATTTTAAATCCGATTTCTCCTACTTATCTATTTATTTATGTGTTTTATGTGTGTGAGTGTTTTACCTGCGTGCATCTAAGTGTGCCCGTGCTGTGCGATGCTTGTGGAGGCCAGAAGAGGGCTTCAGATTCCCTGGAACCAGAGTTACAGATGGTTGGTAGCTGCCATGTGGCTGCTGGGAACCACACTCAGGTCCTCTGCAAGAGCAGCTTGTGCTTTTTTGAACCCTGGAGATATCTCCAGCCACACGCTTCCTCCCTTTTATTCATCCTGGCACTGCAGCCCTTGGGCATGTGCAGCTCATGTGTAGGGTGTGTCTTCCCCACTCAGGCAGCCTTCCTGCAGACACCTTCATAGACACACCCGGACGCGTGTCTCCTAGGTGATTTTAAATCCTATCAAATTAACAAGATTAACCATCACAGTATCCAGCAGGAGCCCTCCAGGCCAACGTGTCTGTAGGGTCACAGGATAGCAGGGTGGGTGTGGTCACTGCTCTGGCTGGCAGAGCCAGAACGACATCAGTACAGTCCCATTTGCAGAGTCCCTGCCCTGCCCAGTTGGCGATGATGTGTCTAGGGTCACTGACAGTCACAACTCTCACTGCCGAAGGAGTGAGGTGACTTTGTAACTGGCAGGGCCATGCCATAACAGTGGAGCTTCTGGGCCCCGGCTGCCTAGTGGAGGTGGCTGAGTAGCCTCAGCGGGTCGTGTGGCTTTTGCAGACGCACCAGACAATTGTAGTCCAGCTGTTGCAGTCCACCACAAGGCTGCTTGAGTGTTCCTGGCTTCAGCAGCAACACAAGGGGTCTGTGGAGGCCTGTGTCCGCACCCTTGCCATGGTGGGTAAGTGTCCATGCTGGACGGCACCCTGCCTGCCCTCCCTCCCCTTGCCACAGACACCTGCCCTCTTAGCACCTTATCCCCAAGCACCTACATCACCCGCTCCAGGTGGTCCTCTGTAAGCCCTTCTTGATGTCTACCTGGTATCTGGGCCAGGGAGAGTTGAGTTGTTTTCTCCTCCCAGTTGACTCCTGATGGAAGACAGCAGAGTGACTCAGGCCAATCAGAGTTGTTTTCTTTTTCTGTTTTTTTTTTTTTTTTCTTTGTGCTTGCAAGGAATCCCAGACAGGAGGGAGGCAGATGGGTTGTGCATGCCTGTGGCAGGGGAATTGGGCAGAACACCCAACGGGTCAAGAGCAGAGCCCATGCCTGGCCCTTACTGTCCCCTGCTCTGCCTGCTGCCTGCTCTGGTCTTCCCTCTCTCCTCCTTGTCCCCCATGTGGCATCCTGAGCCTGGTCCAACCACCTGCATCCACCCTGCCCACTTTTCTCTCTCCCATAGCCAAGAGCCGGGCCATCTTGCTGCCCATGGACCTGGATGCCCACATCAGCGCCCTGCTCAGTAGTGGGGCCAGCAGTGTAACCACTGCCCAGCGCAATGCTGCCAACTACAAGACAGCCACGAGGACCTTCCCCCGAGTCATCCCCACCGCCAATCAGTGGGACTACAAGAACATCATTGAGAAGCTGCAGGTGGGTGCCGTGCCCCCCCTCCCCCATAGGCGCTGTGTAGTGTTTGGGGGTATGGAGTGCCCTGGTCATCCCGGGACAGTGGTGACCATGCCCTCCTGCCCCAGGACATCATCACGGCCCTGGAGGAGCGGCTGAAGCCCCTGGTGCAGGCTGAGCTGTCAGTGCTGGTGGATGTGCTGCACTGGCCTGAGCTGCTCTTCCTGGAGGGCAGTGAGGCTTACCAGCGCTGTGAGAGTGGGGGCTTCCTGTCCAAGTGAGCAGGGGTGCGGTGACCCAGGTCTGGGCAGGGCCCCAGTGTTGGAGGATGGGAGGGGCCGAGGCTGGAGCCAGGCAGGTATCAGCCCTGAGACGAAGCCTTCACTCCAGGCTGATCCGGCACACCAAGGGCCTCATGGAGTCGGAGGAGAAACTGTGCGTGAAGGTGCTGCGGATGCTGCAGCAGATGCTGCTGAAGAAGAGCAAGTACGGGGACCGGGTGAGTGCTGGGGTGTCACCGGGCCAGAGCGGGGGCTCGGGTGCAGGGCCTCAGCCCCTGAAGGCCTCCTCTCTTCCTCCCAGGGCAACCAGCTGAGGAAGATGCTGCTGCAAAACTACCTGCAGAACCGCAAGTCCAGCTCCTGGGGAGAGCTTCCAGACCCCACAGGCTCCGGTCAGTGCTGCCGCTCCGCCTTACCTCACCTGGTCTACTGTGTCTGGCTCCTGCTCCCAAACTCTCCCTCATACTGATATCTCCCTCCAGGCCAGGACCAGGACTGGTCAGCCATTGCAGCCACCCAGTGCCGGCTGGACAAGGAGGGGGCCACCAAGCTGGTATGCGACCTCATCACTAGCACAAAGAACGAGAAGATCTTCCAGGAGAGCATTGGCTTGGCCATCCGTCTGCTGGACGGGGGCAACACCGAGATCCAGGTGCAGGGGACAGGGCTTGGCGCTACCACCTCTAATGCCACTGCCTGCTTGGGAGAAGGGGTGGGTTGAGGCTGCAGGGGGCTTGGTTGCAGGTCTGGGTGCTGGCGACACCCCACGGGTAGCTCCACTGCCCACATCTGTACTTGTGTTATGTGGCCCCTTTGCCACCCACACACTGTCTCCTCCAGCCAAGCAGTCCTGACTCAGTGCTAAGTTCACTGTTTTGGCATCTCAGTCTCTGCTCGGGCCTCCTCCCCTCCTCTCCCATCCTCTTCAGCTTTGGAACTGAGCTCTAGTATAGAAGCCTGACTACTTCGAAGTCCCAACTGCTCTAACCCCGTTTGTTCACTCACTCATTCACCCATTTGTTCACTCATTCATTCCTTCACATTTGGTAAGTCGGCACTGAACAGCAGGTGTGCCTGTGCCTGATGACGACGCAGGCACCAAGGGCTCAGCTCTGAGAAAGACAGAATCTGAGTTCTCTTGGTCCCTGTGTCCTAAAAGGGACCCAGGCTAAGTGTGGACATAATGTGGAGAGCAGGATCCAAGCCAGGGGCTCTGGAGTGCATGGCACAGGGTGATGTTAAATAGAGTGACAGTCTGGGACTGGTGGCTCAGGCCTGTCATCTCAGCTACTCAAGATGCTGAAGCAGGAGGATCCCAAGTTCAAGGCATGCCTGGGCTACAGAGCAATTCCAAGGCCAGACTAGGTAACTTGTCTCAGTCTTGTCTCAAAATTAAGAGGGCTGAGGATATATCTCAGTGGTACTTGCCTAGTTCACAAGGCCCTAGGTTTCATTCCCAGAACAAATGAAAAAAAATTAAAAAGTGACGAGGATGGCCAAGGGGACGGGGATGTAGAGCTGAGGTGATGACGTATCTGTGTGAGAAGAGCTGGCGTGGAGGGCCTGGAGTCAGAGGCAGCAGGATCTCTCGTAGCCTGGGGATACTAAGTGGCCAGGGTTTTTCATCTGAGGGAGCCGCTAGAGGCTTCATACAGCCGAAGGGTGGGACTCAGGCTTCCAGGGGATCCCTCTAGCTACAGTGTGGGCAGCTACTGGAGCCAGTGGCCAGCAGGCTGCCCAGACCCCCAGCATCATGGTTTCAGCTAGTTGGCCTGCAGACCCTTCCCCATTAAATGATGGGGTCCTAAGCCTCCCCTATGCCTCAGTCTCAGGACACATATGGCTCCAGACTCTGCTTTGAGTATGTCTGTTCTATTCCTGTGCCAACAAAACACAGGGCAGATCTGTGTGGGAAGAGCTCCATCATCTGAGACAAGGTTTCATGTACCTCAGGTTGCTCTCAAGCTTAATATGTAGCCAAAGGTGACTCTGAATTCCTGATCCTCCTGCCACCACCTTCTGAGTGCTAGGATGCCAGGCATCCACCACCATCCCCAGCTTCAGGCTAGGACTCTTGAGGACTCACCAGGGCCAGTAAGAAACAGGCCTAGCCCTGATGCTGCCTGCCACCTCCTGTCCACCTCCAGAAATCCTTCTACAACCTGATGATGAGCGACAAGAAATCTGAGCGCTTCTTCAAGGTGCTGCACGACCGCATGAAGCAAGCTCAGCAGGAGACCAAGTCCACTGTGGCCGTTAACATGAGTGACCTGAGCAGTCCACCACATGAGGACCGTGAGCCACCAGACCCCACAACCAAAGGTCAGGGGCTCGAAGCGGGCACACGATGCAGGTTGATGGGGTCCCAAGGCAAGATACTCTGGCCTCAGGGACAGGTGTGGCTCCCAGCAGCCCCAGCTTCATCAGGTCTCCCCGCCCCACAGGCCGTGTGGCCTCCTTCTCCATGCCCAGCTCCTCCTCCCGCTATTCGCTGGGCCCCAGCCTGCACCGGGGGCATGAGGTGGGTGAGCGCGTGCAGAACGAGATGGGCACCTCCGTGCTAGTGATGCGGCCCATCCTGCGATTCCTGCAGCTGCTGTGTGAGAATCACAACCGTGACCTACAGGTGAGTGCCGCACCAGGGCCCTTTGGCCCCTATGTCAGCAGTCACTGGGGCTGGTGTCCTCCTCCTGGCTGGGCATGGTGCCCCTGTGGCTTGGCCTGCCTTTCCTGCTGGAGCTATACCCACTTTGCCTGTGCTCCTCAGAACTTCCTGCGCTGTCAGAACAACAAGACCAACTACAACCTGGTGTGTGAGACGCTGCAGTTCCTGGACATCATGTGTGGCAGCACCACGGGGGGCCTGGGGCTGCTGGGGTTGTACATCAACGAGGACAACGTGGGCCTCGTCATCCAGACTCTGGAGACTCTCACCGAGTACTGCCAAGGCCCGTGTCATGAGAACCAGGTGAGCAGGCATGGCCGTGTGCGTCCTTGGGGTGGCAGTATGTGAATGAGGTAGGTAAGTGGGTGGGAACACGGAAAGGGTCCAGGGCCACCATGACTCTAATGGATCTGGTCCTGCACACCGCCCCCTCTCCTGTCAGACCTGCATTGTGACTCACGAGTCCAATGGCATTGACATCATCACTGCACTGATTCTCAACGACATCAGCCCACTGTGCAAGTACCGCATGGATTTGGTGCTGCAGCTCAAGGTGGGGCCCGGCAGTGTAGCTGTGACGTGTGTGTGTGTGTGTGTGTGTGTGTGTGTGTGTGTGTTTGCTTTTGGTCACATACACAG
Organism: Nannospalax galili; assembly: GCF_000622305.1. Lineage (NCBI taxonomy): Eukaryota > Metazoa > Chordata > Mammalia > Rodentia > Spalacidae > Nannospalax > Nannospalax galili. The sequence continues at coordinate 5,033,779 of NW_008343842.1, read as the reverse complement.
GCTGCATTTGCTACACAAATGTGCACAGTTGGGAAGACATCCCACTTGTCCTACGTTCTGAGGACTTCCTGTGTGTGTCTGCCATGGGGGTGGGGTTTGAGCATGCTTGCACAGGGCCAGCCAGACTGGCCTGTGGGGGGACTGGTAGGCAGGCCCCTTCTCAGCAAACCTGAGGCTGGAAGCAGAGGGAGGAGGAGGTTGCAGTGTCATGAACGGGGCCCATAGCCTTGGCTTGCTTCCTGTGCCCCCTCTACCCAGGACAACGCCTCCAAGCTGCTCCTGGCTCTGATGGAGAGTCGACATGACAGTGAGAACGCAGAGCGCATCCTCATCAGCCTGCGGCCTCAGGAGCTGGTGAGACCCCGCTGGCCGCCCAGAGGGGATCAGCAGCAGGTTAAGGACCCAGCAGCAAGTATTTGAGCAAGTGTTGCCTCACTCCAGGTGGACGTCATCAAGAAAGCCTACCTGCAGGAAGAGGAGCGGGAGAACTCGGAGGTGAGCCCACGTGAAGTGGGCCACAACATCTACATCCTGGCGCTGCAGGTACCTGCGTCATGGCCCCGCCCCACCCATGGCCCCGCCCCTGCCATGGCCCCGCCCCTGCCATGGCCACTCTGTCTTCTGCAGCTTTCCAGACACAACAAACAGCTGCAACACCTGCTGAAGCCGGTCAAACGCATCCAGGAGGAGGAGGCCGAGGGCATTTCTTCCATGGTGCGCACAGGAGCAAGTCTGGGAGTGGGATGGGGCTTGAACTTAGGGGCGTGGCTTGATCGTATGTCTTGGGCTAGTGTCTGGGGAGGGGCGGGGCTACGACTTGAGTGCTGAGATGAGGGCATGGCCGAGAACTGAGGTTTCATTGGGAGTCTGAGATGACCCGGGAGCGGGCTGCTGTCACCCGGGGGATGGACTGGAGGCAAGTAAGAGGCTTGGATCTGAGCTAGGCTGGAATTTGTGGGTGGGGCTTGGGCTGGGAGCTGGACTGGGATCCAGTGGTGTAATCCTGATTTAGAAATGAAAGCAAGACCTGCTTGGATCTGGGCAGGTCTGGGAAGTTCTAACAGGGCCCAGCCTGGGCAGGACTGAAGAGGGTATCAGCTGCCCTGTGGCCTTCTCTAGTTGTGGTGCCAGAATCCTGGAGTCTGGGTCTAGTTGTGTGGGACTGGCTGAGGGTCGCCCCTGGGAGCATTGCTCAGGCCTGGCTGTGGTGCTGACCTAACACCCCTGGTCCCCAGCTCAGCCTCAACAACAAGCAGCTGTCCCAGATGCTCAAGTCTTCTGCGCCAGCTCAGGAGGAGGAGGAAGACCCGCTGGCCTACTATGAGAACCACACCTCACAGATCGAGGTGAGGCTGAGGGTGCTGGGCACAGGGGTGGGGTACTAGTGAGGGCCTTGGCCCAGTGTGACCAGGTGCTTCCTGACCAGATCGTGCGGCAAGACCGAAGCATGGAGCAGATCGTGTTCCCGGTGCCCGGCATCTGCCAGTTCCTGACGGAGGAGACAAAGCACCGGCTCTTTACCACCACTGAGCAGGATGAACAGGGCAGCAAAGTGAGCGACTTTTTTGACCAGTCCTCCTTCCTGCACAACGAGATGGAGTGGCAGCGCCGGCTCCGCAGTGAGGACTGGGGTGGGGGTAGGGGGCTCACCTTCCCCACACCTCCCCTCTCTGGGTGCCCTGAGCGGTAGGGTGGTCAGGACCCTCACGCCATGCTGCCTCCCCCAGGCATGCCGCTTATCTACTGGTTCTCCCGCCGCATGACGCTGTGGGGTAGCATCTCCTTCAACCTGGCTGTGTTCATCAACATCATCATCGCCTTCTTCTACCCCTACGTAGAGGGCGCGTCCACAGGTAAAGCTGCCAGCCCCTCCCAAATGCAGATGCATTCCTGCACTGACCACATGTGGGCCCGCCACACATTAGAGGGGACAGGTGTGGCTCAAGGAACAGGTGGGCTGCTTGATCTCCAGGGAGATGGCATGTGTGTTCAGGCACACATGTAGATGTGTGCCAGAAACTTGCAGCAGCTGGCCGGGTGGGAGATGCCCCTTAGGCTTGCCGGGAAGGCTCCTGGGAAAAGGAGATTCTGGGGAGCTCTGGAACCTCCCTGGGGCATTGAAGACTTGAGTGAGCCCCCCTCACACCATCCCGCTGCCCCCAGGCGTGCTGGGCTCCCCGCTCATCTCACTGCTCTTCTGGATCCTCATCTGCTTCTCCATTGCGGCGCTGTTCACCAAGCGCTACAGTGTCCGCCCCCTCATCGTGGCTCTCATCCTGCGCTCCATCTACTACCTGGGCATCGGGCCCACGCTCAACATCCTGGGTGCCCTCAATGTGAGTGCCAGGGGGTCCTCCCTGGCCACCTGGATAATTCTGAGGTTGGCCTTGGAACTGGCCTACTGCTCCTTGCCACCTTGTGGTCACAGCCTCACCTCTGCATCAGGGTCCCAGGCTCCTTGTAGACCAGGGGTGGAGACTGTTCTGTGCTCCATCCCCTAACAATGTGGGCACATCACTCACAGACAAGATAGTAGCCGCTTTGAATCAGCAGCACTCAGGGCTGCCCTGTGCTGGGTGCTGGTCATATACTGTCCAAAGGCCCTGTGTGTGCAGGTGGACATCAAAGACTTGTGCTTTACAATTTCCTGGGATATAGGAAAGGGGCCTTTTCCTAATCTTTTCCTTCACTTGTGAAGGTGGGGTTTTCTCTGGCCCATCCTCCTTTACCTGAGTCTCAATGTTCCCCTGGAGCTGGAGGAGCCAAGGGGCCCAAGAGCCCCAGGCAGGTCCATTGATACCATGCCTCCCACACTGAGCAGGACCAGTACCATTCATTCCATGGGCATCTTCTGCTGAGCTGGGTGTAGTGGTAGGGTTTGAAAGGTCAGGGTGGTGATGGACTGCTGACTTCCATGTCTTGCCCTTTTCTCTCCACAGCTGACCAACAAGATCGTGTTTGTGGTGAGCTTCGTGGGTAACCGTGGCACCTTCATCCGAGGCTACAAGGCCATGGTCATGGACATGGAGTTTCTGTACCATGTGGGCTACATCCTGACAAGTGTCCTGGGCCTCTTCGCCCATGAGCTGTTCTACAGCATTCTAGTGAGCCTGCTAGGATGTTTGGGCTGAGGGGGCTTCCCTGAGCTGTTTCTGATGTCCAGCCCCCATCTCACTCAGCCTTTGCTGCTGGGCTGGGAGATCCTCTTCGCCCATGAGCTGTTCTACAGCATTCTAGTGAGCCTGCTAGGATGTTCGGGCTGAGGGGGCTTCCCTGAGCTGTTGGGCTCACTCAGCCTTTGCTGCTGGGCTGGGAGATCTTAACCTTCCAAGTCCAGCCTGATCCCAGCCTGGCCCTCAAGGCCTGCTGGCTTCTCTCAGCCTCCATCTGTCTCGTCTCTCTCATACAGTAGGGGGATCAGTTCTGGACTCACCTAGATCATGTTTGCAATTCCTACTTGAATATTCTTAGCCATAACTTGGGGAGGGTTCTTAGCAGCCCTGTGCCTCACAGCAGCCTCTAGGTTCTAGCATAATTATGGGTGAAGTGAGCTAATTTGGAAGCACCCCAGAATGCTTCCTGGGGAGCGCAGTGTAAGAATCACCATTCTTCTCCCTTGGTGGCTGGGGTCCGCCTGCCTATACCCCCCATACCTTCCCCTGGGGTATTTTCTTTCTTTGGCATTAGAACCCTGTTTCTCCTACAAGCCCACCCAGGTTGTTCACTCTGGCCTGAGCACAGACCCCCTTGGCAGAGGCTGTGGCAACTGTCAGGGTCTGGCAGTGTCCTGGGGAGGATGGCTGGCTCATCAAGGCGTTGACCTTCCCCCACAGCTCTTTGACCTCATCTATCGTGAGGAGACACTGTTCAATGTCATCAAGAGTGTGACCCGCAATGGCCGCTCCATCCTGCTGACTGCCCTGCTGGCCCTCATCCTTGTCTACCTCTTCTCTATCGTGGGCTTCCTCTTCCTCAAGGATGACTTCATCCTCGAGGTGGACCGGCTGCCTGGGAACCACTCCAGAGGTCTTGGGGGCTTCCTCTCTGGGACGGGTGTGTGGGGATGACACTGGCCCTGCACAGGTGACTCGTATCAGGACCAGACAGGGTTTGCTGACCCTGCCAGACTCCCAGCATTCCTCCTGTTGAATTCTGGGGAAGTCTAGCTCACACCAACCAGCTTCCCCACACAGGTCTAGCTCACTGCAGTCTGAGAGGGAGACAGAGCCTTGGGAGCCACTGGCTTGAGCTGAGCCCCTTGCTGGACTGTCATTTATGCTGAGCTTGATGTTTTCAGGGGCTCTCTGGGTGCCAGGCTCAGGGGTACAGAGACATCCCTCCCCACTATCATCCTTAGTGTGAGCCCAGTGGGGGGCCGCAGATTCAGGGGAGGCCTCCTGGGGATGTGAGGCTGGGGATAGAGCAGAGAGATGCTTTTGGGCTTCTTTGTGACCTTGCCCTCACTCCTCTAGCCAGCCCCCTGGGGATGCCACATGGAGCTGCCACGTTTGTGGGCACGTGCAGTAGGGATGAGATGGGCTGTGTTTCGGGGGTCTCAGTACCAGAGTTTCTGGAAGGTAAGGCTGGGGCATCCACAAGTTGGGGTGTGGTGTGTCAGAGGTGGGTGGCCCAGCTCTGAGCGTGCTGCCTACCCACAGAGGATGGGGAGCTCGATAGCACAGAGCGGGCCTGCGACACTTTGCTCATGTGCATCGTCACTGTCATGAACCACGGGTTGCGCAACGGCGGTGGCGTGGGCGACATCCTCCGCAAGCCCTCCAAAGATGTGAGCATCCCTGCCCTACTCCCAAGTCCAAAGAGCCCTGCCCTGTCCTCGGTCTCAGCCGGGCTCCCCTCTAGCCCTCAGCACTGGCCACCCCACACGTGCTGGTGTATCTGCACCAGCAGCTGTTTCAGGTGACATTGTCCTGAGCCCTGTTCTGTCCTCATGGTGGCCCTCGGGCTTGCCCTGCAGGAGTCCCTCTTCCCTGCCCGGGTGGTATATGACCTCCTGTTCTTCTTCATCGTCATCATCATCGTGCTGAACCTCATCTTCGGGGTGATCATCGACACCTTCGCCGATCTGCGAAGTGAGAAGCAGAAGAAGGAAGAGATCCTCAAGACCACGTGCTTCATCTGCGGTGAGCCCTGTTTCCTGCTTGCTACTGCACCACCGAGGCTTCTGGGCCTTGCTAAGGCCTCCAGGGTGCCTGTGCAAGGTGGATGACTGGATGGCTGTATGCCCATCCCAGGATGGAGGGAGCAGATCTGGCCTGCGCTGGGACTGGTAGAAAGGGCAGGGTGACATCTCCATGGCTGAACAGCTGGAGCTTTAAATAGTGATCCAAATAGCCCCAGAGTATGCTGTTGGAAGTGGCCATCATGGCGGCCCTCTGTGCATGATGGATGGCTTCATTCTCTGCCCCAGGTCTGGAAAGGGACAAGTTCGACAACAAGACGGTGTCCTTCGAGGAGCACATCAAGCTGGAGCACAACATGTGGAACTACCTGTACTTCATTGTGCTGGTCCGTGTCAAGAACAAGACCGACTACACCGGCCCTGAGAGCTACGTGGCCCAGATGATCAAGGTGGGAGCACGTGCTGCCCCAGGCGGGGACCTGCAGTCCCTGACCCAGGAGGAGTGGCCTCATTTGCCTGCACTGGCTTAGGAGGCTGGAGGGGTGACGGCTGCACTCACTTGTTGGGCCAGGGACTGAGAACAGCTGGAGCCAGCACTCAGCTGTGTGAAGCCCTCCTAGCCACCCTGTCCCACTCTTTGGTAGGAGGAGAAAGTGAACCCCTAGCAAATCTGTCAGCCCTGGATGACTTTATCATCCCAAGGCATGGGTTACAGCAGGTACTCGGGAGGTGCACAGTGGGGACACCCCTCCCAGGGCCATTACTCTGTGTGACCCACAGGGCCTCTTACAGTTTTAGTGAGAGGACGGCTTCCTAAAGTCAAGATTGCTCCAAGCCAAGAGAAAGCCTAGAAAAAGCTTTAAAGTACCAGGCTTAATAGAATTAAATATAATCTGTCCAATTTCCTTAGTCATGAAGTCATTGAAGCATTCTGCCTTTAAAAGAGGTTTTATCGTTGGTCTGTGACAAGGAATCAGAAAACTGCCTGGCCGGGCCCCTCCTTCCTGCTCCTGCTGTCTCTGGAAACGAGACTTTGCCTCTCAGATATGTCAGGTGCTAGCCCTCAGCAGAGCCGCCTGCGTCTGGGTGGCTTGCACCTTCCCAGAGGCATGGGGTGTGCCTGACCGGAGCAGTGGGAGAAAGAAGGAAGCAGGCTTGAGCCCTGGCCTTCCTCGTACCCTCGTGCCAGGGAGTGAGCAGATGGATGCCAGTGAAGGGCTTACCTGGCGGACAGGGCTGGGTACCGAAGGCAGCCTGCTGTGGTGGCAGAGGTCCACTGCTGGCCCTCTCCTGCCCAAGAGGACCCAGGCTAGTTCAGATTTTCCCATGAAACATCCCCAGCTGGCCATCTGCTCAGGGGTGTGGTTTTCCCTAAGTGGAGCTTATCCTGGCTGGCCCTTGGTCTCTTCCAGAACAAGAACCTGGACTGGTTCCCAAGGATGCGGGCTATGTCCCTAGTGAGCAATGAGGGTGAGGGTGAGCAGAATGAGATTCGCATCCTGCAGGAGAAGCTGGGCTCCACCATGAAGCTGGTATCACACCTTACCGCCCAGCTCAACGAGCTCAAGGAGCAGGTGAGCACCGTCCCAGTTCAGCCTAGCAACCCCCAGCTTCAGTCCCAATGGCGGGGAGGAAGATTCTGAGCCTTGGCTCCCAGCCTGGGATGTGGGGCAAGTTCTGAACACTGGCCCTTCTGTGGAGAGCTGGGCTGCAATAGGCAGCCATCACTGGCCACTGAAAGATAAGGCCATGGGGAACCTTGGTTCCGTGTGGGGCCTCCCACCCTGTGGCCCCCTTTCTGTAAATGCCAGGCAGCACCTTTAAGGGTCCCCTGTGTTAGGACTCCAAGACAGCACCTCATGCTTATGTCCCCTTGCCAGAGCACATGACTTGATGCCATAGCCGTTTTAATGGGACAGTCTCTCAGCTGCATCAGGGCTCATGGAGGGAGGACATGGCCCTTCAGCAGTGCCGTGTGTGGAAAGGGGTGATGGGCAGCCTGACCAGGCTTGTCTAACCTAGATGACAGAGCAGCGGAAACGCAGGCAACGCCTGGGCTTTGTGGATGTGCAGAACTGCATGAGCCGCTGAGGCGAGCCCTTGAAGTCCCAACAGGCCTGCCACTGGGGGCCAATCGGGAGCAGCACCACCCCTCCTGAAGGGGGCCTGCCAGCCCACCAGCCTCTGACTACTGCCAGCTCGCCACTGCCCCCCACCCCCAGCCAGGTCTGACCAGGTGGGAGCACTTCAGAGTGGACAGCCCTGCCTAGAGCCCATAAAGTGACTCAGTTTACCTTAGTGCCTTAGAAGATAGGTCCTTGAGACCGCTGTCCTGCCCTTTGGGCTGCCTCTCATCTCCAAGCACTACACTTTGGCTGCCACCCACTTTAGGGCGTTGACAGTGTCGCTGTTCCTAGCAACTTAGGGCTTTGTGTTTAACTTATTCCTGGGGGCTGACCCACTGTGCTGTGGATGCACAGCTCCCAGTGCCTGCTGGGGACAGTGTGCTGACCTTCCGGCCCTGTCCATGTGGTCCAACTCAGGATGGACAGCCTTGTTCCCAGGACCTGCCTCTCTCTGGGCCTCATGGGCAAGAGTCACAGGCCCAGGGGACAAGGTCTGAGCTGTGTGAAAGTGGCTGTTTTTTGACTTTTTCTCTTTGGTGTAATGTTTTACAAGTCTTGTGTCCCAAGAACTAATATGTTAATTGCCTTAAATAAATTAACAGAAACCTAGTCCATGAACCAGGTGTATGCTTCTGTTTCTTGCACTGTTGGGGGCTGTGGGGACTAATGTGCCCTAATGTTACCTGGCAGAGGGCAGAACACAAGCCCTTCCCTGCTGGCCTGGCCTCCCTCTCAGGCTCAGGAGGGCCTGACATCTGTCTCACCCTGACACCTAGCAGGGCTCTGATCAGAGAACTGTTTCAATGTAACTAATTCCATCAGAATCCTTCTTGCCTTCTGCCCTGTGGCACTGCCCACCCCTGCAGCCAGGGAAGACACTCCGGTAGAAACATGAATATACCAAAAGAGCAAAGGTTGCAAGCAGGGTAGACTTGTGGGAGCCCCAACAGGTCCCATCTGTGGTCTTCCAGAGAATGTGCCCAGTATTGAGGCCCCACCTGCTCAAGGCTTGGCTACAGCTCTGCTGTCCCTCAGGCCACCTGGGCACACGGTTTCCACAGGGCAGAGACTTGAGCTCTGTCCTCCGAGCCAGTGGGCGGAGGACCAAGCAGGATCCCTGCATCTGTGGCCTCACTTCCCTGCTGCTGTTTGCTACCTGCCGCCTGTGTTGGGTCACAGCCGATTCTGGCCTCCTCCCAGCTGCTCCTGTAGCAAAAGGGCCGGAGAGTCACTGGGAGCATACTCTGGCACCTTCTTAGGGCCCAGTCTGTGGGCTGGTCCTGGTAGAATCCATACAGCATCCCTGCTCAGGCAACCAGAGCCTCCCTCTGGTGAGGACATGAGCAAGTCCCAGACACGGCAGTTGGAGGAAGTTGGGCAGTTTTATTGACAGGAGCAATAGGGAAGGCCGTGTCAGGTCCGTGGGCGAGATAAGACCCGAGCCCAGGCTTTGTGCTTCTCCTCCGGCCTGGCGGGTGCAAACTTCTCCTGTAGCTTCCTCCACACGCTCTTATTCATCTCCTGAAACTCTTCCAAGGTATCTGCACAGGGAAGGAAAGACAGGCTGAAGTCGCATGCCTGTCCACAAGGACACTAGCAGGGCTGTCCCCATGAGCAGGACATCTTGCTTTCCACTCCGTGTTCCAGGCCCTGGGTCCATACTGTGGAAAGCAGATCTCAAGGATAAATGTAGGAACTGCCAGTGGTGATGGAACACCGTGGTCACCTGACCCCTTCATCCCCAGTACCACAGAGGTGCACTCCAGGCCTGTTCCGCAGTGTGCTTTCTTCCCGGACTCGGCCTACCGCACACAGACCTCACTACCTTTTTCAGATGTGGATATAGGTAGAGGGAGGGCCTCCTCCTTGCTCAGACAGCACAACTAAGACAGGAAGGAGCTGGGAGTCAAACCCAGCAGTGTGGGTCACTGCAGGTAGACTGAGGCCCGAATCCTGCCCGTTGTTTCCTTCAGGGCCCCCTGAACCAATCCTGGAACCCTCTGAGCCTTGGGTTCCTTAACTGCAAAATGAGGACAAAACTACAGACCTCAAGCTGTGAGGCATGTGGGAACCACAGTGGGAACTGGCCTGGCACTGGATGGGAAGGTCTCCATGTTGGCAGAATGGCTGCCGAGAATGGGGGGCCACATGTAAGAACAGCCCCCCCCCAATGCGAACCACAGCAGTTCTTATCTGTGCACTGTCAGTTTGCACCAGGTGTTTTTATTTTTTTTTTAATTCTCCTATGCTGTCCTATGTGCTGCAGGGTGTCAGCAGAGGCCAGTAGGACCCCACCCTTACCAGCTGTGATAATAAAAAATGTCTCCAGCCATGGCTGCACGTTCCTGGGGCAGGAGAGTTCCATCAGGGACTCAGACCCTGTGAGCTCATTTCACGGTGGCGGACCTCAGGCCGACATTCTAACACTGCTTCACATTCAGGGGCTTTGGTTTTCCAAAGTCCTAACGTCTTTATGGTCAACGGGCTCCAGACCAGCTGTGCCACAGCCACCAACCAGCTCAGCCTCTGGGAACCTGAACAGAATCTAGGTTCCCAAACGGGGCACACAGTGAGACACTGTGGGATCCCTGTCTGCCTACACACTGCGAGGCCTCAATCAACTCTGCGGGCCAGGGTGGACACACTCATGACGTAGGTCTGGCTGGTCCCGTGTGTGCAGGTCCCTTCTTGCTCTGGTGGTTAAGTTTACTCTACACAGTTACAACAAAAACATGAAGCCGGCTGTGAAAACACATTATCAGCGGATTTCCTGGAGCTGCCTGGCAGCCAGACAAGGAGCAGCAGTGTGGGCCACGGGGCGGTGGTCCCCATGGAGCACTCAGGCTTCCTGAGGGCTGGTAAACGGGTAAGGTGCAGGGTCTCTGGAACCTGAGTTCATTTTAATTTCACGCTCTCCAGATCCCTCACAAAGACACACATCAATGTTGGTGACAACATGACCAGGGCTGTGGGAATAAATTTATGCACCAGAAGAAAACATGCTGCAAAGGGAAGCTGCCGGCCACACGGTGAAGCCCAACTTTCCTGAGTTGACACAGACACAGCAGGTGACACCAGGTTTCAATCCACTCAGAAAGATAACAGAATTCTAGAAGGTCAAATCTCTACTGGCAAGAAGAGAAATTTCTAGAGCACCAGATGGCCCATGTTTCAGGGCCATGCCCTCCCAGAAAAGGTTTGCCTATTTTCGTATACAATATCCTTAGCAATAAAAATAGTAATTTTCCAGTACCTGCCCACTTTGACCCTGCCCCATGACAATGGTGATGGGGAAACGAGGAGGGTGGGGGCAGGGAGTTTCCTTCCTATTAACCAGGGTCTAGCCATGACTCTAAAACAGACCTAGTCAAACTTGTATCTAACCTGCAGACCACGTCCCCTGGGTCAGATAACTCACAGACGGATATCCCCAGACTCATTTACTAAATGGCTTTTTGTTTTAATTAAAAGCCTCATTGTTTATAAAGCCCCTCAGGACCATAAAAATAAAATTATTTTCCTTCCATCATGATTTCAATGACTTCCATTTGGCAAATATGTAGTCCCCTGTTCCTGGCTGTCCAGCCTTGAATTTAAAAGTACCAAACACAGATTTAGTACTTTTCTGAGTGAAGCCTTTTCCATATTTGGTGGCCCAAACACATAGGCCCCGTAGCTTCAGAATTCCCTTTGGGCTATTCCACGAGGATATCCATCACGCAAAACCGTCTCAACAGGCAATCTTCCTCAGTCTCTCAAGCTCAAACATCACCAGCAAACCAACCAGAAGGGCAGCCACACCCTCGATACCTGTGGATAGGATCAGCTTGTACTCTTCCACGGACAGGCCGCTGAAGCTGGTGTCTCTGGGGCGGGGGTACTGGCACAGGAGCAGGAGAAAAGGACAGGTTAGTTCTGTAGCACGCTGCCCCTGCTCTGCTGGCTGCAGCTGACCTGGGCCCTAGGCTGGGCGGGAAGCCTAGCCAGCAGAGGAACAGTGCCACCTGGAGGCCAGAACTTGCACGAAGCAGACAGAGGAGCAGGCAGCTCTTGTTACTGTGGCAAATCATCTGGAGAATGAGGCTGACTGGGAAGCCGGGCCCAGGAGCCTGTGTTTCTAACTAGCTCCCAGCACTGGCTATGCTGTGGTGGCCGCGGAGGACCACTCTGAGCAGACAACATTGGGAAGGGTTCCCTTCTGCACACAGGCTCTTCCATTTGGCCAGGTCTAGTTGTGGAGCTACTGAACATGGTTTTCAAGTCTGGGAAAAACCACACTATGTAGAATTTGACAGCAACTATGTCAAGGCTGAGTAAAAGCACAGCTTTGTCTAACAGGACCTTCCCAATCTATCTGATCAGGTGTGAGGTACCAGCTCCACCGCCGTGGAGGGCCCAGATCGATGCCGCCACAGCTCCCTCCCAGGAGCACACTGCCATACAGAGGCACAGCTTTTCTTCACAATGTAAAATTGGCTTTTATTCAAGTGACCTTTTAAAGGCCTCTGCCAGGTACCACTGTTGGCTTGCTTCAAAGTGCTGGGTACAATTGAAAGGAGCAAAGACATGGTTCTTTACAAAACATTGTATAATCGGGTTTTCACTTGTTCTGATTGGTCCTCCTAACAGAGGCTGGGATATGAAAGCCTGCAGCCCACTCACCTTGTGTTTGTAGTAGTTTGAATGGAGTCGTGCTAAGCTCTCGTACATCTGATCACAGGCCTCTGGTTCTGCAATCTGAAAGACAAAGCACCCCCAGAAAAGTGAGTGAAAGAAAGCGTTGGACCCCCATGCAGTGCCTGTACCTTGAGGGAGGCCAATGTATAGCAAGGTGTTCACAGGAGGGACACTGCTGTCTCTACGTGGGAAGCAAGCCTGCCCTTCAGCTCCAGCCAGATCACCTCTGCGGAGCCCCACCTCATCCACCTCTGACTTAGAGAATCCCTGGTCCCTTGACAAGCAAATAAACGTTGTGCTAAACAGCTACGGGCGCCTCAGGACCACCATACCGCGGCAGAGTGGGGAGGGCAAGCTGCTGGGGCAGTGTATGATCTGGGGGTTCAGAGAGGAGCCCCCACATGCTCAGGTGGTCAGTGGATGGCAGGAGGGAGGAAAGACCATGTGAGACGATGTGGGGTGTCCTGTGCACTGCATGGCAGCCAGGTCTGTCTGAGGCCCGGGGGTACAAGGAAGAGAGCCCCCAAAAGAAAGCTTTTTGAAATGAATCTTCAATTATGAAGTCGATTAAATGTTCTTTTATAAAAGACCAAAACCACAAAATGAATAAATAGAAACTTTCATCTGTAGTGACTGTGGAGTTGAGACCAGCCTGTCACCCCAGCCCTCAGGCAGGACTGAGAGCTCGCCGGCATCCGGGGCTGCACCGTGAGTTCCAGACCATTCTGACCTACAGCGGGAGACTATCTCTGAAAGGAGAAAGAGGAGAGGAGGCCATGCTTCTACGAGGCAAGTGAACTGAGCAGGACCAGGATGGACTGCAGCTGAGTGTGGTGGAGGAGCCCTGGAGCATGGTCCTGGGGGGACATGGAGTGCCCGCTCTGGATGCCCAAGGCAGTGAGGCCCCTCCTGGAAATGGGAAGACAGGCCCCGTGTGCCCTTTCCTTTTCTCTCCTTCCTAGTGTTTCTCTACGCAGTTCAGTGTATTTTTTCTGTTAGGAATTCTGAAAGCTCCCAGGACAAAACTCTCTTTTAGAGTTTTCCTCAAATTCAAATGATGGATTTCTCTCCTGACTTAAAGTCCTTTCTTGAAGACAGAGCACATAAATACATTGAGTTAACCATTTCAGTAAGGCAGCTCTCCTGTCAAATGCAGTCCCTGCGCTCAGCCAACACAGCGCACAGCCCTTCCTGTCTATCTGACCCACCCCTGCTCAGTGCCTTCATCAGGATTGTCCAGGAAGCAGCCTGAGGACAGAGTGTAAAACACAGGGACAAGAGTGGAGCTGCCGTCTCCCTGGGCAGCTCTCCAGCCAGGGCCCGAGGGCAGCTGTCTCACTCTCCAGGGGACATCTGGCACATTGCTTCTTCAGCAAGCGTGGGTAAAAGTCACCGCAGTGGACACAGAAAACGGAACACACATCAGAGAAGGAAAAGAGGGGACACTGGCATGAGGCTTAAAGCCTTTAGATCACTGGAAGGTAACTTCACCCAGCACCAGCCTGAATCCCCAGGATTCTGGGAGGCTGAAGGCAGGAAGGTCATAAGTTCCAGGCCCGGGCTACGCAATAAACCTGGTCTCCAAAAACCAAATACCAGTGCTAGGGAGACGACTGTTGGCAAAGAGCTTGCCTGCAAGCACGAGGACCCATGTAAACAGCTGTGCCCCAGCCAGGCCCTGCTGGAACACGTCTCCTTCGTGCCCACACCTCTGATGCTGTCTCCTTGGTTCCCCTGCTTGTTCCTGTGCCTGGTGCACACCCATCATGGTCTGGGTGGGCCTTCGAGACTCTCTCCCTGTTTAGTTTGTAAGGTAGAGCTGTACTTACTGCTAGTAACCTTAATGGAGAGTGGTTCCATTCCCCTGAGTTCCAGGCCAGGGCCCAGATCAGCCCAGTGTTCTTCCTTTAACCTTATACCACCCTCGGAGGTAGGGACTATAATTATCACTTCTTTGAAAAGAAAGGTCAAGTTCACTGGTATACCTCAAAAAATGGCAATGTGTGAAAGACAAGAGACGGGAGGCTCTGGGAGGCCTCCCCAGACAGTGGCCCTCACTGGCATGAGGCTTAAAGCCTTTAGATCACTGGAAGGTAACTTCACCCAGCACCAGCCTGAATCCCCAGGATTCTGGGAGGCTGAAGGCAGGAAGGTCATAAGTTCCAGGCCCGGGCTACGCAATAAACCTGGTCTCCAAAAACCAAATACCAGTGCTAGGGAGACGACTGTTGGCAAAGAGCTTGCCTGCAAGCACGAGGACCCATGTAAACAGCTGTGCCCCAGCCAGGCCCTGCTGGAACACGTCTCCTTCGTGCCCACACCTCTGATGCTGTCTCCTTGGTTCCCCTGCTTGTTCCTGTGCCTGGTGCACACCCATCATGGTCTGGGTGGGCCTTCGAGACTCTCTCCCTGTTTAGTTTGTAAGGTAGAGCTGTACTTACTGCTAGTAACCTTAATGGAGAGTGGTTCCATTCCCCTGAGTTCCAGGCCAGGGCCCAGATCAGCCCAGTGTTCTTCCTTTAACCTTATACCACCCTCGGAGGTAGGGACTATAATTATCACTTCTTTGAAAAGAAAGGTCAAGTTCACTGGTATACCTCAAAAAATGGCAATGTGTGAAAGACAAGAGACGGGAGGCTCTGGGAGGCCTCCCCAGACAGTGGCCCTGACTGTGACTGTGGTCACATAAGAGAACATCCTGAGTTTCAGGAAACACACACTCAAGTATTATAGGGTGGATAGGCTTTGTGCCCCCACCATTCAAATGGATTAGAAGAAAACTGGGTGCGTGTAGAAGACGAATGTGAAGGTGGGAATTGTCTCAAGTCTGGGCGTAGTGGCTTGCAGAACAGTGGTACTGGGAGCCCCCTCCCCCCATCCCTGGCAGTGGCCTCCACTCTCCCTCCAGCCACGCATTCACATGCTCACCTGAGAGGCCCCCGCCACACCCAGGCCATGTATTCAGATACACATCACGGTCAGGACACAGAGTGGGCCTGAGTAGCTGGTGCATCTTTCGAGAATGCAATGCTAGGGGATGCGGGAGATGGTGGGAGATGCAGAGGCCTTAATGGGCCTGGTTGGACCTGGACCAGGGGTTTGAGCACTAGTTTCATATCTTCCAAAGGCTCTTCTCATGGCTGCACCTTCCCCTCCTACCATCACCAGGCTGGCGTCGTAGAGCCAGGGTGGCCTCCTAGAGCCAGGGTGGCGTGAAGTCACGCGCTTCAGCCAATCTCCCCAGCAGAGGCTACCCTGTTCTGCTTCCTCTTACAGGTGCTCAGGAGCCATGGAGGGTGTCCCCTCCTCATTCCAAAGGCTCTTCTCATGGCTGCACCTTCCCCTCCTACCATCACCAGGCTGGCGTCGTAGAGCCAGGGTGGCCTCCTAGAGCCAGGGTGGCGTGAAGTCACGCGCTTCAGCCAATCTCCCCAGCAGAGGCTACCCTGATCTGCTTCCTCTTACAGGTGCTCAGGAGCCATGGAGGGTATCCCCTCCTCACCTTCCCGACCCTGATTGCAGCAGTGCAGACTGGATGAGCGCAAAGGTCCACCCTTGCACCGCATGTTCCTGTGAGAGCAAACTGCATAAGAGGAAGTGACCTGTGACCCCTCAGCCTCAAAGATTTTTGAGGTAAGGGGAGAGAGAGACAGAGACAGAGAGAGAGAGAGAGAGAGAGAGAGAGAGAGAGAGAGAGAGAGAGAGAAATACAAAATGACCCTGTCATCTAATTTCCCCCTAGGTCAGGTGTTGACAGGAGGCCACACAAAGCCACCAGTGGAGGTGATGAGCATTTGCAATATGCCGTTACCAGCACATTCTTACTGCTAAGGAGACAGCAATGAGCCAATTCAGAGACACTTGTCCCAGCTAACCCCAGCTCAGCAACTGAAAAGTAGTCTTTGTTTACTGCCGAACAGGCTATCAAAGGAGAGCCCTGTCTGGTTCCAAGAGCCTCACCATGCATCTGCACCTTACACCCCACTCGGCCTCTAGCAGAGCGTTCCTGAATTTGAACATCCAGGGTTCTGATGCAATGTTCTGTGGGTTTTAAGAAAGACTCCTAGAGACAAGCTTTAGATTACCTGACTTTTTGCATTTGTACCTAATGAGATTATAGACATTTGGAGATGAACAGCCGCAGCAGGGGCATCATGAAAAACTCAGTGCTGCTCCCCGAACAGGAGATGGAGGCTCCGAGACAAGCGCCCTTTACAGCTCCATCTCGTGCCTTCTGCATATCCCCTGCTCAGTCACAGTAAATCTCTCTTTACCATATTAAACTTTTATACATAAAAATCTACATCAGTGCCGCAGGCACGGATTTTGATTTTCAAAATTGAATTCTGGGTGGTGACAGCAATTGGTACAGCGGCCCCTATTCCAGTCACACAAGGGACACATAAGCACTTTTGGGAAAGGGTGCTGCAGACTGCTTTACTAATTAAGGTAGGGCTGGCACTGGTCCAGGCATATTTTCATGACTTGGTAATGAACTTCTGAGATGAGTCATTCTGCCATGGAGCATAAGCCTGTCAACGCAACTGGACATCTATCTTGAGCACCTACTACGGAGACTATTCTACTAGGGGACTGTGGGGGGACATAAAGGAGACCCAGCTCTGGCCTTGGAGAAGCTGCCAGTAGAGCTGAGGGGACAAGAGACACATCACTGAAAACCAGCCATGCCTCGGGGGTGTGGAACCAAACAACAGTTAGGGAATGTCAGTGTTGCAGAGCTCAGCCAGAGTGGTGGCCAGACAGGTGTGGCAGTAAGGCAGGTGTGCAATGGTACACACAGCAGCCACAGTCTCTAAACTCTGCCCCCAGCACAGGGATCGGGGAGGTGACTGGGAGGAAAACCCTGAGGAGGTTCAGGACAAGGTATTTCAGATGGGCAGGGATTTCAGGTGGAACCCAGGGAGGGTTTGACATTCCAAACCCACCAGATTCTTGGCATGTGGAGTGCAGCGGTTAGCAGTCACTGGAGTCGCAAAGGATAAGACACCATGCTGAGGATGGGCTCCTGTTCGGGTAGTGAGAGGCAAGGCTAGAGCTAACCGGGGATGGATCTGGATACCAGGACTGGCAGGCTTGGCTCTGGAGGCAGCAGGTCAATCCTAAAGATGTCCAAGGAAGTGGCGACCACTGAGGAGGTCACTCACCCTTTGAGAGGAACAGCACCACCTTTCCACGGGCACAGGTCAGCACAGCCCCTGCTCCAAACACCACTCACCCCACTCAATCCACTCCCACTGTGGAGACAGAGAAAATGAGGACGACCACAATCCCCCTTAAGATGACTTTCCTCACAACTCCTGTTTTGTGCAGCTTGAAGTTATACACAATACCATCTGTCCTCAGATCACTTCCCCAAATTCTGGCTTCAGTGGCAGAAGTTCACAAGCCACAGTGAGATGGCTTCCCTGTGGCCAGTATGTGCCAGGCAGCTGGGGGGGGCCTGCCACGTTGAGGTGCCAAGGACAAGGCCTTCACTGGAAGACTACAAGGCCTCGACTTCCCTCCCAAAAGGCGGCAGTATGATTTACCTCACTACAAACACAAAGTTTGACTTCTTTCTTTTGGGCCAATTATTTAACCCCGGATACAACACACTGGTCAGGGGTCATGCTAGGCAGGCAGGAAGGTCCTCCCAGGCCCCTTCCCAGAGCTGGGCTGTGCTGGCTAAGCAGGCCCGGGAGAGCTTTCAGAAAGCTGCTGGCGTGCCTAATGAACTCATTAGAAGGGTCTGCTCTCTGCTTGCAGTTAAGGCAGTTATTCGTTGTTCTGCCACCATCCCCCAAGCTGGGGTTCTTTTATGAACCTGTGCTGCAGGGAACACACATTCTTTTAAGGAAACTGCATTCAATGTAGATAAGACCCATAACCACGGACTACAAAATGGCACAACAGGACACAGGGCAAAAAGGTGTTCCGTGTGTTCCAGCTTCCCACCACTACCTCCTCTCCTGGTGTATTTAGGGTAGGCTGGAGGCTCCCCAAAGGGCAATGTGAGGTGGCACACATGGAGGCAATGGGTTTTGTGCTCTGGCTTGGGGGTCTGAATTATGAATCTGCCTTTGGTGAGCCTGGCTTTTCTACAGTGCTGTCCCACTGAGGACCATCTTTCTTCTTGGTGCACTGAGAGGGTAGTGATGGGCAAAGAAACACGGGTGGGCTAGCAGTGGGAGATGGTTAATTATCTGCCCCAACCACTGTAGTCCATAAAGCTTTGATTGGAGAATGGAGGGCATGACCCATGCTCACAAAGAGACAGACAAGCAGCAAGTCAAGGAACGGCAGCTGGGGAACGGCTGGCACCGAGGAGGTGATGCAGACCAGGGCTGTCTCTCACTGTCGGGGCATCTGCATAAGTGCTTTGACCTTCCAGATTTGGTTTTGGTGTAAGATGGGCATGGGAATGGCTACTGGTGGCACCAAGGATGGAATCAGATGTGTCACGTGTGCTGTGTATCTGACAATCCTTGGCAGGCTGCAAGAAGCCAAGAATCCAAGAGAAGGCTGGTCTCAACAAGGCTGCTTCCAGTGCCACCGCCCCCTCCAGCCCCACCTGCCTCACAAGTGGCAGAACGGTGTGGGGAGGAGGCATCCCAATCGGTCTGCCCCCAGATCTCATCCCGCCCCCTGCTGCCAGTTTAATAAAGAGTCTCCTGGAACCACCTTTCTCAAGGTCTTTTATAAGTGATCTGGGGGTGGTGGTGGGAGTGATTCACATACTGTTCCCAGTCCTGGTCAGGGGCTGCTCCCTCCAAAAATTATCACAAAGATTTACTAAGCCCAGGATCAATTTCAGGTGACACTGGATGAGCTATCACACAGACCCTGAGTAATGTGCCTGCTACCACCAGGACGCCCTGGCTCATTCTACCCAGAGCACATCCATCAACTGCGGCGGAACCACAGGCAGGGCCTGACTTGCATCTGCGGCTATGACTCAAGCTTGTGTGGGCCTCGGCTGATCAGGAGCTGCGTCCCTAGGTGATGACAGAGGATGACAACTCCCAAAGAGAAAGCCCTCCCCTCCTGGTGCTGCTGACAGTCAAGCAGCTCAGTGTCACTCTCTCATCTTCTGAGTGTCTAGTCTTGGGCTGCCCAAGTCTAAACTCCTTGACACTGAGGACCAGATACTGGCCCTTGTCCATAGTGCCTGCTGTTCCCCACAAACAACGTTCCAAATCAAAGAACACCATTTGGGATACAGATGTATGCCCTGTCACTTGCCACCACTTCTACTTCTGCTATATCTGCAACTATAATGGAGACGACTTGCCTCACAAGCCATAACCAATCATTTGTTTATTCAGACATCTACTGGGCACTTTCTGTGCACCAAGAACTACATTAGACCTTGTGGGTGGGTATGGGGGTGCCATCTTTACTCTCAGGAAGCTCAGTAGGGAGCACAGCCCTAGGAACCCCACAGGGTTTGCAGATTGAGACCAGAATGAATCTCACCATCTTTTATGCTGTGGGTCAGTGAAGACCACTATACACGAGGTGAGGACCTCAGCTGTAGACTCCCAGAAGTCCTGAGCCAGGACATGCCATCCATGCCACAATCGGCAGTCTAGTCACTGGCGTGCTCTTGCTCTGAGGTGGGCTGTTTGGGCTCTGTGCTGGGATAAGCTAAAAGATCCTGCTTTGGCAGGACTTGGTCAAACTTCACAAATCATTTCTTCAGGTTGTATGCGGGCTGTGTACCTCACTTGACACCTCTGACCTCTTGCGGAAGCCCCATGCTCAAATACCACCCCCCGCAACCTGACATTTCTACTTGGAAGCCAGTATGCTTGGCATCTCAAGTTTAAAGTGTCTAACGTCAAACCTGCAACATTCTTCCCACACCCCACCTGGTCCTGTCTAGTCTCTCCCATCTGAGTAAATAGCATCCAGCTGCTCAGGCCAAAAAAAGAAAAGGGGGTGGGGGGAATCTAGGTGCCACCCTTGGTTCTTCTTCCCCTTTACTCCACATCCAGTACATCCACACTGTTAACATGACCTACACATTACTACTTGAATCCAGTGACTTCCAACTTCTGGGCTGCCAGCCTCACCCAAACCACCATCTCTTGCCTGGAGTACCACAGCGAGCTTCTCTCCAGCCCCATTCTCCTTGTTCTCTGTAATGCATGCACCACAAAGCACCAGTGACCTTTTCAAATTAGGTCACACCAGTCCCCCAGGACTAAATGTGCCCAGTGGCTTCTCACTGACCTTATGATAAGTAAGAGCTAACTCTAATCAGAGCCTTTAAGACTGCTCTGTGTACTCTAAGTAAAAACTGAGTAAATCTTTATGCTGGGCATTGTGGCGCACGCCTTTAATCCCAGCACTAGGGAGGCAAAGGCAGGTGGATCTCTGAGATTGAACCCAGTCTGAGTCAGGGATACACTGCCTTTAAAATATATATATATATAAAATATGGGGCCTAGTTCCTGCCCTCCTAGGGGGCTTCAGATCTTAAGAAATCGGCACCCTAGCCGGGTGTGGTAGCACATGCCTTTGGTCCCAACACGCGGGAGACAGAGGCAGGCAGATCTCTGCTGAGTTTAATGCCAGCCTGGTCTACATTGACCAGGCCAGCTGGGGCTATAGGGAGACCCTGTCTTAAAAAAAGAAAAGAAATCGGCACCCCACTCACTACTCTACATTCTGGCTTGCTTTCTGGTAGCTAACAGGCCGGTCTCATTTTCCTCTGCAGTGCAGGACCTGCCCTTCCCAGGTGCATCTCGTTCACCGTCCTTTTCCCTCCGGGTCTCACCTGTGCGTGACTTCCTCCGGAAAGCCCAAGTTACCGAACCAATACTACCTTTTATCATGATCAAAGAACTTACCCGGACCATTTTATGTCTGTGTTCTTGTTCCCTGAACGAGAACGAAAAGCCACAAGGGCAAGGCCTCACCGAATTCAAGGCTGTGTCCTCCCTAGAACCTAACATCGCACAGCTCCAGGCACATGGCCAGTGCTGGATGGAGGAAACCAATGCCAGAGAAGGCTCCCAACTCAGACAAGGGGCCTGGGTGGAGGCCCCACACCTGCTGCACAGGTATACAGAGGGTCAGAGTAAGATACAAAAGTAGGTTCTTGGGGATCAGCTCGGCTCACCGACACCCCACTAACCATGGTACGGAAGACACACGCCTGTCGCTGTTCACATCTGTGGTTCAACCCTGCATCTCCTGGAGGAATTTTTTAACCAACACCAGCCAAACCTTCACCCCTGGTATTTGGGCCTCCCAGGGGCACCTGGACCTCAGGGATGCTTCTCTGGTCATTGCACGGGGCAGACAGGTGAGAAGCCCGAACAGAGAGGGGGAGCTTCGCACTGCCAGGCGGGCTCGCTGGAAACTGGGGACCGCGCACACGTGTCGGCGGCTGTAACGGAGGCCCGCGCATGCGCAGAACTGCCGCCCCGCCTGGGCCTCTCCGCCCCTCGCTCCGACGCCCCCCCAACCGCCTCCCGTCCGGTCACCTGGGTGTTCTCTCCCTCCCGAAAGGCCTGCGCTACCCGCTGCCGCAGGTAAGAGCCCAAGTCCCGGCCCCGTTTGGTCTCGTCCACGGGCCATTCCTCACAGAGTTTAAGGAAACGACGGTAGCGACTGGCCGCCATCTTGGGCCCCGCTTAGCCCCGCCACTTGGTGGAGTCTAGGCGGCCGGACGGCGCCTGCGCATTAAGGCGCACCGCTTGGGCATGCGCAGTGTGGCCGTCGCGCTGCTGGCCTCCAGGCAGGGGCGCTGCTCGCTAGTCTCTGCAAGCCGAGCCCAGCGTCTTGCAACTCGCCCAGCTCCCAGGGGCAGAGCAGACGCGGGATACCCCAGGGACAGCTTTGCTTTTCCAACGACTGCACAAGCTCCAGACGGAAAAAAAAATCCTCTTCTGAGACCTCTGCCGTTTTGCATAAGAGAAACATTTACATGTAAATACAGGTTGTTATTGGATCAAGATGTGATGAACTTAATCTCTTAGCTGGCGCGCACGTGTATATACACACACACTCTGCCTTGTATGTGATCTCTCCCCTCCCACTTGGACCTCTGCCACAGTTCCTTTTCCTTTTTGTTTTGTTCTTGTTTTTCTATTTTTCTTTTTAAAAATAATTTATTGAAAATTTCATACAGACATAGAAGCATATAAGGTATTTTGATCAAATCCATGCCCACTTCCTCCCCTCAACTCCTCCCATATCTCCCTATCACTTTTTTCTGATAACTTAATGTGTTTTCTCTTTTTTTAAATGGAGCTTTTTGCTACTCTAACAGTCCCCCCCACTCTAAAGAGGTGACCCTAAAATCTTTTAAGGACTAGATAAGCGCTCCCAAATACTTTTTGACATTTTTGGGCTTTGGAACAGAGTATGGCGCTAAGAGGCCCAAGGACATTTTGACATTTAGCCAAGAAACTGGCTACTTTTCTTTGGGGTCTTTTTACACTAACTGCCTAGCCAATTCCTACCCCCTATTCTTATCACACCATTCTCTGAAGAGGTTACCCAACTTGGGGATAGGGAATCAGGCGCAGTCGGCTCTGGCTTCTTCCATGCTGAACAGAGACGCAGGGTGAGGCAATTGGGGTACCCCTTGGACAGTGGATCTATCTAAAAGACTCCCAAATTGTATAACTTTTATCTGTAGGGGGAAAAGAAAGTCCTTGACTGGTGAATAGGAGATATGAAGGAGAAGTAAAGACAAGAGTGATTAGCATTACAAGTTCTAGACAGGGAACTAGAAAAAACACAATTTTCAAATGTTCATTGGAATTTCTTGACGAGAGCGTCCAAAAGCATCCCTCTATTGGGTTCCTCCTCGTTTTTCTTTTGTCTGCCAAGGCTGGACTCTAGAGTGATGGTTTCAGGATTTGCTTTCGGGCATTTTGATAGTACCACGTGGAGGCAGGATCTGGGCACTCTCAGGCAGCCCCCTGCATTCTGAGCCCCTATGCTAGAGGGAGGCTGGAATGGGCACTCTCTAGTGGTCTGCTGAGATCACAGCCTCTACACAGATGGAGGTTGGAACCTGCCCTTTCAGACTGTCTGCTAGGATCTCAGCCTTATCATACCCCATAGTTCCTTTCTTTCTTCTTCTTATTTTTATTTTATGTGTATTCATGTATTGCCTGCATGTAGGTAAGTGCACCTGTGTCGTATAATGCCCGTGGAAGACAGAAGAGACTGTCGGATCCCCTAGAACTGGAGTTACGGACAGTTAGCTGCTATGTGGGTGCTGGGATTCGAACCCGGGTCTTCTGCAAGAACAACCAGTGTTCTTAACTGCTGAGCCATCTCTCCAGCCCATCTTTATTGTTTTTATTTTTTGTGTATGAGTGCATTGTTTGCATATATGTAAGTGCACCTGTGTTGTGTAATGCCTGCAGAGGTCAGAAGAAGGCTTCGGATCCCCTGGAACTGGTTGTGAGTGCCGTGTGGGTGCTGGGATTTGAACCTGGGTCCTCTGCAAGAGTAGCCAGTGCTCTTAACCGCCGAGCAGTCTCTCCAGCCCCCAGAGTTCCTTGTTTGACACTCCTCAACTCCCCATGCATAGGTTTCCTAAGCTATGCTAAGTGCTTTTTGGAGTTGTTTCTGTTTTTTTAATTTGAGACAGGGTCTCACTATATAGCCCTGACTGTTCTGAAACAATATGTAGAACAGGCTGGCGTTAAACTCACAGAGCTGCATCTGTCTTGGCCTCTGCCTCCTGGGTACTGAGATTAAATGTGTGCTCTACCACACCTAGCCTAAAAGGATTTCTTTTATTGTGGCAAAATACAACATAAAAACTGGGTATGGGGGCTGGAGAGATGGCTCAGTGGTTAAGAACACTGATTGTTCTTGCAGAAGACCCGGGTTCAAATCCCAGAGCCCTCATGGCAGCTAACAACTATCCATAACTCCTGTTCCAGGTGATCCAATAGCCTCTTCTGTCCTCCTCGGGCATTGCCACGACACCAGTGCAGGTAATACACGCATACACAAAAAATGAAATAAAATTAAAATTATATAAAAAAAACAACTGAGTATGGTGGGACAGGCCTTTAATCCCAGTGGTTGGGAGGCAGAGGCAGGTGGATCTCTGTGAGACTGAGAACAACCTGGTCTACATAGTGAGTTCTAGGCCAGCCGGGGCTACAGGGAGACCCTGTCTCAAAAACTCCCAACAAACAAAGCCCATAAAATATATATTAAGTACTTTGTGCTTTGTTTTGAGACAGTGTCCTGCCTATATAGCCTATGTTGGCCTTGACCTTGAGGCCCTCCCGCCCCAGCCTCCCAGGATTACAGGCGTGCACTACCATCATACCTGGCCCATTTTAAGCATTTTCCAAGTGCTCAGCTTAGTGGTATTAAATATATTCATAACTAGCATGTCATCCATTTCCATGACTTTTAAAAAATTTGGCAACACTGAAACTCTCTATGTACTGCAACTCCCTTCCCCACTAGGATTCTATTTTTTGTCTCTATGATTTTCACCTCTCTATGTACCTCATGTAAATGGAATTGCACAGCATTTCTTCCTGTGACTGGATTATTTCACTGGGTACAATGTCCTCAAGGTTCATCATGTCTTGGTAAATGTCAGGACTTCCTTAAGGTGGAATAATATTCCCCTACAGGTTTATATACCGTATGTTGCTTATTCATTCATCTGGCCGTAGATACCTGTTTGTGTCTGTGTTTTAGCACTTGGGAATCACGCTGCTGTGAACATGGATGTACAGATATCTTTTTGGTCTGTTTTCACTTTTTGCTCCCAGTGCTGGAGACTGAACGACGTCTTTGTGTATCTGGGAAAACTCTTCTTGTGCTATACTCCTAGCCTTTGCTCCATTTAAGGATGTAACTAAAAGTGGAATTGTCCTGTACCTCTATTTTTAGTGGGGTTTTTTGTTTGGTCCTTTGAGACAGGGTCTCCCCCTAGCCCCAGCTTGCCTGGAACGCTCTGTGTAGCCCAGGCTGGCCTTGAACTCACAGAGATCCGCCTTCCTCTGCCTCCAGAGTGCTGGGATTAAAGGTGTGAACCACCACACCCAGCTAGTATTTTTTTTTTCTTTCTTTCTTTTTAATTGCACTTGGGCACAAGCACATGAGGTTAGAGACAATTTGCAGTCAGTTCTTCCTTCTACCACGTGGATTCCAGGGATCAAACTTACATCATAAATTCGTTGGCAACACCTTTACCATAGACCCATCTTGCCATTTCCCCGTTTTGTTGCTTGTTTCTTTTTGAGACAGGGTATCCCTGAATCCCCAGCTGGCCTGAAACTCATGTATAGACCAGGCTAGCCTCAGTCTCAGAGATTTGCCTGCCTCTGCTGGGATTCAAGGCATGCACCACCATGCCTAGTCCATTTTTGTTTTCATTTACTTGTTTGATGAAACTTTTATTCCACGAGCCATGCAGCTCACTGTTTTACATTGCTGTTGCCCATGCACCAGGTTCTAGTTTCTGTGGGTCCTTACCAATAGTTTAGTAACCTCGTGGTGGGTATGAGATAAACTAATTTTTGTTTGTATTTCTCTGATGATTAATGATGCTGAATATGGTTTCCTGTGCTTACTGGCCATTTGTACAACTTCTTTGGAGAATTGTCTATTCAAGTCCTTTGTTTATTTTTGAATTGTATGTTTTGTTGTTATGGAATTTTAAGAGTACTTCATATATTCTGGATATTAATACCTTATCAGATATATGATTTTCAAATATTTTCTATTAAGATTTGTCTTATTGCTGGGCGTGGTGGTGCATGCTTTTAATCCCAGCACTCAGGAGGCAGAGGCAGGCAGATCTCCGTGAGTTCAAGGCCAGCCTGGTCTACATAGCTAGTTCCAGGCTAGCTGGGGCTACAGGGAAACCTTGTCTCAAAAAGATTAAAAAAAAAAAAGATTGTTAACCTAAATGTGGAGGTGAATATCTGTAAACACAGCATTTGGGAGGTGGAGGGTAGGAGGGTCAGGAATTCAAAGTCATCCCCCTTTGCCACATAGCAAGTTTGAGGCCAGCCTTTTCAAAAAAACCAGACGAACAAGAGCACTATCTGCTCTTCCAGAGGACCTGGGTTTGGTTCCCAGCGCCCATATGATGGATAAAAACCATCTATAACTCTAGTTCCAGGGGATTCATTGCCCTCTTCTGACCTCCTCGGACATTGCATGACATGGGTGCACTTACATACATGCAGGCAATACACATAAAATAAAAATGAATAAAGTATAAAATAATAAAAACAACAAAAACTGAGTGGTCCCAGATAGATGTGGTGACACACACTTGTGATTCCAACACTTGGAGCTGGGAAGCAGAGGCAGGAGGATCTCAGTTTGAGGTTAGCCTGGACTATAGAGTAGGTTCCAGGCTAACCTGGGATACATTTCAGGATCTTGTCTCAAAAAACAAAAACAAGGGCTGGAGAGATGGCTCAGTGGTTGAGAGTGCTTGTTCCTCTTACAGAGGACACAAATTTAGTTCCCAGAACCCATGTTGGGTGGCTTACAACTCCAGCTCCTCCAAGGGATCTGATACCCTCTTCTGGCCTCCAAGGGCATCAAATAAAAAGCAAATATTTTTTTCAAAGACATGAAAGGGTAGTTCCATAAGCTCATATTGCCTAGCGACACGGTACCCATCTTAGTGTGAGCTCTGTGATGTTCAAATGACAAGATCGCCTAGTAACGCCCTTCTCGTTTTCCCCATCATTAAGCAGTGCACAACTGTATTAGACAGCACTATAGAATTCAGAGAAAGAACTATTACCCAGCTATGGAGGGAAATGGGGAAAGAAGACTAGGGGCGGCTGGAGAGTGGCAGGAGGCAGGTCTGGGGTGGGAGTGGGAGTGGGAGGGAGGCAGAGGGAGGAGTTTAATCTGAGCAAAACTCAGTGGGTGGTTTTAGCAGGGAACAGCTTTCCACTGCTTCAAAGGTGGTGTTCAAAGTGAGGAGCTACGGAAGGAGAACCTTGGCTGGACATGATGTCCACCTGAGGTAAGTCAGCTCCATGAAGTGCTCAGGGGGCATGACTGCTCAGAAAACTTCCCTGATTACCCCAATCAGCTTCCCAGATCAACCACTGCCTCATCTTGGGTTTTTTTTTGTTTTTTTTTTCTGAGACAGGCTCTCTATATAACCCTGGCTGGTCTGGAACTCTATGTAGATCAGCCTGACTGAACTCAGAGATCTGCCTGCCTCTGCCTCCTGAGTTGGGATTATTTACCTTTATTTTATGGTATGGGTGTTCTGCCTGCATGTAAATGCATTATGTGCCTGCAATGCCCTTGGAGGCCATTGGATCATCTGGAACTAGAGTTATTGATGGTTGTTAGCTGCCATGTGGGTGCTGGGAACTGAACCCAGGTCCTCTGTAAGAGCAGACAGTTTTTAACCAGTGAGCCTAAGTGCTGGGATTAAAGGCATGTGTCACCTCATCCAGGGTCTGAGTTCTTTGGACAGCCACCAAGTTGGATGACTGTTCTAAGATCAAAGGGTAAGTGTTGGTCTTTTTACTCTCTAGTCTCAGGCATGAAGGGTTGGGCTGGGAACTGCAAGGCCCCACCCTGAGTGTGACTTTGAAGAGCACCTGGCTGGTCACAGCTATCCTGGGAGGCAGGATAGGGCAATTGTCTGAGGCAATTGGAAGAGTGCACTTGAACAGTCCAAGTGTGATGAGGGGTTGAGGAGAGTGATCAGGTCTCAGGACACTCACACATGTCCCTCCTTCCATGCTCTCCCTTCCTTCACATGCCACATAGCAAGGCTTTGGCTTGGCAGGTGCAGACTGCTTTGGAGTCTGATGGACCTGGACTGGAATATGTTCTTGTTCATCCCCTGTTCATGTAAAACTAGTTTGTTAGAGCCCAGTGTTAAAATTTATCAAGGGGTACCAGCAAGATGGCTCGGCCGTAAAGACCTGCGCTGCTAAGCCTGACAATCACCTGAGTTCAATCCCTGGGCCCCACATGGTGGAAGGAAAGAACAGATTCCTGCAGGTTGTCCTCTGACCTCCACTCATGAGCTGTGGTATGGCATGCACACACACTTAGACACGTATACAACAAATTA